>NC_068953.1:40657893-40957893 GCF_026419915.1 Harpia harpyja
GAAACGCACCTGGACCCATGCCACGCACGGGTGTTCGGGGCCGGGGAATGCCACTGAAACTAGACACCCCCAGCCGCCTGCATTCGGCTTGCCAGCCACCAGGTACAGCCGCAATTTTCTTCCCGCTTTGCGGGCTCCAGCTTAGGGCCAGAGAAAAAGCGATGAGGTGCCGCCACCTCTACCCGTACAACGCTGCAGACCTTTCCTCCGAGCCCTCCTGCAACCAGGCAAGCCGGGGCAGGCCGGACACCACAGGCCGCCCACGTATGGCTCATGCCGGCAAAAACAGGACGAGGCGCTGCGGCCTCTCGCCTGTGCTATCACCGGGCCCTCGGGGGCTGGGGGAAGCTGCGGCATGCACGAGACCCCCCAGCCGTCTGCATCGGGCTGCTGGCCACCAGGACCGGCTGCCACTTGCGCTCTGCCCAATTCGTGCATGGGCTCCGGCTTAAGGCCGGAGAAAAAGCGATGAGGTGCCGCCACCTCTACCCGTACAACACTGCAGACCTTTCCTCCGAGCCCTCCTGCAACCAGGCAAGCCGGGGCAGGCCGGACACCACAGGCCGCCCACGTATGGCTCATGCCGGCAAAAACAGGACGAGGCGCTGCGGCCTCTCGCCTGTGCTATCACCGGGCCCTCGGGGGCTGGGGGAAGCTGCGGCACGCACGAGACCCCCCAGCTGTCTGCATCCGGCTGCCGGCCACCGGGACCGGCTGCCGCTCTGCCCGCTCCGGCTTAAGGCCAGAGAAAAAAGGACGAGGTGCCGCCCCCTCGCCCGCCCATCCCCGGGCCCTCAGGAGCCGGCGGCAGCCGCGGTGGGCTGGACACTCACGGGCAGCTGCCCTCGCATATACCAGCACTCACCTTTGCCATCATCGGGCGCTCCGGGGCCGGGGGAAAGCCGACGCAGGCTCCACTCCCCCAGTCTTCCAGCGTTCGAGTGCTGGTAGCCGCCGCCGGCCACCGGGCTTTGCCCTGCGGAATCCACCTTTACCCCTCGCACCAGTTGGTCAACAGCCACCGGAGCCTGCCGGACCCTCGCAGGCACCCGGCTGGCTCACTTGGAAAACACCGGGAGACAACCGTGCCGAACAGACAGAAAAACGAGCCGAACCACCAAGGGAAACCACCACCACAACGGCCGCCCAGCGCTCCACTTTGCCGGCTGAGCTGTAGGCATTGCAGCCGCTCACTAGCGCTGCTCCATGCACCAGTCACCACCACCTCCTATAGTACGGGAGATCACGTTCCCGCCCCCGGCCGGCTCCAAGAGAGCCATCCCTGCCCACCGGGGAGACCTGCCAATGACACCGACTTTTACGATGACGTAACTGGAGGCAGAGAACAACAGCGACCCCTTCGCCAGCTCGGAGAAAGTGGCGGGGCTATCAGGTCTACCTCCCAGCCCCAGAAATGCGGCTAAGTCCCGCCGGAGCCGGGTAGACCTGGCGGCCCTTTTCACCGGCCGCTCCGGCAGCGACACCCTGCGTTCTCTGGGCGGCGCCGGCGGCCGCCCCGGCCTCCGGAGCCGGGTAGACTTGGCAGCCCTTTTCACTGGCCGCTCCGGCAGCGACACCCCGCGTTCTCCGGGCGGCGCTGGCGGCCGCCCCGGCCTCCGGAACCGGGTAGACCTGGCAGCTGGCCGCGGAGCCGGGTAGACCTGGCAGCCCTTTTCACCGGCCGCTCCGGCAGTGACACCCCGCGTTCTCCGGGCGGCGCGGGCGGCCGCCCTGGCCTCCGGAGCTGGGTAGACCTGGCAGCTGGCCGCGGAGCCGGGTAGACCTGGCAGCCCTTTTCACCGGCCGCTCCGGCAGTGACACCCCGCGTTCTCCGGGCGGCGCCGGCGGCCGCCCCGGCCTCCGGAGCCGGGTAGACCTGGTGGCCACTCGGTGCTCCTGGGTTGGGGAGGGGGGGGGGCAGGGGGGGCAGATGCGCCTAATTTTGGTTCGTTTTTTCGCTTTTTTTTTTTGTTTTTCTTTTGAGATTTTAGCGAATCTGATAAAAGGGCCACCCTGTCCCGGTTCTCCCAGATGGCATTTCTTTCCCCCTCCCCTTCCCAAGATGGAACCACTTCTACAACAAGGGGGTGAGACGGGAAACCAAAAGAACCTTAGTAGATATAGTAGATATATGAATGTAGATAGGAATTGTTTAATAATTATCTAGCTTATAATGAAATTAAAGAAGTTTCAATAGAGGTAGACATGGCCCAAGGGGATGAGAAGTGATGTTTAACGTTTCCATTGTTGAGGCTGACTGAGACAGGAGATAGTCCCTGATAAGAATCAGCAGTGACTCCAAGAACCAGCCAAGACCGACCTTGTGATTTGGACAAATGCCAAGGGACAACTGAGTCTGCGCAGGGACAGAAGGTTAAGAGTTCACTGTGAAGAAGACATACAGCCTTCATCTTCACGACCACCATAAGGAGGCACTGCGCAAGCGCAGTTGAAAGGAAACTATGGAAATAACTTCCTAGAGCTAATTAGAATATGAAGCGGGGATAGGTAATGCCTATGTATAGGCGTATTGCGAAACTCTATGTATATGTAACACTTGACTGTATAAATTTAAAGTGAACTGCCAAAATCAGGCGCACACGACTTTGGTGGGACTACCCCCCCGTGCTGCCCAGCGCTGAATGAACATACCTACTTTACAATCTCACCGATTGTGGAGTCTGTTTTCCGCACGTCAGTTTGGCGAGCCAGCCAGGAGACTCTCTGCTCGGCTGCGGGACCGACTGCGGAGCGGACGCCCCTCGGTGCACCCCGAGCACTTTCCTCGGAGGAGCCTCCGCTGCCAGCCGCTCACCGCGGGAGCAGACAACAACCTCCTGAAGCCGCGGACCAAACGGTATGTTCTACAAAGGGAGCCTGTAGAAATACGGGCCGGGGCAGCTGGTAAATCGCGCAGAGACGTCTGGCGTGCAGCGTAGTCCCTGTATGGGAGGAGGGTACCCTGGACGGTAACAAGGGGGGATTTGCTGACCGATAGAGCGGCCGCTAGCGATCTTGAGGGTAGATCGAGCAAATCCGGGGTGACTGCTGTATCCCAGTATCGGGAGCCAGGACGGACCTGTCAATGACTGGTATATAAGAGGCAGGAGAAGGGTAGGCGCACCCCCTCGCAATTGCGCTTGGTTTATGGGGTAAGTGGACCCCCTCGCAATTGCGCTTGATACATTTTTGCAGCTGCTGAAAAGTTATCACCTGGAGCGATGATTGTATGGTATGAATGTTTGGAAATTTAATGTTAAAGATTTTGTGTGAGAATGTGAAAATGTTATGTTGAGATTCATATGTGTATATATGTTTGTTAATGTGTAAATATCTAAAACTGTGGATTGAATGTTTGAGTAAAAGAGACACAGCTCAGCTGCAGAGCGTGTGTGGAGTTCTGCTCCACAGTTTCGTAACTTCACAAGGGGTACGGCTGGAGACAAACGAAGTGTGACTCACTGATGATTTGAGACTTGAATTTATATGTTAAAGTTGTAATTGTAAGTTTGAGTTTGATTATCTTAATCATTTTGTGGTGTTGGTATAAGAAAGTCCCTGTATGGTGCATCGCATAAATGTGGGTATTAGAATGGTGTCTTTTACATCCAGGAAATAAGTGTATGCCCTCATATGTCCTGGAATGTGTGTGGTGTAAACAGAGGTTGCAAATAGATTGTGGAGGGGATATTGAATGCCCTGAGTGTGGGGTTTGGACTCCTTGGGATAAGAGGGAACGAGCTACATACACAGTTGGGATTGTTTGTGGTTGGAAAGATAACCAAAATAGTGAAATTGGTGTGTGAAAAGGAAAATTTAATCTCGGAATTCAGGACATGTGAGAGAAAAACCAGGAGAATTCTATAAAGAGGTGTAAGAAACAATTTGCATGGAATCATATTAAGGGGAGAAGTAATGAAATGGGAAACAATCAAGGGGGAATATTGAGGAAGAGTCCTCTGGGTTGTGTTATTACCCACTGGAAAGATATTGTTGGGGCCGGAGGTACGGAAAATAAAAAGAACCTTATTAAGTATTGCAATCAATGGTGGCCGTTATATAAGTTAGAAGGTGATGCTAAGTGGCCACTTAATGGGTCAACAGATTATAATACTCTATTACAACTAATGCTGTTTTTAAGGAGAGAAAGAAAATGGGATGAAGTTTCATATGCAGACATGTTTTTCACCCTCCGAAACAACCCGGAGTGGCAAAGGGACTGTGGAATAGTACCCCCACAGGACCCCATGGTGCTCGCAGTTGAGCGAGAAAACAACAAGGAGCTTAGAGGTAAACTGAGACGGTGTTGTTCGGCATGTAGTATTGGACAAAGATGTACAAAGACAAATAAAATTCATCAGGTACCAGAACAAGATCTAACATTTGTTTAAGCCTCCCCCTCGACCACAGGAACAGGATGCAGACTCGGATAGAACTCCAACCCCCCCGGACAGCCCTGTATCTTCCCGTACTAGGAAGAAAACTACGTCAGCAGCTTTACAAACACCTCTCCGAGAGGCGGTGAGGCCGGATGGTGGGACGATGTTAATCAAAGTACCGTTTTCTACTGCTGACCTAGGGGAATGGAAAAAGGTTGCTAAAAATTATAGGAGTGATCCGGTAAGTGTAACTAAACATTTCCAATTTATTTTAAAACAGCATAACCCTGATTGGAAGGATATACAGCTATTATTAGAATATATGACCGAAACAGAGAAACAGCTGATTTTAAAAACAGCAGGGAACCTTGCTGAAGATCATTATAAGATCACAGGAGGGGACATTAAGGAATATTTCCCTCTCCAAAACCCAAAGTGGGATGTTAATAGATCTGCACATATGGAAAGATTGCAAGGGTATCAGGATTGGATTACAAAAGGAATGGAGAGGACAATCCCCAAAATTATAAATTGGTCAGCTTTATATGCAGTCAAACAGAGTCCTTCCGAGTCTCCATCTGAATTCCTGGATCGATTGAGGGATGCAATACGCCGCAACACACCGCTAGATCCTGGGTCAGAGGTAGGAATACAACAATTGGTCTCCCTATTTTTGGGTCAATCTACAGGGGATATAAGGCGCAAACTTCAAAAATTGCGCCCTACAGAGGGTAGGAATTTAGAAATATTATTAGATGAGGCATGGAGAGTATTTAGTAACAGAGAAGAAGGATATAGGCAGGGGCAAAGAAAATTAATGGCTGTTATCCAGGAAGAAAGAGGAAGAGGGCCTAGGCGAGGCCTGCCCCGACTGGGCAAGGATCAATGATGTGCTTTGTGTAAGAAATTTGGTCATTGGAAAAAAGAATGCCCAAAGAACAAGAAGGAGGATCAGGGGGCTCAAACAGGAAGAACAGTAGCCCATGTGAAGGGAAATTGACGGGAACCTGGGGAATCTACCCTAGCGGATCCACTGGTTATAATTAAGCTAGAGAAAACACAACAAGAAATAGAATTCTTGGTAGATACAGGGGCAACATACTCGGTTCTGAACCAAGCTTTGATGCCCCTGGGAAACGATTATGTCATGGTGAAAGGAGCAACTGGTCAAAGTGAAAAGGCATATTTTTGTAAACCTTTAGAATATAAATTAGGAAAACAGTGGGGCATTCATAAATTTTTATATATACCCAACTCCCCAAAGGCACTTTTGGGAAGGGACTTGTTGGAACAATTGGAAGCAAAAATTGTATTCGAAAAAGGAGAAATTACTCTGGAGGTAAAAGATCAAGAATATATTCAAATACTGAGCCTAACCTTAACCAGTCTCCCCCTAGAGGGAAACATTAACGAGGACATCTTAAACCAAGTGTACCCGGGGGTATGGGCTACTGATGCACCTGGAAGAGTGAAAAGTGCCCCCCCTGTTGAAGTTAGGATCAAGGAAGGCCGAAAACCGGTAAGGATTAAACAATATCCCCTAAAGAAGGAAGACAGAGAAGGAATTCGACCAGTGATAGAAAAATTCTTGCAGTTGGGATTACTAAAAGAGTGTGAGTCTGAATTCAATACCCCTATACTACCGGTTCAGAAGCCCGATGGGTCATATCGGGTGGTCCAGGACTTACGGGCAGTGAATAAGATAACTGAAGATCTTTACCCGGTAGTGGCGAACCCATATACCCTGTTAACTGTATTAACGCCTGAATTAACTTGGTTTACTGTTTTAGATTTAAAGGATGCTTTCTTTTGCCTCCCTCTCCATGAAGCCAGCCAAAAATTATTTGCATTTGAATGGGAAAACCCCAAGAGTGGTCGAAAGACCCAGCTCACTTGGACGGTGTTGCCACAAGGATTTAAGAATAGTCCTACCATTTTTGGCAATCAGCTTGCAAAAGACTTAGAATCCTGGGAAACCCCGTCTGAGGAGGGAAAGCTGTTACAGTATGTGGATGATATCCTGATCGCCACCAAGACAGAGAGAGATTGTATGACGTGGACGGTGAGTCTGTTGAATTTCCTGGGACTTCAAGGGTACCGAGTATCCAAAAAGAAGACACAGGTAATACAACGCAAAGTGAATTATTTGGGCTATGAAATTAGTGCAGGACAAAGAACTTTGGGACAAGCCCGTAAAGAGGCAATATGCCAAACTCAGAGACCTCAGACAGTGAAAGAGTTACGAACTTTTCTGGGAATGACAGGGTGGTGCCGATTGTGGATCTATAATTATGGATTGCTTGTTAAACCACTGTATGCGCTAACAACCACTGAACAGAAACACCTTGAGTGGAACAAGGAGACCGAACGAGCCTTTGAGCTACTGAAAAAGGCTTTAATGTCGGCCCCGACCTTGGGACTCCCAGATGTGAGTAAGCCGTTTCTTCTTTACTCACACGAGAAGCAGGGCATTGCCCTGGGAATATTAGCACAAAACCTGGGTCTGTATCGACGGGCTGTTGCCTACCTCTCTAAGCAGTTAGACACGACTGCAAAAGGTTGACCTGGATGCCTGCGGGCAGTTGCGGCTGTGATACTAAACATACAGGAAGCCCGAAAGTTTACTCTGGGCCAGAAAATGACTGTTTTAGTGTCTCATACAGTATCAACAGTACTGGAAACAAAGGGTGGACACTGGCTCTCTCCCCAAAGATTCCTGAGGTATCAAACTATATTGGTAGAACAGGATGACGTGGAGATTGTAGTCACTAACATTGTCAACCCAGCTTCTTTTCTCAGCGGAAACACAGGAGAACCAGTACATCACGACTGTTTGGAAACCATCGAAGCAACATATGCAAGTCGCCCAGACCTGAAAGACAGCCCCATGGAAAACGGAGAAACCTGGTTCACAGACGGAAACAGTTACGTCCTAAATGGTAATCGACATGCGGGATATGCCATCACCACCAGCCAAGAGGTAATAGAATCAGGGGCTTTGCCCATGAACACCTCCGCACAAAAGACAGAAATAATTGCTCTAACCCGCGCCCTGGAATTGGCCCAGGGCAAAGTTGTGAACATTTATACAGACTCAAAATATGCCTTTGGAGTTGTACACGCACATGGAGCAATTTGGAAGGAGAGAAGACTATTGAATTCCCAGGGGAAAAATATCAAACACACAAAAGAAATTCTGAAGTTACTGGAAGCTGTCCAGCTCCCTAAGAAAGTAGCAATTATGCATATTAAGGCACACCAGAAAGTGAACTCAGATTTGGAAAACGGAAATGAACTGGCGGACAGAGAGGCAAAACAAGTAGCCAGAACAAAGGTAAAAATAGAAGGGGCTTTAATTCCTGATAGACAAATCTCCCTAAAAGGTAAGCCAGAATATACCAAGGAAGATCAGAAACTTATTACAGATTTAGAAGGGTCATATAAGGAAGAAGGGTGGGCTCATACCCCACAGGGAAAACTAATCATTCCCTCTTACTTACTGTGACATTTGATACGGGAGGAGCATAGAAAAAGACATTGGGGGACAGAGGCTCTGTATAAACATTTAATAAGAGAAATTGTGGCTAGAAATTTATATACCACAGTGAGACAAGTGACTCAACAATGCGATCTTTGCCTTCAGACTAATCCTAAGAATACCCCCAAACTAGAAATGGGCCAGATTGGAAAAGGCAATGGGCCTAGACAGCAATGGCAAATTGACTTCACAGAACTTCTAAGAAAAGGGGGGTATCGATATTTACTAGTATTAACTGATACCTTTTCAGGTTAGCCAGAAGCATTCCCAACAAGAACGGCTAAAGCCCGGGAGGTAACTAAAATATTAGTGCAAGAAATAATACCACGTTTCGGGGTTCCAGCAACCATGTCCTCTGACAGAGGACCACATTTTGTCTCAAGACTAGTACAACAAATTAACCGCCATTTGGGTATAGATTGGCAACTTCATACTCCATATCACCCCCAGTCAAGTTGTCAAGTAGAAAAAATGAACCACTTAAACAGCAAATTGTAAAATTGGGACAAGAAGCAAATCTAACATGGCCTCAGTCTCTCCCTTTAGCCCTTTTGCGTATACGAACAAGACCAAGGACAAGGGAAGGACTGAGTCCCTTTGAAATGTTATATGGGAGACCCTATGAAATACAAAAAGAGGTGTCTGTACAAGCTGGGGATAAAATTGTGACCTCTTACATGATAGCATTAAGTAAACAGCTCAATAAAATCAGGAAACATGTAGCTGGGACTCGAGGGAGAGGTTTAGATGGACCTGTACATAATATACAACCTGGAGATTACGTATATGTAAAGTCTCTTACAGAAAAAACCCTGGAACCGCAGTGAGAAGGACCGTTCCAAGTACTACTCACCTCCTTTACTGCAATCAGAATCAAGGAACAGAACGCTTGGATTCATCACACCAGAGTGAAAAAGTCACCCAAAACTCCATGGAAAGTCACCACAAAACCCGATGGACACTTAGTTTTTACGCGGTAACATGGACAACCTTGGTAACAAGGAGCGTAGCATGGGATGGGAACACGTTTGTTCAACTCCACGAGAGTATTGCAAAAATAGTAAATCAAGCTGATTGCTGGATATGTTCACGTTTTCCTAAGGGTCTCGGACGGGGCTACCCTGTAATTGCTACAGTCTTTTCTAACATCTCTGTGATAGTAGCAGCTTTTAATAACATGTCCCTCACAAGGTACACTGAAATACCCCCTGAGAACCTTCAATGGCAAACAGATTTGAGCGAATCGTGGAATGAAACCCAAAAGGTTCCATGTGTTCAAAGGTACCATCTGAAAAACACAACTAAGAATTCTGGAGGTAATAACACAGACCCTAAATGTGGATCAGTCAAGGTGTTTGTTGGAAGTTACCCTAATTGTACTGAATATATTAAGTATGGTGGCGCAAACATGTGGAACTCCAATCAAACCCGGGTTGCAAGAACCCGGGGGCATAATTCTATTACACCCAGGGGATGGCCCACTCCAGTAGGATTAGGATAGTATTGGATTTGTGGACAGACAGGATATAAAGTACTACCTCTAGGTTGGACTGACCAATGTACCGTAGGAACCATAGCTCCTAATACCATTACGATTAAAAATTTAACTGATCACGATTCCCAAAACTTTTTACGAACTTATATGAAACCGGTAGTAAGGCAAAAACGCACCAGCAATCCTCTAGTGGAAAGACCAACTAACTTTCATAGTTTTGTACGATGGCTCATTCCATCATTGGGAGTTAGTGAGTTAGAAAAAGCTCTGGTAAATCTTTCTGCCACTATGGAAATTATTAATAATGTCACAATCGATGCTATAAAGGCCCTCCAGGAAGAAACCACCTCCCTAGGAAAAATGGTGCTCCAGAATCGACTAGGTCTAGACATGCTCTTTGCTCAACAAGGAGGCCCGTGCACTGTAATTAATGAACGCTGCTGCACCTATGTTAACCAAAAGAAACGAATAGAAACAGATCTCTCTCAAATTTGGAAAAAAACCCAACTTTTACATTTAATGTCACAAGATGACACTTCATGGGGATTCACTGAGATATGGGAAAAATTAACCTCCTGGTTACCAAATTTCACATGGTTGAAACAATTGTTTGTCACTGTAATAATCATCATTCACTTGTCTGTAGTCCTTTGCATAATGGTTCAATGTGGCGTTTGGTGCTGTAAGAATACAGGGGACTCTTACAGTGAATGGAAAAAGAATCAGTTGCGACGAAAACTTGAGTCCAACAAATATTTTGAGAAAATGCTAAATAAGGAAATAATGCATTAAAATACTAGAGTTGGATATAGTAAAAGAATTTACTATTTTCTAGAAAAGGGGGGACTGAGACGGGAAACCAAAAGAACCTTAGTAGATATAGTAGATATATGAATGTAGATAGGAATTGTTTAATAATTATCTAGCTTATAATGAAATTAAAGAAGTTTCAATAGAGGTAGACATGGCCCAAGGGGATGAGAAGTGATGTTTAACGTTTCCATTGTTGAGGCTGACTGAGACAGGAGATAGTCCCTGATAAGAATCAGCAGTGACTCCAAGAACCAGCCAAGACCGACCTTGTGATTTGGACAAATGCCAAGGGACAACTGAGTCTGCGCAGGGACAGAAGGTTAAGAGTTCACTGTGAAGAAGACATACAGCCTTCATCTTCACGACCACCATAAGGAGGCACTGCGCAAGCGCAGTTGAAAGGAAACTATGGAAATAACTTCCTAGAGCTAATTAGAATATGAAGCGGGGATAGGTAATGCCTATGTATAGGCGTATTGCGAAACTCTATGTGTATGTAACACTTGACTGTATAAATTTAAAGTGAACTGCCAAAATCAGGCGCACACGACTTTGGTGGGACTACCCCCCGTGCTGCCCAGCGCTGAATGAACATACCTACTTTACAATCTCACCGATTGTGGAGTCTGTTTTCCGCACGTCAGGGGCATGTTTAAACGTACTGTCTGATGCAAGAGTTATTTCACCTTTATTGATTTCGGTAGAAAATATCAATAAAATATTAACAAAAACCAGTTTTTCAAAAAATTTTTCTTTTCTGAACCCCCTTCCACCCTTGTCGTTCTCATGCACGTGCACGCACACACCTGCTCCGAACCGGTGGCTGCCAGGCACTTGCCAGCTTCACCATCCCGGCCAGCCCCTCCGCTCCGCCGCTGCCCCCCCCCCCCCCCCCCATTCTGTCGGCGGGGGACCGGGCAGAGGTGGCAGCCCCCCGGCACGAACTGCCTGGCTCCCAGGCGCGAGTTCGCTGTTCACTGGGTGCCTTCAGGACTGGTCGCCCCTTGCCAGGTTCGGGTCCAGGTCCCGGCGCTGCTGGGTGCTCGCTGACTTTTGGTTTTGGTTTTTGCGGTGTTGGGCTTTTGGGGGGGGGGGGTGTTTTTAATTTTTCTTTTTTCCCGCCTTGCCTTTTTTCCCCCCCCCTTGCCTTTTCCCCCCCCCTTGCCTTTGTTTTTCCCCCCTTGCCTTTTTTTTTTTTTTTGACGTTTTACTTTTTTTAATAAAATAAATACTTTAAAATAGGTATCTGCGATCCTGCAGGCACCGCCACCCCACCCCCCCACCCCCCCCCGCGACACACGCGCGCGCACACACACACACACAGCGCGACGCAGGCACACACAGATACAGGCACCCCTGCACGGGTGTGCTCCCCCTCCCTCCCCGCGCTGCAGTCCCGGACCTGCAGGCCAGTAGGTGCAGCCCCCCCCCCCCCCCCCCCCCCCGGCCCCACCCGATCGCAGACTCTCCGGCGCCCCGGAGACGGGGGGTGGGGGGGTGGGGTGGTCTGCAGCCCGGCAACAGGGCCCCCGGAAACTGTGGTGTTTCCCGCCACGGCAACGGTCTGCTGCTCAGCCGTGGCGGCAGCAGCGGCAGGGAAAGGAGGCTGGCAAATAGGCGGGCGAGAGCGGCTGGCGAGCAGGCGGGGAGCCTGGCGCAGAGGTAGGCTGGCGAGGGGGGGATGGTGTCTCTTTTCGGAGAAGATTTCTGTTTGGATCGGTTGGAGTTTTTTTTTTTACTTCTGTCCCCCGTCCCCGTCCCCCCCGCTCCGGTCGTTTAGTTTTCCACCCGCGGCGGGGGCGGGCAGGAGTGCAGCAGGGCGAGTGCGTGGCTGACCGAGAAAGGCAGGCGGGAGCCGGGGCATGGGCACGGCAGGGTAGCGACTCGGCAGCTGGCGTTTAGAGACGGCACGGCGCCGGGGACTCCCCTCTCCCGCCCGGGCACGGAGCCGGCAGGGACGCCGCAGGGTCCTAAAGCCTCCCGCCTTCCGTGCCCGGGGCGGCAAACCTGCTGGCGGGAGTGGGGAGCAGGGGCAGCCAGGCTCGCCGCGAACTGCATGGCAAGGGGTGGGGGGGGGTGGGGGCTGCGGGGGGGGGGGGGGGGGGGGCGGTGTGCGCGCGCGTGCGCTAGTGCGTGCAGCGGTGGGCCCGGGGGGGGGGTGTGAGTGTCGGCCCGGGGGCCTGTTTCGGGGGGGGGGGGGGCGCGCGGTGCGCGCCTTGAGCGCACGACTGCGAGCGTTGCAGCGGGTGGAGGGTTTGGGCTGGGGAGCCTATTGCGGGGGGGTGCGCATGCGTGTAGGCACGTGCGATTGGGTGTGGTGGCGGGCGGGAGGTTTGGGCCGGGGACCTGTTTGGGGGGGGGGAGGGGCGGCGCGTGCGTGCGTGCGCGTGAGCGCACGTGTGTGAGCGAGGCGGCGGGCGGGCGGTTCAGGCCGGGTGGGGGGGGGGGGCCCTGTTCAGGGGCGCGCGCGCACCTGTGTGAAAGCGGCAGCGGGCGGCGGGTTCGGCCTGTGGCCCTGTGTGGGGGAGGGGTGAGCGCATGCAGCTGCGGGCGGTGGGCGTTGGGGCCAGGGGCCTGTTTTGGCAGGGTGCGGGCGCGCACGCAGAGGGAAATGAGAAAGATTTGTAACGGTGTCGCTAACGCCGCTTTCTCTGTTACAGCTCGCATGGTCGGCCGCGTTGACGTCCAGCCTGCGCCCGTGCCTGCCTACGGGTGATGCGCTCAGCTCCTGGTCAGACTCGTCCCTGGGAAAGCAGCAGCCGCGTGCCTCGGCCTGGGCAGAGACCTGGGGCTCCAGGGCCCCGGCCAGGGCTGCCGGAGAGGCGCGACGCGCTTCTGACAGAGGGCCGTCAGCGGCTCCGTCGCTGGCGGGATGCGTTCGAGCGGTGAAGACGGGCCCGGCGGCCTTGGTCGGTGGTGGGGGGCCCGCTCCTTCAGCAACGGGAGCGGGGGGGAAACGGCCCCGGGGTGGGCCGGTCAGCCGGCACGGTGGCCACGCGAGCTCATTGTCTCCGAGGATGCTTGGCTAAGTCGGCCTCGGCCACAGGGACCGCTTTTCAGGCAGCCGACTGACTTTCTTCACGGGCCTGCGAGACCGCCGTCCCTCGGAGGCCGGCCACGTCCGTGGAGAGGCTTTGTTGGGATGGAGGCCCGTCCCGGGAAAACGCAGCGGGGTAGGGGGAAGGTGTGGGCAAAAGGAGCGTCCGGCTGACGGCTGACGGGCTGTGCTTTTCTCCCCTCCGGCCAGGTCTCGAGGAGACGGGGAAGGGGCTCCCCGCCCTCAGCCGAAAGCAGCTTGGCGCGACCCCGGTGCCTGGGAGGCCGGACCCCCGCGGAGGTAGCCCAGTGATGAGCCGCCGCCACCGCCTCCTCCTCTGAGCCGGGAGGGACCCGATCAGGTACCGGTCACGACCGACGGGCGGGGAACGCGCGAGGGAGGGCCGTGCGACCCCTCGGCCGCCCATCACGGCAGAGCCGGCCGACCGGGACGCACCGGCTTTTGCTCGAACGTCGGTGGATCGAGAAGAGGCCCTGCCCGGGAGAGACAGGGTGCAGGGCCGCCACCTGCCGGGCTCTACAGCTGCCCGCTCTCCTTCGGCGGGCCGGCCGGGCTCGCCACGGCGGACGGGACGGGACGGGACGGGACGGGGGCCGCCGCCACCTCTGCTCGGTCCGCGGCCCCTGACAGCGAGACAAAGAATTAAAAAAAGGCAAGGGGTGGGGGGGGGGCGGGGGAGGGCTGGGGAGGAAAGACCGAGAAAATAAATAGATAAGGAAATGATAATAAAAAAGGCATGGGGGGCGGGCGTCGCGCTTCCTAACACAGAGCTCGTCTGGGGCGGGGGCGGGTGGGCGGTCTGCACGGAGGCCAGCGGGGCAGGGCCGGCTTAGGACAGAGATTAATCTATCGCTCCCCGCGAATTGTTGCTAGAACTAATGTGCGCCGGCCCTACGGTTGAGGAACGTAAGGAAGGATTAACGAACCGCCGGTAAGTCAGGCGTGAATTCGTAGTTTTCGACGGGGCGATATGGGCCGACTTCTGCTGGAATTAATTAACGTCCGCCGGGTCGAGCTCACGTTCGTAACGAATGACTCGGTCGAGAACGAGCGCCAGGTGAGGAACAGGAACGGGAGCCGGCCTAGGGAAGGCGTGCGCGCGTCATCCTCGGTAATTACTTAACAGGTAAGCATCGCTCGATACCAAAGGGCTACGAGGTGAGTAAGACTGACACGGTGTAAAAACTAATAAACAATTAACGCGCAATAACGCAGGGGCCGGAGAACGCTAACGTTAACCAAGAGCGTCGCAAGGTCCTAGAGGAGTGCCGCAATCAAACTGTAGGAGTCGGTAATTCATAAGACTTGTTACTACTAATCGAGTAATAGTCAATCCGCGACGACCCACTGGTACGTACGTATGTACGTACGTATTTCTTCTCCGGCTATTAATGAAGGGATGTACAGCTAGCATGCCTGAACGAATGAGTTTTGTTATTGAATGAACTGCCAGAAAGAGCATTACCGCACAGCGTTAAATCAATCGGTAGGTAACGATCCATAAACGATACAAACCAGCATTGCTCGTCGACTGTTAATAACTTCAATCGATGACGATTCATAGCGTATCGATTCTGTGTTCGTTTAGGAGCGAAACCCACGCCAACGGTGCTACGCGGTACCCCGACGGCCACTGACTCGTACAGACGAGAGCGCAGCGTCGGCACCTCTTCCCGAAGAACTCATTACTGATAAAGTGCACCGACTGCGGGTAACGATTTGCTCTCAGGTTTTTGACGCGTGCGTGCGTGCGTGCATGGTAAAAGACGAGATGTCAGACATAATAAATTTTTAAAAATGGAATCATGGAGCGGTCTTAATAAATTAATCAGGAACAGCCCGGAGCGTGGCCAGGGAGGGCAGGCCGACCCCGCAGCGTGGCCAGGTTATACCCAGAGGCACAGGTAAGGAGGCCAGACCTACCCCGGAGGACCGGCTAGGGACGCCAGGCCTATCCCGGAGCATCAGGTGGGGATAGCCGGCCTATCCCAGAGGGCCAGGTAGGGAGGCCGGGCCTACCTCCGATCGCCCGTAGGGACAGCAAGTGTACCCCGGAGTACCGGTGGGGGTACCGGTGCTACCCCGGAGTACCGGTGGGGCGTACCGGTACTACACCGGAGGATCAGGTATTGGACACCAGGCCTACCCCGGAGCACCAGGTAGGGATACCGGGCCTAACCCGGAGGGTCAGGTAGGAGGGGCGGGTCTAACCCTGAGCACTAGTAGGGACATCAGGTGCTACCCCGGAGTACTGGCGGGGGGGTATCGCGACCACCCCGGAAGAACCGCTGCGGGGTAACGGTGCTAGCCCGGAGTACCGGCGGGGGTACCGGTACTACCCCGGAGCGTCAGGTAGGGACGCCAGGCCGAGCCCGGGACATCAGGTAGGGATACCAGGCCTACACCGGAGGGTCAGGTAGGGAGGCCGGGCCTAACCCAGAGCACCAGGTAGGGATACAGGGCCTAACCCGGAGGGTCAGGTAGGAGGAGTGGGTCTAACCCCGAGCGCTAGTAGGGACATCGGGTTTAGCCCGGAGTACCGCTGGGGGTACCGGTACTGCCCCGGAGCACCAGGTAGGTATACCGGGCATAACCCGGAGGGTCAGGTAGGAAGGGCAGGTCTAACCCCGAGCGCCAGTAGGGACATAAGGTGTCACCAGGAGTACCGGTGGGGGTACCGGTACTACCGCGGAGCATCAGGTATGGGACGCCAGGCCTACCCCGGAGCATTAGGTAGGGATACCATGCCTAACCCGGAGGGTCAGGTAGGAAGGGCGGGTCTAACCCCGAGCGCCAGTAGGGACATCAGGTGTCGCCCGGAGTACCAGTGGGGGGTACCGGTACTACACCAGAGTACCACTGGGGGGTACCGGTGCTACCCCGGAGTACCGGTGGGGGTACTGGTACTACCCCGGAGCGTCGGGTAGGGACGCCAGGCCGAGCCTGGGGCATCAGGTAGGGATACCAGGCCTACCCCGGAGGGTCAGGTAGGGAGGCCAGGTCTACCCCGCCGGCGCCGGCCAGGGAGGCCAGGTCTACCCCGCCGGCGCCGGCTTGGGAGGCCCGGTCTACCCCGGCCATGCCGGGTAGGGACACCAGGCCTACCCCGGAGCATCAGGTAGGGATAGCCGGCCTATCCCAGAGGGTCAGGTAGGGAGGTTGGCCCTACCTCCGATCGCCTGTAGGGATAGCAAGTGTACCCCGGAGTACTTGCGGGCGGTACCGGTACTAGACAGGTGTACCTGTGTGGGTAGAGTTACTACACCGGAGGATCAGGTATGGGATCCCAGGCCTACCCTGCAGCATCAGGTAAGGATACCAGGCATACCCCACAAGCGCCGGCAGGGAGGTCAGGTCTACCCCAACGGCGCCGGCTACGGAGGCCAGGTCTACCCTGCCGTCACCGGCATGGGAGGCCAGGTCTAACCCGCCGGCACGGGCATGGGAGGCCAGGACTACCCCGCCGGCGCCGGCTTGGGAGGCCCATTCTACACTGCCGGCACCGGGTAGGGAGGCCAGGTCTACCCTGCCCTCGCCGGCTAGGGACACCAGGCCTACCCCGGAGCATCAGGTAGGGATAGCCGGCCTATCCGAGAGGGTCAGGTAGGGAGGTCGGGTCTACCTCCGATCGCCCGTAGGGATAGCAAGTGTACCCCGGAGTACCGGTGGGCGGTACCGGTACTAGACCGGATTACCTGTGTGGGTAGAGGTACTACACCGGAGGATCAGGTATGGGATGCCAGACCTACCCTGGAGCATTAGGTAAGGATACCAGGCATACCTCACAAGCGCCGGCAGGGAGGCCAGGTCTACCCCGCCGTCACCGGCTAGGGAGGCCAGGTCTAACCCGCCAGCACGGGCATGGGAGGCCAGGACTACCCCGCCGGCGCTGGCTTGGGAGGCCCGTTCTACCCCGCCGGCGCCGGGTAGGGAGTCCAGGTCTACCCCTGCCTCGCCGTCTAGGGACACCAGGCCTACCCCGGAGCATCAGGTAGGGATAGCCAGCCTATCACAGAGGGTCGGGTAGGGAGGTCGGGCTTACCTCCGATCGCCCGTAGGGATAGCAAGTGTACCCCGTAGTACCGGTGGGGGTACCTGTACTACACCAGATTACCGGCGTGGGTTATCGCTACCACCCCGGAGTACCGGCGGGGGGCGGGGTGGGGTACCGGTACTAGCCCCGAGTACCAGGGGGCGGTAACGGTACTAGACCGTATTACCGGCGTGGGTACAGGTACTACACCGGAGGATCAGGTATGGGATGCCAGGCCTACCCTGGAGCATCAGGTAAGGATACCAGGTCTACCCCGCCGGCGCCGGCAGGGAGGCCAGGTCTACCCCACCGGCTCCGGCTCCGGGTAGGGAGGCCAGGTCTACCCCACCGGCGCCGGCAGGGACGCCAGGTCTACCCCGCCGGCGCCGGCAGGGAGGGCAGGTCTACCCCGCCGGCGCCGGCAGGGAGGCCAGGTCTACCCCGCCGGCGCCGTCTAGGGAGGCCAGGTCTACCCCGCTGGCGCCGGCAGGGAGGCCAGTTCTACCCCACCGGCGCCGGGTAGGGAGGCCAGGTCTACCCCGCCGGCGCCGGCTTGGGATGCCAGGTCTACCCCGCCAGCGCCGGCAGGGAGGCCAGGTCTACCCCGCCGGCTCCGGCTTGGGAGGCCCGGTCTACCCCGCTGGCGCCGGGTAGATAGGCCAGGTCTACCCCGGCCTCGCCGTCTAGGGACACCAGGCCTACCCCGGAGCATTCAGGTAGGGATAGCCTGCCTATCCCAGAGGGTCGGGTAGGGAGGTCGGGCTTACCTCCGATCGCCCGTAGGGATAGCAAGTGTACCCCGGAGTACCGGTGGGGGTACTGGTGCTACCCCGGAATACCGGCAGGCGGTACCGGTACTACCCTGGAGTATCGGTGGGCGTACCGGTACCACACCGGATTACTGGCGCGGGTTATCGCTACCACCCCAGAGTACCGGGGGGGGGGGGGCGGGGGGGGGGGGGGGTACCGGTACTAGCCCGGAGTACTGGGGGGCGGTAAGGTACTAGACCGGATTACCAGTGTGAGTACAGGTACTACACTCGATACACAGGTACTACAGGTACTACAGTCGATAACGTCCCGAGTAGCTTACTGGGCTGGGCGTGTGGACCCCAAGGAGAGAGGAGAATCTGGTACTATCCGGGTAAAGGGACTGTCGGAGTTTACAGAGGGCAGCAGGAAGGTCCGCCCAGCCGGTTGTAAACCCCGCCCCGAGCGGTCTCGAACTCGGGCGCCGTTGGGTCGGAACTACGATCCCGGAAGGGACGATCTCTGGCGGAAGGCACCGGCACTGGGGGCAGCCCGAGCCGTGCTGCACGGGCAGTCCGCCGGCGGCATCCGGGGGTGGAATTGCTGGAGGGGAAACCTAGAGACCAAAGGGAAGCGCCAGCAACCCCGCCCCCTCGGGAAGAGAAACGGGACCCTTTCGCGGCGCTGCAAGAGGAACTGGAAGGGCTAAAAACTAGGAGCTGCGGTTTGGGGTTCAGGCCACCCAGTCCGCATGGTGAATACCTGCCAATGGTCTGCTGATAAGGAGCCTTATATACACATTGCTGTAGGCCCAAAACGGATAAGTTTGGAATTCTTAATTGATACAGGAGCCTAAATTAGTGTTTTAAATGAGCAACAAGCTAGTGAGCTGGGAATTAGGCTATCAAGAAAGGCTATAAACATTAGAGGAGTAACAGGGGCGACAGAAAAATGCCCCATAGCTCGAACCCAACTTTGGCTACCGGGGAAAAAAAAAAAGAATGACAGCTGTGGAGGTGGCTTTAAGCCCCTATGAGGGAAATATACTGGGATTTGATGTGCTGGCAGGCAGACAATGGTATCTACCCAATGGTAGGGTGTGGAGCATTGGGGGCAGGGAGGCAGAGGCTATTCATGTGAGAACATTGCAGGTTGCTCCTGCACTACCGCAATCTAAGGTAACCCGTGTCCCTCAATACCCACCTCCAGCCGCTGCCAAATGGGGCATTTTGGAAGTAATTAATGATGTGGAGAAAAGAGAGATCATCAGTCGCACACATTCTCCTTACAATTCCCCTGTTTGGCCAGTCCGTAAATCAGATGGAAGGTGGCTACTATAGAAGATTGAATAGTAATACCCCACCATTAATTTCTGCCGTCCCAAGTATCACCTCAGTGATAACAGCAATACAGGCTGCAGCCCACCCATGGATGGCTGCTTTAGGTGTCAAAGATATGGGTTTTTTTTATGGTTCCCTTAAAGGAAGAGGACAAGCCCCAGTTTGCCTTCACTTGGGAAGGGACCCAATACACCTTTAATCGACTTCCCCAGGGGTACAAGCACTCCCCCACTATCGCTCACAATGCTTTAGCCAAGCTCCTTGATGCTGTGGAGGTACCACCAGGTGTCCACATATACCAATATATAGATGATATCCTAGTTGGTGGGGACAACAAGGAACAGGTAGGACAAGTGGCTGAGGACATCTGGAATCTGTTAGTCAAAAATGGGCTATTGGAGAAAACATATACCAGGGTTTTCGGTGATTGGCTGCCCTCTTTATGACTTGCTCCGAAAAAACAGAAAATGGGATTGGACTTTGCAACATACAGAAGCCCTCACCACTCTGAAAGATGAGCTTAAGGCTTATCAGAGACTAGGTCCATTGCACCCACGAGATCCTTTAAGGGTGGAATGGGGATTTGCTGAACATGCCTCATACTGGGGTGTGTTTCAAAAGGGGCCACAGGGACCAGCTAGACCATTATTATTCTCCTCCACTGCATTCAAAGAAACAGAGCGACGATATTCAGATTGGGAAAAGGCGGTCCTCTCCCTCACTAGAGCAGTTAAAGAGGCTGAAAAGCTGCGTACCTCACAGGATGTTATAGTACAGGGTCCTTTCCCTCTCTTAAATTCAATCCTCAATGGGTCACCTCCTCCGGAGGGAGTAGCCCAAAAGGCCACCGTTAGGAAATGGTATGTATACCTAGAAGGGAGAAGCCAATTGCTCCCACTAAAGGAGGGTCTGACTAAAGCTTTCAAATTACAGCAGCCTGTAGACCCTGACCCAGCCTTGCTGGGTCAACCATATAAACCTTCTCCAATTGAGGAGGCACCCGAATTCATGGCAGGCTCAGATGTGCAGGGAGTGTGGTTCACAGATGCATCTGCCTGTCGAGTGGGATCAGAATGGCAATATAAAGCAGTGGCGTTGGAGATTGGTACTGGGAAGACAGTCGAGGAAGAGGGTGAAGGTAGTGCACAAATAGGAGAACTACGGGCTTTATTACTGGCCGTAGAGAATGGTGCTACCATCGTCTATACTGACTTTTCTGCAACCTTTAAGGGTGCTACAGAGTGGATATGTCAGTGGGAATGTAGTAAGTGGGAAGTAGGTCATGCGAAAGTGCGGAGGACAGAGGACTGGCAACGTCTCCTGGCAATAGGGAGATCCCGACATTTAAAGGTGGGATGGGTGAAGGGACATGCTTGGGATGGAACCCCAGCTGCAAAATGGAATCAGCAGGTGGACCACCTGGCCCAAATCAGGATGGTCACCAGTGAGAAGGAAGATTGGGATAGACTAGCAAAATGGTTGCATATCAAACGAAGCCACTCAGGGAAAGCAGATCTCTATTATGAATGCCAATCTCGGGGTTGGCCAGTGTCTATGAAAACCTGTGAAGCAATTCTTACAGCTTGCCCACAATGCTGAATAAGGCTTAAAGCTAATCACCCAAAGCAAGCTCCAGCCCAGCATATCAGACAAGGCAAGGCTCTTTGGAGCACGTGGCAGGTTGATTACATTGGTCTTCTGAGACCATCTCATGGGAGTGGAAAGACTCACCACATCAGTGCCCGGTGGATAATCCCGGACTTCTAACCCTGTGACCTGGTTTTAAGACCGAGGCCTAGTTTGTGCTTTTTTACAGGACCATGAAGGAACGAGTCATTCCAGTCCTTTTGCTGACAGTGATGACAGTGACGGGCATGGATGGTGAAGATCTGGATGATAATGTCGTGGCAAAATGATGGACGTTAATATATCACGAGTCCTTGACCTCGCATGAGAGCAATGTAACAATTATAATTGGTCACCAAGTGCAGTAAATACTAGTTCAGTATGAAACACCAGATGTGACTATATCCTCCAACTAACCCATGGGATCACGGGGTGGAGTTGAAGTGGTACTCGAGGAACATCAATAGGGCACCCTAGAACTGAGTTTACAGCTATCAACCTTAGCCAATGCTACATCTAACAAGTCGGGGACTCTCAAACAATCGGTTATAACATATTGGTAAAATGACTATCAAAAATTGGGCTGTATTGGATTAGATGCCAAAGAAAGAGAAGGGTATATGTAAAGTTTTGAACATGTCAATGGACAACTGCTGTGTTCACTCCAAATGTGTCAGTGTGGCTTCAAGACTAAATCAACGAGAGAATACGGCAAGACTCGGAGGCAATTGCTTCTGTACCAGGGACCAACTGGTTGGGAAAAGTTTTGATATGTTCAGATTTTCTTTCATGGGGTGGGCGACCAGCCTTCTCTAATCTTTAATAATGCTTGTAGTTAAGATTACTGTAAGCTATATTGCAATAAGTTCTATCAAATGCTTAGTAGTGAAGCCTGTACTAACGGTTAAGTATACTCCTTTAAACTGTCCACACACTGGATATTCCTGTGTTCAATATTCCACTTTAGTTCTAGACCAGAAGGGAACGATGACCCACAATGAGCGTCAAACTCGCCGGCGCCGGCAGGGAGGCCAGGTCTACCCCGGAGCATCAGGTAGGGATAGCCGGCCTATCCCAGAGGGTTGGGTAGGGAGGTCGGGCTTACCTCCGATCGCCCGTACGGATAGCAAGCGTAGCCCGGAGTACCGGTGGGGGTACCGGTGCTACCCAGAGTACCGGCGCGGGGTACCGCTACTACCCTGGAGTACCGGTGGGCGTACCGGTACTACACCAGATTACCGGCGCGGGTAATCGCTACCACCCCGGAGTACTGGGGGGGGGGGGGGGGGCGGGGGCGGGGGTGGAGTACCAGTACTAGCCCGGAGTACCGGGGGGCGGTACCGGTACTAGACCAGATTACCAGTGTGGGTACAGGTACTACACCGCAGGATCAGGTATGGGATGCCAGGCCTACCCTGGAGCATCAGGTAAGGATACCAGGTCTACCCCGCTGGTGCCGGCAAGGGAGGCAATGTCTACGCTGCCGAAGCCGGCTAGGGAGGCCACGTCTACACTGCCGGCGCCGGCTAGGGAGTCCAGGTATACCCCGCCGGTGCCGGCTTGGGAGGCCAGGTCTAATATGCCGGCGCCGGCAGGGAGGCCAGGTCTACCCCGGCGGTGCCGGCTACGGAGGCCAGGTCTATCCCGCCGGCGCCGGCTGGGAGACAATGTATACGCAGCCGGCGCCAGCTAAGGAGGCCAGGTCTACGCCACCGGCGCCGGCTTGGGAGGCCATTTCTACCCTTCCGGCGCCGGCTAGGGAGGCCAGGTCTACCCCGCCGGTGCCGACTAGGGAGGCCAGGTCTTCGCCACCGGCGCCGGCTTGGGAGGCCAGGCCTAACCCGCTGGAGCCGGCTTGGGAGGCCAGGTCTACCCCGCTGGCGCTGGCTTGGGAGGCCAGGTCTACCATGCCGGCGCCGGCTAGGGAGGCCAGGTCTAGACCGCCGGCGCCGGCAGGGAGTCCAGGTCTACCCAGGCAGTGCCGGCTAGGGAGGCAATGTGTACGCCGCCGACGCCGGCTAGGGAGGCCAGGTCTACGCCGCCGGCGCCGGCTTGGGAGGCCAGCTCTACCACGCCAGCGCCGGCAGGGAGGCCAGGTCTACCCCAGCGGCGCTGGCTAGGGAGGCCAGGTGTACCACGCTGGCGCAGCTAGGGAGGCCATGTCTACCCTGCCGGCGCCGGCTAGGGAGGCCAGGTGTACCCCAACGGCGCCGGCTAGGGAGGCCAGGTCTACCCTGCCGGCGCCGGCAGGGAGGCCAGGTCTACCATACCGGCAAAGATAGGGAGGCCAGGTCTACCCCGCTGTCGCTGGCTAGGGAGGCCAGGACTATGCCGCCGGCACCGGCTTGGGAGGCCAGGCCTACCCCGCCGGCGCCAGCTTGGGATGCCATGTCTACCTCGTCGGCGCCGGCAGGGAGGCCAGGTCTACCCGTCTGGCGCTGGCTTGGGAGGGAATGTCTACGTCGCCGAAGCCGGCTAGGGAGGCCAGCTCTACGACGCCGGCGCCGGCTTGAAAGGCCAGGTCTACCCCGCCGGCGCTGGCAGGGAGGCCAGGTCTAGCCCGCCGTCGCCGGATATGGAGGCCAGGTCTACCCCGCCAGCGCCGGATAGGCAGGCCAGGTCTTCCTTGCCGGCGCCGGCTAGGCAGGCCAGGTCTACCCTGCCGGCGCCGGCAGGTAGGCCAGGTCTACCCCGCCGGCGCCGGCTAGGGAGGCCAGGTCTACCATGGCGGCGCCGGCTACGGAGGCTACGTCTAACTCGCTGGCGCCGGCTTGGGAGGCCAGGTCTACCCCGCCGGCGCCGGCATGGAGGCCAGGTCTACTTCGACGGCACCGGCTACGGAGGCCAGTTCTAACCCGCCGGCGCCAGCTAGGGAGGCCAAGTCTACCCGGCCTGCACCACCTAGAGAGGACAGGTCTACCCAGCCGCCGCCGCCTAGAGAGGCCAGGTCTACCCTGCCGGCGCCGGCTTGGCAGGCCAGATCTACCACGTTGGCGCCTGCTAGGAAGGCCAGGTCTACCCCGCCGGCGCCGACTAGGGAGGCCAGGTCTACGCCACCGGTGCCGGCTTGGGAGGCCAGGCCTAACCCGCTGGCGCAGGCTTGGGAGGCCAGGTCTACCCCGCCGGCGCCGGCAGGGAGGCCAGGTCAACCATGCCAGCGCCGGCTAGGGAGGCCAGGTCTACGCTGCTGGCGCCAGCTTGGTTGGCCACGTCTACACTGCCGGCGCCAGCAGGTAGGCCAGGTCTACCCCGCCGGCGCCGGCTAGGGAGGCCAGGTCTACCCCGCCGGAGCCGGCTACGGAGGCCACGTCTACCCCACCGGCGCCGGCTTGGGATGCCAGGTCTACCACGCTGGCGCGGCTAAGATGCCAGGTCTATCCCGCCGGCGCCGGCTAGGAAGACAATGTCTACGCTGCCGGCGCCGGCTTGGGAGGCCAGGTCTACTATACCGGTGCTGGCTAGGGAGGCCAGTTCAACGCCGCCGACACCGGCTTGGTAGGCCAGGTCTACACCGCCGGCGCCGGCAAGGAGGCCAGGTCTACCCCGCCGGCGCCGACTAGGGAGGCCAGGTCTACGCCACCGATGCCGGCTTGGGAGGCCAGTCCTAACCCACTGGCGCCGGCTTGGGAAGCCAGGTCAACCATGCCAGCGCCGGCTAGGGAGGCCAGGTCTACGCTGCTGGCGCCAGCTTGGTTGGCCACGTCTACCCTGCCGGCGCCAGCAGGTAGGCCAGGTCTACCCCGCCGGCGCCGGCTAGGGAGGCCAGGTCTACCATGCCGGCGCCGGCTACGGAGGCCAGGTCTAACTCGCTGGCACCGGCTTGGGAGGCCAGGTCTACCCCGCCGGCGCCGGCAGGGAGGCCAGGTCTATTTCGACGGCACTGGCTACGGAGGCCAGGTCCAACCCGCCGGCGCCAGCTAGGGAGGCCAAGTCTACCCGGCCTGCTCCACCTAGAGAGGACAGGTCTACCCGGCCGCCGCCGCCTAGAGAGGCCAGGTCTACCCCGCCAGCGCCGGCTTGGGAGGCCAGGTCTACCACGTTGGCGCCAGCTAGGGAGGCAAGGTCTACCCCACCGGCGCCGGCTAAGGAGGCCATGTCTACCCCGCCGGCGCCGGCTTGGGAGGCCAGGTCCACTATACAGGCGCCGGCTAGGGAGGCCAGTTCTACGCCGCCAGCGCCAGCTTGGGAGACCATGTCTACCCCGCCGGTGCCGGCAGGGAGGCCAGGTCTACGCTGCCGGCGCCGGCTACGGAGGCCAGGTCTACCCTGCCGGCGCCGGCAGGGAGGCCAGGTCTAACTTGCCGGCGCCAGCTAGGGAGGCCAGGTCTAACTCGATGGCACCGGCTTGGGAGGCCAGGTCTTCAATGCCGGCGCCGGCTAGGGAGGCCAGGTCTACCCCGCCGGCGCCGGCAGAGAGGCCAGGTCTACCGCGCTGGCGCCGGCAGGGATGCCAGGTCTACCCCGACGGCGCCGGCTACGAAGGCCAGGTCTACCGCGCCGGCGCCAGCCAGGCAGGCAAGGTCTACCCCGCCGGCGCCGCCAGAGAGGCCAGGTTTACCGCGCCAGCGCCGGCAGTGATGCCAGGTCAACCCCGACGGCGCCGGCTACGAAGGCCAGGTCTACCGCGCCGGCGCCAGCTAGTCAGGCAAGGTCTACCCCGCCGGCGCTGTCAGGGAGGCCAGGTCTACACCGCCGGCGCCGGCGAGTGAGGAAATGTGTACGCCGGTGACGCCGGCTAGGGAGGCCAGGTATACCCCGACGGCGCCGGCAGGGAGGCCAGGTCTATCCCGCCGGTGCCGGCTAGGAAGACAATGTATACACAGCTGGCGCCAGCTAGGTAGGCCAAGTCTACACCACCGGCGCCGGCTTGGGAGGCCAGTTCTACATCGCCGGCGCCGGCAGGGAGGCCAGGTCTACCCCGCCGACGACGGCTAGGGACGCCAGGTCTACGCCACTGGCACCTGCTAGGGAGGCCAGAACTACCCTGCCTGCGCCGGCTACGGTGGCCCGGTCTAGCCCTCCGGAGCCGGCTAGGGAGGCCAGGTCTACACCGCCGGCGCCAGCAGGGACGCCAGGGCTACCCCGCCGGTGCCGGCTAGGGAGGTCAGGTCTACCCCGCCGGCGTCGGCTAGGAAGACAATGTCTACGCCGCCGGCGACAGCTTTAGAGGCTAGGTCTACCCCGCCGGTGCAGGCTTGGGAGGCCAAGTCTACCCTGCCGGCGTCGGCTAGAGAGGCCAGCTCTACCCCGCCGGCGCCGGTTTGGGAGGACAGGTCTACCCCGCCAGCGCCGGCAGGGAGGCCAGGTCTACCCCGACGGCGCCGGCTTGGGAGGCCAGGTCTACCCCGCCAGTGCCGGCAGGGAGGCCACGTCTACCCGGCCGGCTCCGCCTAGAGAGGCCAGTTGTACGCCGCTGACACCGGCTACGGAGGCCAGGTCTACCCCGCCGGCGCCGACTAGGGAGGCCAGGTCTACGCCACCGGCGCCAGTAGGGAGGTCAGGTCTTCCTTTCCAGCGCCGGCAGGTTGTCCAGGTCTACCCCGCCGGCGCCAGATAGCGAGGCAATGTCTATGACACCGACGACGGCTAGGGAGGCCAGGTCTACGCCGCCGGCGCCGGTTTGGGAGGCCAGGTCTACCCCGACGACGCCGGCGGGGAGGCCAGGTCTACCCTGACGGTGGTGGCTAGCGAGGCAATGTCTACGCGCCGACGCCGGCTAGGGAGGCCAGGTCTACGACGCCGGCGCCGTCTTGGGAGGCCAGGTCTACCCCGCCGGCGCCGGCTAGGGAGGCCAGGTCTAACTCACCGGCTCGAACTAGGGAGACCAGGTATACACCGCCGGCGCTGGCTAGGGAGGCCAGGTCTATGCCACAGGCGCTGGCTTGGAAGGCCAGGTCTACCCCGCTGGCGCCGGCAGGGAGACCAGGTCTACACCGCCGGCGCCGGCTACAGATGCCAGGTCTACCCTGCCAGCGCTGTCTTGGGAGGCCAAGTCTACGAGTCCGGCGCCGGCAGGGAGGCCAGGTCTACCCCACCTGCGACAGCTACGGAGGCCAGGTCTACACCACCGGAACTGGCTTGGGAGGCCAGGTCTACTCAGGCGGCGCCGGATAGGGAGGCAATGTCTACGCCGCGGACGCCGGCTAGGGAGGCCAGGTCTACGCCACCGGCGCCAGTAGGGAGGTCAGGTCTATGCCGCTGACGCCGGCTAGGGAGGCCAGGTCTACGACGCCGGCGCCGGCAGGGAGGACAGTTCTACCACGCCAGCGCCGGCTGGGGAGTCCAGGTCTACCGCGCCAGCACCGGCTACGGAGGCCAGGTCTACACCACTGGAACCGGCTTGGGAAGCCAGGTCTACCATGCCAGCGGTGCCTAGGGAGGCCAGGTCTACCCCTCCGGCGCCGGCTAGGGAGGTCAGGTCTAACCCGCCGGCGCCGGCAGGGTGGCCAGGTCTTCCCTGCCGACGCCGGCTAGGGAGGCCAGGTCTACGCCACCGGCGCTGGCTTGGGAGGCCAGGTCTATCCCGCAGGCGCTGGCTGGGAGGCCAGGTCTACCCCGCTGGCGCCGGCTAGGGAGGCCAAGTCTACCCCATTGGTGCCGGCAAGGGAGGCAATGTCTACGCCGCCGAAGCCGGCTAGGGAGGCCAGGTCTAGGCTGCCGGCGCCAGCTAGGGAGGCCAGGTCTACCCCGCCGGCGCCGGCAGAGAGGCCACGTCTACCCCGACGGCGCCGGCTACGAAGGCCAGGTCTACCCCTCCGGCGCCGGTTAGGGAGGCCACGTCTCCCCCGCTGGCGCTGGCAGGGATGCCAGCTCTACCCCTCCATCTCCGGCTACGGAGGCCAGGTCTACCCTGCCGGCGCCGGCTAAGGAGGCCAGGTCTACGCCCCCTGTGCAGGCTTGGGAGGCCAGGTCTACCCCGCCGGCGCCGACTTGGGAGGCCAGGTGTACCACGCCAGCGGTGGCTACGGAGGCCTGGTCTACCCCACCGGCGCCGGCTAGTGAGGCCAGGTCTACCCTGCCGGCGCCAGCTAAGGAGGCCATGTCTACGCTGCCGGTGCTGGCTTGGGAGGCGAGGATTACCTCCCCTGCGCCGGCTTGGTAGGTCAGGTCTACGCCGCCGGCGCTGGCTTGGGAGGCCAGGTACACCCCGCGGGTGCCGGCTGGGAGGCCAGGTCTAACCGGCTGGCGCCGGCTAGGGAGGCCATGTCTACCCCGCTGGCTCCAGCAAGGGAGGCAATGTCTACGCCGCCGAAGCCGGCTAGGGAGGCCAGGTCTGCACTGCCGGCGCCGGCTAGGGAGGCCAGGTCTACCCCGCTGGCGCCGGCTTGGGAGGCCAGGTCTACCATGCCAGTGCCGGCTAGGGAGGTCAGGTCTACCCCGCCGGCCCCGGCAGAGAGGCCAGGTCTACCCCGACGGCGCCGGATACGAAAGCCAGGTCTACCGCGCCGACGACGGCTAGGGAGGCCAGGTCTACCCCGACGGTGCTGGCAGGGAGGCCAGGTCACCCCGCTGGCGCCGGCAGGGATGCCAGGTCTACCCCGAGCGCGCCGGCTACGAAGGCCAGGTCTACCACGCCGGCGCCAGCTGGGGAGGCCAGGTCTACCCCGCTGGCGCCCGCTAGGGAGGCCAAGTCTACCCCGCTGGCGCCGGCAAGGGAGGAAATGTCTACGCCGCCGAAGCCGGCTACGGAGGCCAGGCCTACCACGCTGGGGCCGGCTTGGTAGGCCAGGTCTTCAATGCCGGCGCCGGCTAGGGAGGCCAGGTCTACCCCGCCGGCGCCGGCAGAGAGGCCAGGTCTACCGCGCTGGCGCCGGCAGGGATGCCAGGTCTACCCCGACGGCGCCGGCTACGAAGGCCAGGTCTACCGCGCCGGCGCCAGCCAGGCAGGCAAGGTCTACCCCGCCGGCGCCGCCAGAGAGGCCAGGTCTACCGCGCCAGCGCCGGCAGTGATGCCAGGTCAACCCCGACGGCGCCGGCTACGAAGGCCAGGTCTACCGCGCCGGCGCCAGCTAGGCAGGCAAGGTCTACCCCGCCGGCGCTGTCAGGGAGGCCAGGTCTACACCGCCGGCGCCGGCGAGTGAGGAAATGTGTACGCCGGTGACGCCGGCTAGGGAGGCCAGGTATACCCCGACGGCGCCGGCTTCGGAGGCCAGGTATACCATGCCGGCGCCGGCTAGGGAGGCCAGGTCTACCTCGCCGGCACCGGCAGGGAGGCCAGGTCTATCCCGCCGGTGCCGGCTAGGAAGACAATGTATACACAGCTGGCGCCAGCTAGGTAGGCCAAGTCTACACCACCGGCGCCGGCTTGGGAGGCCAGTTCTACATCGCCGGCGCCGGCAGGGAGGCCAGGTCTACCCCGCCGACGACGGCTAGGGACGCCAGGTCTACGCCACCGGCGCCGGCTTGGGAGGCCAGGTCTACGCCACTGGCACCTGCTAGGGAGGCCAGAACTACCCTGCCTGCGCCGGCTACGGTGGCCCGGTCTAGCCCTCCGGAGCCGGCTAGGGAGGCCAGGTCTACACCGCCGGCGCCAGCAGGGACGCCAGGGCTACCCCGCCGGTGCCAGCTAGGGAGGTCAGGTCTACCCCGCCGGCGTCGGCTAGGAAGACAATGTCTACGCCGCCGGCGACAGCTTTAGAGGCTAGGTCTACCCCGCCGGTGCAGGCTTGGGAGGCCAGGTCTACCCCGCCGGCGCCGGTTTGGGAGGCCAGGTCTACCCCGCCGGCGCCGGCAGGGAGGCCAGGTCTACCCCGACGGCGCCGGCTTGGGAGGCCAGGTCTACCCCGCCAGTGCCGGCAGGGAGGCCACGTCTACCCGGCCGGCTCCGCCTAGAGAGGCCAGTTGTACGCCGCTGACACCGGCTACGGAGGCCAGGTCTACCCCGCCGGCGCCGACTAGGGAGGCCAGGTCTACGCCACCGGCGCCAGTAGGGAGGTCAGGTCTTCCTTTCCGGCGCCGGCAGGTTGTCCAGGTCTACCCCGCCGGCGCCAGATAGCGAGGCAATGTCTATGACACCGACGACGGCTAGGGAGGCCAGGTCTACGCCGCCGGCGCCGGTTTGGGAGGCCAGGTCTACCCCGACGACGCCGGCGGGGAGGCCAGGTCTACCCTGACGGTGGTGGCTAGCGAGGCAATGTCTACGCGCCGACGCCGGCTAGGGAGGCCAGCTCTACGACGCCGGCGCCGTCTTGGGAGGCCAGGTCTACCCCGCCGGCGCCGGCTAGGGAGGCCAGGTCTAACTCACCGGCTCGAACTAGGGAGACCAGGTATACACCACCGGCGCTGGCTAGGGAGGCCAGGTCTATGCCACAGGCGCTGGCTTGGAAGGCCAGGTCTACCCCGCTGGCGCCGGCAGGGAGACCAGGTCTACACCGCCGGCGCCGGCTACAGATGCCAGGTCTACCCTGCCGGCGCTGTCTTGGGAGGCCAAGTCTACGAGTCCGGCGCCGGCAGGGAGGCCAGGTCTACCCCACCTGCGACAGCTATGGAGGCCAGGTCTACACCACCGGAACTGGCTTGGGAGGCCAGGTCTACTCAGGCGGCGCCGGATAGGGAGGCAATGTCTACGCCGCGGACGCCGGCTAGGGAGGCCAGGTCTACGTCGCCAGCGCCGGCATGGGAGGCCAGGACTACCCCACCGGCGCTGGCTTGGGAGGTCATGTCTACCGCGCCGGCACCGGCTTGGGAGGCCAGGTCTACCATGCTGGCGCCGGCTAGGGACGCCAGGTCTACCCCGCCGGCGCCAGCTAGGGAGGCTATGTCTACGCCGCCGACGCCGGCTAGGGAGACCAGGTCTACCCAGCTGGCGCCAGATAGGGAGGCAATGTCTACGCCGCCGACGCCGGCTAGGGAGGCCAGGTCTACCCCACTGGCTCTGGCTACGGAGGCGAGGTCTACCCCGCCGGCGCCGGCTTGGGAGGCCAGGTCTAACATGCTGGCGCCGGCTAGGGAGGTCAGGTCTACCCCACCTGCTCCGGCTAGGAAGACAATGTATTCGAAGCCGGCGCCAGATAGGGAGGCCAGGTCTACCCCGCCGGTGCCGTCTTGGGAGGCCAGGTCTATCCCATCGGCGCCGGCAGGGAGGCCAGGTCTACCCTGCCGGTGCCGGCAGGGAGGCGAGGTCTACCCCGCCGGCGCCGGCTAGGGAAGCAATGTCTACGCTGCCGATGCCTGCTAGGGAGGCCAGGTCTACGCTGCCGGCGCCGGCTAGGGAGGCCAGGTCTACCCCGCCGGCGCCGGCAGAGAGGCCACGTCTACCCCGACGGCGCCGGCTACGAAGGCCAGGTCTACCGCGCCGGCGCCAGCTAGGGAGGCCAGGTCTACGCCGCCGGCGCCGGTTAGGGAGGCCAGGTTTACCCCGCCAGCGCCGGCTAAGGAGGCCAGGTCTACCCCTCCGGCGCCGGTTAGGGAGGCCACGTCTCCCCCGCTGGCGCCGGCAGGGATGCCAGCTCTACCCCTCCATCTCCGGCTACGGAGGCCAGGTCTACCCTGCCGGCGCCGGCTAAGGAGGCCAGGTCTACGCCCCCTGTGCAGGCTTGGGAGGCCAGGTCTACCCCGCCGGCGCCGACTTGGGAGGCCAGGTGTACCAAGCCAGCGGTGGCTAGGGAGGCCAGGTCTACCCCGCCGGCGCAGGCAGGGATGCCAGGTCTACCACAGACGGCGGCGGCTACGGAGGCCTGGTCTACCCCGCCGGCGCCGGCTAGTGAGGCCAGGTCTACCCCGCCGGCGCCAGCTAAGGAGTCCAGGTCTACGCCGCCGGTGCTGGCTTGGGAGGCCAGGTCTACCCCACAGGCGCCGGCTTTGGAGGCCAGGTCTACCATGCCGGCGCCGGCTAGAGAGGCCAGGTCTACCCCGCCGGCGCCGTCTTGGGAAGGCAGGTATACGCCGCCGGCGCTGGCTTGGAAGGCCAGGTCTCCCCCGCTGGCGCCGGCTAGGGAGGCCAGGTCTACGCCACCGGCGCCGGCAGGGAGGCCAGGTCTTCCTTTCCGGTGCCGGCAGGCTGTCCAGGTCTACCCCGCGGGCGCCGGATAGCGAGGCAATGTCTATGACACCGACGATGGCTAGGGAGGCCAGGTCTACCCTGCCGGCGCCGGCTAAGGAGGCCATGTCTACCCCGCCGGCGCCGGCTTGGGAGGCCAAGTCTACTATACCAGCACCGGCTAGGGAGGCCAGGTCTACGCCGCCGGCGCCGGCTATGGAGCCCAGGTCTATAGTGCCGGCGCCGGATAGGAAGAAAATGTATACGCAGCCAACGCCAGCTAAGGAGGCCAAGTCTACCCCGCCAGCGCCGGCTAGAGAGGCCAGGTCTACCCCGCCGGCGCCAGCAGGGAGGCCAGGTCTGCCCCGCCGGCGCCGGCTAGGGAGGCCAGGTCTATTGCGCCGGCACCAGCTAGGAAGACAATGTCTACGTTGCCGGCGCAGGCTTGAAAGGTCAGGTCTACCCCGCCGGCGCCGGCTTGGGAGGCCAGGTCTATGCCGCCGGCACCGGCTTGTTGAGGCCAGGTCTACCCCGCCGGCGCCGGCTTGGGAGGCCAGGTCTACGACTCCAGCGCCGGCAGGGAGGCCAGGTCTACCACGCCAGCGCCGGCTAGCGAGGCAATGTCTACATCGCCGACGCCGGCTAGGGAGGCCAGTTCTACGACGCCGGCTTGTGAGGCCAGGTGTACCATGCCGGCGCCGGCTATGGAGGCCAGGTCTACCCCTCCGGCGCCGGCTATGGAGGCCAGGTCTACCCCGCCGGCGCTGGCAGGGAGTCCAGGTCTACCCCGCCGGCGCCGGCTTGGGAGTCCAGGTCTACTATACCGGCGCCAGCTAGGGAGGCAATGTGTACGCCGTAGACGCAGGCTAGGGAGGCCAGGTCTACCCTGCCGGCGCCTACTAGGGAGGCCAGGTCTACGCCACCGGCGCCGGCTGGGAGGCCAGGTCTACCATACCAGCGCCGGCTAGGGAGGTCAGGTCTACACCACTGGTGCCTACTAGGGAGGCCAGGTCTGCCCCGCCGGAGCCGGCTATGGAGGCCAGGTCTATGGCGCCAGCGCCAGCTAGGAAGACAATGTCTACGCTGCCGGCGCAGGCTTGAGAGGCCAGGTCTACCCCGCCGGCGCCGGATTTGGAGGCCAGGTCTACTATACCGGCGCCGGCTAGGGAGGTAATATCTACGCCACCGACGCCAGCTAGGGAGGCTAGGTCTTCCTTGTCGGCGCCGGCTAGGGAGGCCAGGACTACCCCGCCTGCGCCGGCTACGGAGGCCATGTCTACCCCGCCGGCGCCGGCTTGGGAGGCCAAGTCTACTATACCAGCACCGGCTAGGGAGGCCAGGTCTACCCTGCCGGCGCCGGCTACGAGCCCAGGTCTATAGTGCCGGCGCCGGATAGGAAGAAAATGTATACGCAGCCAACGCCAGCTAAGGAGGCCAAGTCTACCCCGCCGGCGCCGGCTAGCGAGGCCAGGTCTACCCTGCCGGCGCCAGCAGGGAGGCCAGGTCTGCCCCGATGGCACCGGCTTGGGAGGCCAGGTCTACCCCGCCCGCGCCTGTAGGTGGTTAGGGTCTGGCGGCCGGAAGATGTCGCGCTGTACGGAAAGATAGAGCCCCTCTCCTAAGAGCCAATAACCTTTAGTTTATGATGTAAGCAGGCGGAAGTGACGTTGTAAACCCTAGCTATATAAAGCTGTGTTACTCATCAATAAACGCCATTTGCCATCCACCATATTGGTGTCTGTGAGCCGATGGCCCGAGCGGCCCGGGGTTGGTCGCCGTGCCGTTCCTGAACCAGGTCACCGCGCCTATGAAGGCAACAAGTGGTGCCGAAACCCGGGAATCATCGCCTGGACGGGTGAACGGCGGCCGGAGCGGCAGGACCAGCCCGGCGGGGAGGACGCTCCCGGACCAACAAGGAGGATGGAAGCCCTTGTGAAGGTCGTATCACAATTACATAAGCAATGGGGTATTGATTGTAAACCCAGAGATTTTACTCTTGCCGTTGCGAGGCTCTTACAAATAGGGGTCATTGACCAGCCGGTGGATATTCTCCACCCTGAAGTGTGGGATAAGTGTACTAAAGCGTTAGCCGAGGAGACGATGTCCTCGGGTTGTGGGAAAAACCTTAAGTCTTGGGGGAAAGTCGTACAAGCTCTGCGAAAGGCCATACAAGAGCAGGAGACCTGGGTGGCAGCAAGGGACTGTTTGTTGGTCACCCCGAAAGTAGGAGTCGGGGCAGCCACACAGACTCCGCTCCCCCCAGACGGTGGCAATTCTGCTGAGCCTAAAAACTTGCGAGAGGGCGATACGCCCCCCAAATCCCCGAACCCCGACCCGCTTACAGACGGACAGAATCAAGCAAAATCCTTCTGGGGTGGGTTAGCCGAGGAGGCCAGAGGTGCCGCGGGGAAATCAGAGTCTGAGGATGTCTGGGCTAGACCACCGCCCTATGCGCCCCAAAATGGCGCCGAGCAGCAAGGGGGAGGGCGGGGCGAGGACGCCGCCGGCGGGAACAGGAGGGAAGCGCTAGAACTAACAAGCGCCTGCAAACGGGAAGGGGAGGAGAACGAGAAGGAGAAAAGTGGTGGGGACAACCGGGAAGGGAAGGGGAGCGTGAGTGATGGGTGGAGGGCCAATCAGAACGGCCATCTGAAGAAATGCCCTTATAGGGCAAACACCCCCCCTAGTAGAAGGCGGGGCAAGCCAAGAGGGGGGGAACAGCCCGCCCGCAAGGGAAGTGGGCGGGGCCGGAGCCCAACAAAAAAGTATCGGAGCCCGGAAGTAACCAGTCAGTCGAGTTCTGATTCCGGATCAGACACTAGCTGGGACGAGTGGCTCGCAACCGATCCAAATTCAGAGGGGGAGGAAGCGGAGGTAAACAAGGTTAAAAACCAAAATATCCCCATCCGCAATAAAGAGGGGCCGCGAGGGGGAAAAATTCCTCTCACGGATTGGAAAAAAATAAAGATTGCGTGTGCCGATTGGGCCCCATCGGCCACGCTAGCGTTCCCGGTCCGGGTGACGGACGGGGGACAAAGGGTCTATTCGCCAATAAACCCTAAGGATATACAAGCGATTGTTAAAGCAATTGCGGACAAAGGGCTTAATTCTGCCATGGTCTCCACCCTCATAGATGGGGTTTTCGGAGGAGATGACATGCTCCCATTCGATATAAAACAGACTTGTAGATTGATTTTTGATGGGGCAGGGATGATTGTTTTTAAACAAGAATGGGAGGACAACTGTACGAAACAACTAGCCCAAGTAACTGGGGCAGATCACCCACTACATGGCTCCAGCCTGCAGCGACTAATGGGTACAGACCCAACAATGATTACCCCCCAGGCACAAGCCCAAGGCCTGCGGGCCCATGAAGTTACGGCAACTACTCGTGCAGCTAGAGAAGCTATTCGCACAGCCTCTAGAGTTATCGCCAAGCCATCGCCATGGTCTACAATAAAACAAAATGAAAGTGAAAGCTTTACACAATTTGTGGATCGCCTCCAAGCAGCGGTCGACTCCTCGACCCTACCCGCGGAAGCAAAAGGTCCGGTCGTTGCAGACTGCTTACGTCAGCAGTGTAATTCAAAAACCAAAGAAATCCTACGATCGCTACCGGTGGGGTCAAGTATCGCGGACATGATTAAGCATGTCATGAAAGAAGAGCATCTGGCCCCGATTCAGGCGGCTGTTCGCACCGCTATAGCTAATGTGATGGCATGTTTTAGATGTGGCCAGGCGGGCCACGTGGTGGCAAACTGCCCCCGACTGGGGGACCCGCCAACAGCGCCCCCCCCGCGCCAAAATCAATCCAGAGGACCATGTTGGGCCTGTGGAAAGAAAGGACATTTCGCTAAGGATTGCAGATCTAAAACCCAGGGAAACGGGGGGGGGAGAGGGCACTCGGGCCGCGCACGACCCTCTCCCACTTGGGACATGAGGCGGCCCAACTATGCCAACCCCGGGTGGGGCGAGGCGCTCCTGAACCCGCTGCCCCCTCGAGAAGCGACCAACTTCATGGTCCAACCAATGGTCCAGCCCAATCAGCCCCTATCACAGGGACAACAAGGACTACCCCTTGGGGGCGAGACCCCAGGGTGGCCCTGGCAGTAAAGTGTGACAACCCGCCAGTGGTATGGGGGATCTGTTCCCTCTATAATATCTCAAATGACACCACCATTAGTGTTCCCTTCTTGATTGACACCGGAGCAGATGTTACAGTTATTCCTGAGACGAATTGGCCCCCACGCTGGAAATTGGAAGACGCCCCCATGGTGGGTGGAGTCGGGGGATTAACCCGAGCTCGGAAGAGTGCTCAATTGGTAGCAATCACGCTCCACACTGAAAAGGGACCAGAGAAAACCATCACCCTTTTCCCATATGTCATGTCAGGAGTCCCACCCCTGTTGGGGAGGGACGCTCTAGCCCTGCTAAAAGCCAGAGTGACAAATTTACCCTAAGGGCCACTGCCGCACACCCACTTCCACCAATTAAGCTGACGTGGAAATCTTCCGACCCAGTGTGGGTCGAGCAGTGGCCCCTATCGAAGCCTCGAATGGACGCTCTTTTTGAGCTAATTGACCGCGAACTACAGCGAGGTCACATAGAGCCTTCCACTAGCCCGTGGAACACCCCAGTTTTCGTAATACCCAAACGAACTGGCGAAGGGTTTCATCTCCTCCATGACCTGCGTGAAGTAAACAAGACAATCCAACCAATGGGTCCTGTCCAAACGCTGTTGCCTATGAACTCTATGATACCGGAAGGACAACCTTGTGCTGTCCTTGATATTAAGGACTGTTTCTTCTCGATACCCCTGCATGAGGAGGACAAGGAGCGGTTTGCTTTTTCCGTCGTGTTCCCAAACAGCCAACGCCCCAACCTACGCTTCCAGTGGAAAGTGCTGCCCCAAGGAATGATCAACTCACCCACTATCTGCCAGATTAGGGTGGATCGGGCATTGGCACCAGTCCGGCGCAGTAACCCGACTGCGACTATCATTCAATACATGGATGATATTTTAATCGCTGCACCATCAGGAAGTCAGGTAGACCAGCTAGTGTCAACGGTTTCAGAAACTCTAAAAACAAACGGGTTCGAAATTGCAAGCGCGAAAATTAAAAGAGGACCATGCGTAAGTTTTTTGGGAGTGGAGATCACAAGTTCTTATGTAACCCCCCCCCAAATAAAAATCCGTCGGAACATTAAGACACTCCATGATATGCAACAGTTAGTGGGGTCCTTGCAATGGCTCCGCAACATTGTTTTGATCCCTCCCGAAATCATGGCCCCCCTGTACGATCTTTTGAAAGGAAAGAACCCATGGGAACAAAAAACTCTGACGATAGAAGCAACGAACTCTCTCGACTTTATCGAGCAACAGGTGTCATCAAGCACGCTCGCCAGGTGGAACCCGAATATACTACTTGATCTGTATGTACACTTCACGGCGGGGGGGGGAGTAGGAGCATTAGCCCAGGGCCCCCCTGAGAAAGCCCAGCCAGTACAATGGATAGTCCTAGGAAAAACGTCACGTGCATTTTCTCCAGGAGTCGAGTGCCTTGGTAACCTCATCATGAAAGGCAGAAAACTCACCCTAAGGCACTTAGGCATCGAACCCGCCAGGATATACCTACCCTTCCTTCCGCAAACAGCTTCCAACGCAATCAGTGGCGATGTCAGAGTATCTGGCCATAGCTCTCGTCGGATTTGGTGGAGAAGTCCGGTACGCCACAAAGCCCCCCTGGGCTCAAATGCTGACAATTGTCAACATCGACCTTCCACGGAAGATCATGGACCGGCCCCAACCGGGACCAACGGTCTTCACAGACGCATCCTCAGCGACCTCAACCGCGGCAGTAGTATGGCAATCGGGAGGAGAATGGCACTGCATTAAAATGACCGATTGTGCTCTTTCAGTCCAGCAGCTAGAAGCGACGGCCGTAGTACTAGCGTGCGGACTGTTCCCAGCAGAACATCTTAACATAGTAACTGATTCGATGTTTGTGGCCAAACTTTGCTTGGCCACGTCGGGGCCCGGCGTGTCAACATCCACAACAGCCCTAATGCTGGAAGAAGCACTTTTTTCTCGAAAGGGCACTATATCGGTCATCCATGTCAACAGCCACAGCCCAATTAAAGGGTTTTTCCAAACGGGTAACGACAAAGCAGACGCCGCTGCAAAAGGATTGTGGACACTAAGAGATGCCCGTCAGCTACATGAGTCTCTCCACATCGGAGCAAAAGCGTTAGTAAAGAGATGCGGGATCTCAGTCACTGACGCAAAACACATAGTAGCTACATGTCCCCACTGTCAGAAAGCACCACTGTGGTCCAGCGGGGTGAACCCCAGAGGTCTTAAAGCCTCCGAGGTGTGGCAGACGGATTTTACACTCTGCCAGTTGCTAAAACCTCGAGCGTGGCTAGCGGTAACTGTAGACACATATAGCGGGGTGATTGTAGCCACTCAACACCTTAAGACTGACTCCAAAACAACCATCCAACGTTGGCTGACAGCCATGGCGTGGCTTGGCGTCCCTAATCAGATCAAAATGGACAACGGTCCAAATTTTGTTTCTAAATCAGTTCAGGCATTTGCTCTGAAATGGGGTATTACCCTAACACACGGCATCCCGTATAATAGCACGGGACAAGCCATAGTAGAACGAGCGAATCAAACTCTGAAATCTAAATTGGAGGTATTGGCAAAAACAGAAGGTTTTGTCAACGCCATTCCCCCGGGAGACCAAGCACGCCTACTAGCAACTGCTCTACTAGCACTGAATCAATTCCCCAGGGGGGAGGAGGTGAATAGCCCCACCCAAAAACATTGGGCCACTCGAGCACTAGAAGAAGGCCCGTTGGTCATAATTAGAAATGAGCTGGGAGAATGGGAACAAGGGTGGAAACTGGTTCTGACAGGGCGAGGGTATGCCGCTGTCAAAAAAGATGGTAGAGTTAAGTGGTGCCCGCTTAAGTCTATCAAACCAGACCTTCAGAATAAAACTAATGAAAACTGTGAGTTTTTGTTCACAGGACCGGATCATCGGACACCCCCGTAACCCGTACATCCCAGTAACAAGAGAAAACGACAAGTCGGCAAGCGTCCTGTCCAAGCCAGGAAATTCCGCACTGGCAGAATCCAGACAACGGCAAGATAGCCTCCACAGAAGGGGGCTGCGAGGCCTTTGTGTGATTTTGATTTTAGAGCTTATCACCATAGAACAGGTAAAGTCAAGTCACCTTCACCACCAGCCCGTTTAAATGGTCCCTCCTTCGATGTGAGGATCACCAAGTTATCGCAACTCAAATAACATCAGGCGCACCAAGTTTTACTGCCTCTCTGTGTAAGCTTGTCCCGAGAGACCGGTGTTGGGAATACTTAGGTTTCTATATGTGCCCCAGCTCGAATCCTGGGAAGGGATATTGTAACCTCCCTAACCAATATTATTGTGGTTATTGGGGATGTGAGACCATAGCCCCTACTTGGATACCGGGTGATGGTACAGACAGATACCTAAAGGTCCAGTGGGGTCCATATGGGTGCATTCCACCGCAAGCATGGAAAGGACGTGGAAATTGTCGATACCTCTTCTTAAATGTTACCAAGCCCCAAGAAGACAGTTGGCTATTTGGAAGAATGTGGGGAATAAGATACACAGAACCAGGGACAGACAAGGGTGGCTTAATCCTCATAAAAAAGGAAGTTGTCCCGAATGATCCACTGCCAGTAGGCCCCAACCAAGTATTGGTTAATGAAGTATTCCCGACTATTCCCAAGCATCACTATGTGTCTACCGATACCACCAACCAGGTAACAGTAACAGAAAGTTACGCTACCACACCTATAACGACACGCAGTTACGCTACCACACCTATAGCGACACACACCACCAAAATCCCTTATAGAAATCCTCTCTGGAAAATGATGCAAGCTAGTTACCAAGTATTGAACAAAACAAATCCGAATCTTACAGAGCATTGTTGGTTATGCTACGGGATAAAACCACCCTTTTATGAGGCCGTAGGAGTAAGTGACATACCTATACGGGTAAATGGTCCAAATCCAGCCCAGTGTATATGGGACACAGATAAACAAGGCATTACATTGTCACAAGTGGTAGGAAGTGGCGCGTGTGTAGGCAGAGTCCCAAAGCACAGAGAACAACTGTGTGTTAATAAGACACAACATAAAACCCCTGCAAAGTGGTTAATACCGGCCAAAAATGCCAAGTGGGTTTGTTCTACTATTGGAGTTACACCTTGTTTGTCGCTAGAAAAATTTAATGAGTCCTCAGAATATTGTGTCCAAGTGTCTATAGTCCCTAAAATATTTTACCATTCTGAAGAATTTGTCTATGACTCACAGATTACCCCAGAACATCATCTGTCAAAACGAGAACCCTTTACAGCGCTAACGGTAGCTACTCTAATGATGATAGGAGGCGCGGGAATAGGTACAGGAGTAGCATCCTTGGTGCAACAGAGTAAAGAATTCAGCGCCTTGAGGGCGGCGGTAGATGAGGACCTGGCTAGAATTGAACAATCGATAAGCGCATTAGAACAATCAATTAGATCATTATCTGAGGTAGTACTACAAAATCGAAGAGGATTAGACCTGATGTTCTTACAGCAAGGGGGGGTGTGCGCTGCATTAAGAGTGTTGTGTATATGCGGACCACACCGGAATAGTGAGAGACACTATGGCCAAACTGCGAGAAGGATTAGAAAAACGGAAACGGGAACGAGAGGCACAACAAAGTTGGTTTGCATCATGGTTTAACCATTCACCGTGGTTAACTACCCTGATATCTACCTTGATAGGGCTGATCGTAATGATCATGATAGCACTGATCTTTGGACCCTGCATACTGAATAAGCTCGTGTCGTTTGTCAAGAGCCGACTAGAGAAGGTTAACATTATGCTGGTAGAACACCAGCAACTGCTTTAAGAATGTACCCACTCAGTGTTATCCCCAGTTATCCCCAAGTTACACCCCATTGTTACCAGTCACCCTCTAACTTCCACCCGTTCACTGTGCCTTATGTTTCTTTATTCAAGTTTATGACATATACTTTTTAAGATTGTTATAAAGTATAGAATAAGAATAAAAATAGAATTTTTTAGGATTGTTATATTTTAGCTAATTTAGTTATGCATAGGGAGGGGGGAAAATGTAGGTGGTTAGGGTCTGGCGGCCGGAAGATGTCGCGCTGTACGGAAAGATAGAGCCCCTCTCCTAAGAGCCAATAACCTTTAGTTTATGATGTAAGCAGGCGGAAGTGATGTTGTAAACCCTAGCTATATAAAGCTGTGTTACTCATCAATAAACGCCATTTGCCATCCACCATATTGGTGTCTGTGAGCCGATGGCCCGAGCGGCCCGGGGTTGGTCGCCGTGCCGTTCCTGAACCAGGTCACCGCGCCTATGAAGGCAACAGGCGCCGGCTAAGGAGGCCAGGTCTACCCCGCCGGCGCCGGCTACGGAGGACAGGTCTACCCGGCCTGCACCGTCTAGAAAGGACAGGTCTATCCGGCCGCCGGCGCCTGCTGGGAGTCCAGGTCTACCACGACAGCGCTGGATATGGAGGCCAGGTCTACCCCTCCGGCGCTGGCTAAGGAGGCCATGTCTACCCCGCCTGCGCCGGCTTGGGAGGCCACGTCTACTATACCGGCGCCGGCTAGGGAGGCCAGGTCTACAATGCCGGCGCCAGCAGGGAGGCCAGGTCTAACTCGCCGGCGCCAGCTAGGGAGGCCAGGTATACGCCGCCGCCGCCGGCTACGGAGGCCAGGTCTACCCCGCCGGTGCCGGCTAGGGAGGCCAGGTCTTCCCCGCCGGCGGCGGCTAGGGAGGCCAGGTCTTCCCCGCCGGCGCCGGTTTGGGAGGCCATGTCTACTATACCGGCGCCGGCTAGGGAGGCGAGGTCTACGCCGCCGGCGCCAGCTGGGGAGGCCAGGTGTACCCTGCTGGCGCCGGCAAGGGAGGCAATGTCTACGCCGCCGAAGTCGGCAAGGGAGGCAATGTCTACGCTGGCGAAGCCGACTAGGGAGGCCAGGTTTTCCCCACCGGCGCCGGCTTGTAATGCCAGGTCTACCCCGCCGGCGCCGGCAGGGAGGCCAGGTCTACCACGCCAGCGCCGGCTATGGAGGCAATGACTATTCCGCCGAGGCCTGATAGGGAGGCCAGGTCTATGACGCCGGCGCCGGCTTTGGAGGCCGGGTCCACCCCGCCGGTGCCGGCTAGCGAGGCAATGTCTATGACGCCGATGACGGCTTGGGAGGCCAGGTCTACCAAGCTGGCGTGGCTAGGGAGGCCAGGTCTACCCTGCCGGCGCCGACTTGGGAGGCCAGGTCTACCCCGCCGGCGCCGCAGGGAGGCCAGGTCTATCCCGCCGGCGCTGGCTAGGGAGGCCAGGTCTACCCCGCCGGCGCCGCCTTGGGAGGCCAGGTCTACTATACCAGCGCCGGATAGGGAGGCCAGGTCTACGCCGCCGACGCCGGCTAGGGAGGCCAGGTCTACGACACCGGCGCCGGCTTGGGAGGCCAGGTCTACCCCGCCGGTGCCAGCAGGGAGGCCACGTCTACCCGGCCGGCTCCGCCTAGAGAGGCCAGGTGTACGCCGCTGACACCGGCTACGGAGGCCAGGTCTATCCTGCCGGCGCCGGATAGGAAGAAAATGTATACGCAGCCAACGCCAGCTAAGGTGGCCAGGTCTACCCCGCCGGCGCCGGCTACGGAGGACAGGTCTACCCACCGGCACCGGCTAGGGAGGCCAGGTCTACATCGCTGGCACCGGCTAGGGAGGCCATGTCTACCCCGCCGGCGCCGGCCTGGGAGGCCAGGTCTACCACGTTGGTGCCAGCTAGGAAGGCCAGGTCTATCCCGCCGGCGCCGGCTAAGGAGGCCAGGTCTACCATATCGGCGCCGGATAGGGAGGCCATGTCTATGCCGCCAGAGCCGGCTTGGGAGGACAGGTCTACAACGCCGGCGCCAGCAGGGAGGCTAGGTCTACCCCACTGGCGCCGGCAGGGAGGCCAGGTCTACCCCGCCGGCGCCGGCTAAGGAGGCCATGTCTACCTCGCCGGCGCCGGCTTGGGAGGCCAGGTCTACTATACCGGCGCCGCCTAGGGAGGCCAGTTCTACGCCGCTGGCGTCGGCAGGGAGGCCAGGTGTACCATCTCGGAGCCGGCTAGGGAGGCCAGTTCTACCCCGCCGGTCCCGGCTAGGGAGGTAATGTCTACGCCACCGACGCCGGCTAGGGAGGCCAGGTCTGTGACGCCGGCGCCCGCTAGCGAAGCAATGTCTATGACGCCGACGACGGCTAGGGAGGCCAGGTGTATGACGCCTGCACCCGCTTTGGAGGCCAGGTCTACCCTGCCGGCTCCGGCTTTGGAGGCCAGGTCTACCACGCCAGCACCGGATATGGAGGGAGGTCTACCACGCCGGCGCCGGCTAAGGAGGCCATGTAAACCCCGCCGGTGCCGCCTTGGGAGGCCAGTTCTACGCCGCTGGTGCCGGCTAGAGAGGCTAGGTCTTCCCCGCCGGCGCCGGCTAGGGAGGCCAGGTCTACACCACCGGCGCCGGCTTGGGAGGCCAGGTCTACGCCGCCGTTGCCGGCTTGGGAGGCCAGGTCTACCCCGCCGGCGCCGGCAGGGAGTCCAAGTCTACCCTGCCGGCGCTGGCTAGGGAGGCCAGGTCTATGACGCCGGCGCCGGCTAACGAGGCAATGTCTATGACGCCGACGACGGCTAGGGAGGCCAGGTCTACGCCGCCGGCGCCGGCTTGGGAAGCCAGGTTTACGCCGCCGGCGCCTGCTATGGAGGCCAGGTTTATCCCGCCGGCGCCGGCTAGGAAGAAAAATATATACGCAGGCGGCACCAGCTAGGGAGGCCAGGTCTACGCCGACGGTGCCGGCTTGGGAGGCCAGGTCTAGCCTGCTGGCACCGGCTTGGGAGGCCAGGTCTACACCGCCGGCGCCGGCTAGCGAGGCAATGTCTATGACGCCGACGACGGCTAGGGAGGCCTGGTCTACCCCGCCTGCGCCAGCTACGGTGGCCCGGTCTACACCGCCGCCGCCGGCTTCAGAGTCCAGTTCTACCCCGCCGGCGCCGGCAGGGAGGCCAGGTCTTCCTTGCCGGCGCCGGCTAGGGAGGCCAGATCTACACCGCTGGCGCCGGATAGGGAGGCCAGGTCTACGCCGCTGGGGCCGGCTTGGAAGGCCAGGTCTTCCCCGCTGGCGACGGCTTGGGAGGCCAGGTCTACTATACCGGCGCCGGCTAGGGAGGCCAGTTCTACGCCGCTGGTGCCGGCTAGGGTGGCGAGGTCTATCCCGCCGGTGCCGGCTAGGAAGACAATGTATACGCAGCCGGCGCCAGCTAGGGAGGCCAGGTCTACAACACCGGCGCCGGCTTGGGAGGCCAGGACTACCATGCCAGCACCGGCTAGGGAGGCCAGGTCTACGCCGCCGGTGCCGGCTTGGGAGGAAATTTGTACGCCGCCGACGCTGGCTAGGGAGGCCAGGTATAACCTGCCGGCACCACCTACGGAGGCCTGGTCTACCACGCCGTCGCCGGCTAGGGAGGCCACGTCTATCCCGCCGGCGTCGGCTAGGAAGACAATATCTACGCTGCCGGCGCCAGCTAGGGAGGCCAGGTCTACCCCGCCGGCGCCGTCTTGGGAGGCCAGGTCTATCCCACCGGCGCCAGCAGGGAGGCCAGGTCTACCCTGCCGGTGCCGGCAGGGAGGCGAGGTCTACCCTGCCGGCGCCGGCTAGGGAGGCAATGTCTACGCCACCGATGCCTGCTAGGGAGGCCAGGTCTACCCAGACAGCTCCGGCTTGGGAGGCCAGGTCTATCGCGCCGGCGCCAGCAGGGAGGCCAGGTCTGCCCCGCCGGCGCCGGATAGGAAGACAATGTCTATGCCGCCGATGCCGGCTAGGGAGGCCAGGTCTACCCTGCCGGCGCCGGCTACGGAGGCCAGGTCTATCCTGCCGGCGCCAGATAGGAAGAAAATGTATACGCAGCCAACGCCAGCTAAGGAGGCCAGGTCTACCCTGCCGGCGCCGGCTAGGGAGGCCAGGTCTACCCCGCCGGCGCTGGCTAGGGGTCCAGGTCTACACCGCCGGCGCCGGGTAGGGAGGCCAGGTCTACACCGCCGTTGTCGGCAGGGTGTCCAGGTCTACCCCGCCGGCACTGGCAGGGAGGCTATGTCTACGCCGCCGACGCCGGCAGGGATGCCAGGTCTATCCCGCCGGCGCCGGCTTCGGAGGCCAGGTCTATGCTGCCGGCGCCGGCTACGGAGGCCAGGTCTACGCCGTCAGCCCCGGCTTGGGAGGCCAGGTCTAATATCCCGCCGCCGGCAGGGAGACTACGTCTTCCTTGTCGGTGCCGGCTAGGGAGGCCAGACCTACCCTGCCGGCGCCGGCAAGGGAGGAAATGTCTATGCCGCCGACACCGGATAGGGAGGCCAGGTCTATGACGCCGGCGCCGGCAGGGAGGCCAGGTCTACGCCGCCGGCGCTGGCTAGGGAGTCAATGTCTACATCGCCGACGCTGGCTAGGGAGGCCAGCTCTACGACGCCGGCGCTGGTTTGATAAGCCAGGTCTACCCCGCCGGCGCTGCCAGGGAGGCCAGGTCTATCCCGCCGGCGCCGGCTAGGGAGGCCAGGTCTACCCCGACGGAACCGGCTATGAAGACAATGTATATGTAGCTGGCGCCAGCTAGGGAGGCCAGGTCTACGGTGCTGGCGCCGGCTTGGGAGGCCAGGTTTACCCCGCTGGCGCCAGCTAGGGAGGCCAGGTCTACGGTGCTGGCGCCGGCTAGGGAGGCCAGGTCTACACCGCTGGCGCCAGCTAGGGAGGCCAGGTCTACGGTGCCGGCGCCGGCTTGGGAGGCCAGGTATACTATACCGGCGCCGGTTAGGGAGGCCAGGTCTACACTGCTGGCGCTGGCTAGGGAGGCCAGGTCTACCCAGCCAGTGCCATCAGGAAGGCCAGGTCTATACTGCGGGCGCCGGCTAGGAAGACAATGTATACGCATCAGGCGCCAGCTAGGGAGGCCAGGTCTACCCCACCGGCGCCGGCTTGGGAGTCCAGGTGTACTATACCGGCGCCGGCTAGGGAGGCAATGTGTACGCCGTAGACGCCGGCTAGGGAGGCCAGGTCTACCCTGCCGGCGCCGGCTTGTGAGGCCAGGTATAGCCCGCCGGCGCCGGCTTGTGAGGCCAGGTCTACACCGGCGGCGCCGACAGGGAGGCCAGGTCTACCCTGACGGTGCTGGCTAGCGAGGCAATGTCTACGCGCCGACGTTGGCTAGGGAGGCCAGCTCTACGACGCCGGCGCCGTCTTGGGAGGCCAGGTCTACCCCGCCGGCGCCGGCTAGGGAGGCCAGGTCTACCCTTCCGGCGCCGGCACGGAGGACAGGTCTAACTCACCGGCTCGAACTAGGGAGACCAGGTATACACCGCCGGCGCCGGCTAGGGAGGCCAGGTCTACGTCGCAAGTGCCGGCATGGGAGGCCAGGACTACCCCCCCGGCGCCGGCTTGGGAGGTCATGTCTACCGCGCCGGCACCGGCTTGGGAGGCCAGGTCTACCATGCTGGCGCCGGCTAGGGAGGCCAGGTCTACACCGGCGGCGCCGACAGGGAGGCCAGGTCTACCCTGCCTGCGCCGGCTTCGGAGGCCAAGTCTACTATACCGGCGCCGGCTAGGGAGGACAGGTCTACACCGCCGGCACCGGCTAGGGAAGCCAGGTCTACACCGCCGGCGCCAGCTAGGGAGGCCAGGTCTACACCGCCGGCGCCGGCTAGGGAGGCCAGGTCTACACCGCCGGTGTCGGCAGGGTGTCCAGGTCTACCCTGCCGGCGCTGGCAGGGAGGCTATGTCTACGCCGCCAACGCCGGCTAGGGAGGCCAGGTCTACGACGCCGGCATCGGCTTGGGAGGCCAGGTCTACCCCGTCTGCGCCGGCTAGCGAGGCAATGTCTATGCCGCCGCCGACGGCTAGGGAGGCCAGGTCTACGCCGCTGGCGCCGGATTGGGAGGCCAGGTCTACACCACCAGCGCCGGCTAAGAAGACAATGTATACGTATCCGGCGCCAGCTAGGGAGGCCAGGTCTACACCACCGGCGCCGGCTTGGAGGCCAGGTCTATGACGCCGGCGCCGGCTAGCAAGGCAATGTCTATGACGCCGACGACAGCTAGGGAGGCCAGGTCTACACCGCTGGCGTCGGCTAGGAAGACAATATCTACGCTGCCGGCGCCAGGTAGGGAGGCCAGGTCTACTATACCGGCTCCTGCTAGGGAGGCCAGTTCTACGCCGCCGGCGCTGTCTTGGGAGGCCAGGTTTACCCCACCGGCGCCGGCTAGGGAGGCCAGGTCTACCACCCTGGTGCCGGCTTGGGAGGCCAGCTCTACCTTCTGGCGTTGGCTAGGGAGGCCAGGTCTACCCCGCCGGCGCCGGCTATGGAGGCCAGGTCTTCCCCGCCGGCGCCGGGTACGGAGGCCAGGTCTACCCTGCCGACGCAGGCTTGGGATGCCAGGTCTTCCCCGCCGGCGCCGGCTTGGGAGGCCAGGTCTACCCCGCCGGCGCAGGCTTGGGAGGCCAGGTCTACACCGCCGGTGCCGGATAGGGAGGCCACGTCTACCACGCTGGCGCGGCTAGGGAGGCCAGGTCTACATCGCCGGTGCCGGATAGGGAGGCCAGGTCTACGCCGCCGCCGCCGCCTAGGGTGGCCAGGTCTATGACGCTGACACCGGCTTTGGAGGCCAGTTCTACCCCGCCGGCGCCGGCTAGCGAGGCAATGTCTATGACGCCGACGACGGCTACGGAGGACAGGTCTTCCCCGCCGGCGCCGGCTAGGGAGGCCAGGTCTACCCCGCCGGCGCCGGCTATGGAGGCAATGATTATGCCGCCGACGCCTGATAGGGAGGCCAGGTCTACGCGGCCGGCGCCGGCTTGGGAGGCCAGGTCTACCCCACCGGCTCCGACTAGGGAGGCCAGGTCTACGCCACCGGCACCGGCAGGGAGGCCAGGTCTTCCTTGCCGGCGTCGGCAGGGTGTCCAGGTCTACCCCGCCGGCGCTGGCTAGGGAGGTAATGTCTACCCCGCCGACGCCGGCTAGGAAGGCCAGGTCTATGACGCCGGCGCCCGCTAGCGAGGCAATGTCTATGACGCCGACGACAGCTAGGGAGCCCAGATCTACGCCACCGGTGCCGGCTTGGGAGGCCAGGTCTACCTCGCTGGCGCCGGCAGGGACGCCAAATCTAACTCGCCGGCGTCCTGCTAGGGAGGCAATGTCTACGCCGCCGACGCTGGCTAGGGAGTCCAGGTCTACCCCGCCGGCGCCGGCTAGGGAGGCCAGGTCTACCCCGCGGGCGCCGGCTAGGGAGGCCAGGTCTACCCTGCTGGCGCCGGCAGGGAGGCCAGTTCTAACTCGCCGGCGCCGTCAGGGAGGCCAGGTCTACCACACCAGCGACGGATATGGAGGGAGGTCTACCCCGCCGTCGCCGGCTTGGGAGGCCAGGTCTACTATACCGGCGCTGGCTAGGGAGGCCAGGTCTATGCCGCCGGCGCCGGCTTGGGAAGCCAGGTCTACCTCGCCGGCGCCGGCAGGGAGGCCAGGTCTACTTCGACGGCACTGGCTACGGAGGCCAGGTCTAACACGCTGGGGCCAGCTAGGGACACCAAGTCTACCCGGCCTGCGCCGCCTAGAGAGGACAGGTCTACCCGGCCGCTGCCGCCTAGGGAGTCCAGGTCTTCCCCGCCAGTGCTGGCAGGGAGGCCAGGTCTTCCTTGCTGGCGCTGGATAGGGATGACAGATCTACCCCGCTGGCACCGGCTATGGAGGCCAGGTCTACCCTGCCGGCGCCAACAGGGAGGCCAGGTCTACTTCGACGGCACCGACTACGGAGGCCAGGTCTACCGCGCCACCGCCGGATAGGGAGGCCAGGTCTATCCCGCCGGCGCAGGCTAGGAGGACAATGTCTACGACGCTGTCGCCAGCTAGGGAGGCCATGTCTACGCCGCCGGCGACGGCTAGCGAGGCAATGGATAGGAAGACAATATCTACGCTGGCGGCGCCGGCTTGGGAGGCCAGGTCTAACCCGCCAGCGCCGGCTAGGGAGGCAATGTCTACATCGCCGACGCCGGCTAGGGAGGCCAGGTCTACCGCGCCTGCGCCGGCTTGGGAGGCCAGGTCTAACCCGCCAGCGCCGGCAGGGAAGCCAGGTCTACACCGCCGGCGCCGTCGAGCGAGGAAATGTGTACGCTGCCAACGCCGGCTAGGGAGGCCAAGTCTACCTGGCATGCGCCGCCTAGAGAGGCCAGGTCTACGCGGCCGGCGCCGCCTAGAGAGGCCACGTCTACCCTGCTGGCGCCGGCTAGGGAAGCCAGGTCTATGTCGCTGGCGCCGGCTTGGGAGGCCAGGTCTACCCCGCCGGCGCCAGCAGGGAGGCCAAGTCTACCCCGCCGGCGCCGGCTTGGGAGGCCAGGTCTACCCCGCCGGCGCCGGCTAGGGAGGCAATGTCTACATCGCCGACGCCGGCTAGGGAGGCCAGGTCTAACCCGCCGGCGCCGGCTTGGGAGGCCAGGTCTACCATTCCGGCGCCGGCTTGGGAGGCAATGTCTACGCCGCCGACGCCGGCTAGGGAGGCCAGCTCTATGACGCCGGTGCCGGCTTGGGAGGCCAGGTCAAGCCAGCCGGCGCCAGCAGGGAGGCCAGGTCTAACTCGCTGTGCCGGCTTGGGAGGCCAGGTCTACCCCTCCGGCGCCGGCAGGGAGGCCAGGTCTACTTCGACGGCACCGGCTTGGGAGGACAGGTCTACCCCGCCGGCGCCGGCAGGGAGTCCAGGTCAACCACGACAGCGCCGGATATGGAGGCCAGGACTACGTCGCCGCCGCCTGCTAAGGACGCCATGTCTACACCGCTGGTGCCGGCTAGGCAGGCCAGGTCTTCCCCGCCGGCACCGGCTAGTGAGGCCAGGTCTACAATACCGGCGCCAGCTAGGGAGGCCAGGTCTACGCTGCCGGCGCCGGCTTGGGAGGCCAGGTCTACAACGCTGGAGCCAGCAGGGAGGCCAGGTCTACACCGCCGTCGCCGGATAAGCAGGCCAGGTCTATCCCGCCGGCGCCGGCTAAGGAAGCCATGTCTACACCGCCGGAGCCGGCTTGGAAGGCCAGGTACACCACGCTGGTGCGGCTAGGGAGGCCAGGTCTAACCCGCCGGCGCTGGCTTGGGAGGCCAGGTCTACTATACCGGCGCCGGCTACAGAGGCCAGTTCTATCCCGCCGGCGCCGGCTAGGGAGGCCAGGTCTAACCCTCCGGAGCCGACTAGGGAGGCCAGGTCTACGCCACCAGCGCCGGCAGGGAGTCCAGGTCCACACCGCCGTCGCCGGATAAGGAGGCCAGGTCTATCCCGCCGGCGCCGGCTAAGGAGGACATGTGTACCGCGCCGGTGCCGGCTTGGAAGGCCAGGTCAACCACGCTGGTGCGGCTAGGGAGGCCAGGTCTACCATACCGGCGCCGGCAGGGAGGACAGTTCTACCACGCCAGCGCCGGCTGGGGAGTCCAGGTCTACCGCGCCAGCGCCGGCTACGGAGGCCAGGTCTACTCCACCGGCGCCGGCTAGGAAGACAATGTATACGCAGCCAGCGCCTGCTAGGGAGGCCACGTATACGACGCCAGCGCCGACTTGGGAGGCCAGGTCTACCCCGCTGGCGCCGTCTTCGGAGGCCAGGTCTACGCTGCCGGCGCTGGCTTGGGAGGCCAGGTCTACCATAAAGGTGACGGCTACGGAGGCCAGCTCTACCCTGGTGGCGCCGGCTACGGAGGCCAGGTCTATCCCGCCGGCGCCGCCTAGGAAGACAATGTATACGCAGCCAGCGCCAGCTAGGGAGGCCAGGTAAACGACGCCAGCGCCGGCTTGGGAGGCCAGGTCTACCCCGCTGGCGCCGGCTTGGGAGGCCAGGTCTACCACGCCGGTGCCGGCTAGGGAGGCCAGGTCTTCCCCGCCAGCGCCGGCTAGGGAGGCCAGGTCTACCCCGCCAGCACCGGCTTGGGAGGCCAGGTCTACTATACCGGTGCCAGCTAGGGAGGCCAAGTCTTCCCCGCCGGCGCCGGCTAGGGAGGCCAGGTCTACCCCGACGGGGCTGGCTTGGCAGGCCAGGTCTACCCCGCCGGCACCGGCTGGGGAGGCAATGTCTACATCGCCGACGCCGGCTAGGGAGGCCAAGTCTACCCGGCATGCGCCGCCTAGAGAGGCCAGGTCTACGCGGCCAGCGCCGCCTAGAGAGGCCATGTCTACCCTGCTGGCGCCGGCTAGGGAAGCCAGGTCTATGTCGCCGGCGCTGGCTTGGGAGGCCAGGTCTACCCCGCCGGCGCCAGCAGGGAGGCCAAGTCTACCCCGCCGGGGCCGGCAGGGAGGACAGGTCTAATTCGCTGGCACCGGCTACGGAGGCCAGGTCTACACCGCTGGCGCTGGCTAGGGAGGAAATGTCTACGCCGCCGACGCCGGATAGGGAGGCCAGGTCAATGACGCCGGCGCCGGCTTGGGAGGCCAGGTCTAACCCGCCGGCCCGCAGGGAGTCCAGGTCTACCCCGTCATCGCCGGATATGGAGGCCATGTCTACCCCGCCGGCGCCAGCTAGGGAGGCCAGGTCTACTATACCGGCGCCGGCTAGGGAGGCCAGTTCTACGCCGCCGGCGCCAGCTAGGGAGGCCAGGTCTACACCACCGGAACCGGCTTGGGAGTCCAGGTCTACGCTGCCGGCGCTGGCTTGGGAGGCCAGGTCTACGCCGCTGGCGTCGGCTACGGAGGCCAGGTCTACCCCTCCGGCGCCGGCAGGGAGGCCACGTCTACCACGCCAGTGCCGGCTAGGGAGGCCAGGTCTACCCCGCCGGCGCCGGCTTGGGAGGCCAGGTCTAATATACCGGCACCGGCTAGGGAGGGCAGTTCTACGCCGCCAGCGCCAGCAGGGAGGCCAGGTCTACGCCGCTGGCGTCGGCTACGGAGGCCAGGTCTACCCCTCCGGCGCCAGCAGGGAGGCCACGTCTACCACGCCAGTGCCGGCTTGGGAGTCCAGGTCTACGCTGCCGGCGCCTGCTTGGGAGGCCAGGTCTACCATACCGGTGACGGCTACGGAGTCCAGGTCTACCACGCCGTGGCCGGATATGGAAGCCAGGTCTACCCCGCCGGCACCGGCTTGGCAGGCCAGGTCTACCACGCTGGCGTGGCTAGGGAGGCCAGGTCAACCCCGCCGGCGCCGGCTTCGGAGGCCAGGTCTACCCTGCCAGCACCGGTTTGGAAGGCCAGGTCTACGCCGCCAGCGCTGGCTTGGGAGGCCAGGTCTACCGTGCTGGCGCCAGCGGGGACGCCAGGTCTAACTAGCCGGTGTCCGGCTAGGGAGGCAATGTCTACGCCGCCGACGCCGGCTAGGGAGGCCAGGTCTATGACGCTGGCTCCAGCTTTGGAGGCCAGGTCTACCCTGCCGGCGTTGGCTACGGAGGCCAGGTCTACCCCGCCGGTGCCGGCTTGGGAGGCCAGGTCTACCATACCGGCGCCGTCTAGGGAGGCCAGGTCTACCCCGCCGGCGCCAACTAGGGAGGACAGGTCTACGCCACCGGCACCGGCAGGGAGTCCAGGTCCACACCGCCGTCGCCGGATAAGGAGGCCAGGTCTATCCCCCCGGCACCGGCTACGGAGGACATGTGTACCCCGCTGGCGGCGGCTTGGGAGGCCAGGTCTACCACGTTGGTGCGGCTAGGGAGGCCAGGTCTACCCCGCCGGCGCCGGCTACAGAGGCCTGGTCTACCCCGCCGGCGCCGGCTAAAGAGGCCAGGTCTATCCCGCCGGCGCCGGCTAGGAAGACGATGTATACGCATCCGGCGCCAGCTAGGGAGGCCAGGTCTACACCACCGGAACCGGCTTGGGACTCCAGGTCTACGCTGCTGGCGCTGGCTTGGGAGGCCAGGTCTACGCCGCTGGCGTCGGCTACGGAGGCCAGGTCTACCCCTCCGGCGCCGGCAGGGAGGCCACGTCTACCACGCCAGTGCCGGCTAGGGAGGCCAGGTGTACCCCGCCGGCGCCGGCTTGGGAGGCCAGGTCTAATATACCGGCACCGGCTAGGGAGGGCAGTTCTACGCCGCCAGCGCCGGCAGGGAGGCCAGGTCTACACCACTGGAACCGGCTTGGGAGTCCAGGTCTATGCTGCCGGCGCCTGCTTGGGAGGCCACGTATACGACGCCAGCGCCGACTTGGGAGTCCAGGTCTACCGCGCCGGCGCCGGCTACGGAGGCCAGGTCTACTCCACTGGCGCCGTCTAGGAAGACAATGTATACACAGCCAGCGCCTGCTAGGGAGGCCACGTATACGACGCCAGCGCCGACTTGGGAGGCCAGGTCTACCCCGCCGGCGCCGGCAGGGAGGCCACGTCTACCACGCCAGCGCCGGCTAGGGAGGCCATGTCTACCCCGCCGGCGCCAGCTAGGGAGGCCAGGTCTACTATACCGGCGCCGGCTAGGGAGGCCAGTTCTACGCCGCCGGCGCCAGCTAGGGAGGCCAGGGCTACACCACCGGAACCGGCTTGGGAGTCCAGGTCTACGCTGCCGGCGCTGGCTTGGGAGGCCAGGTCTACACCGGCGGCGCCGGCTTGTCAGGCGAGGTGTACACCGGTGGCGCCGACAGGGATGCCAGGTCTATCCCGCCGGCGCCGGCTTCGGAGGCCAGGTCTATGCTGCCGGCGCCTGCTACGGAGGCCAGGTCTACGCCGCCAGCGCCGGCTTGGGAGGCCAGGTCTAATATCCCGCCGCCGGCAGGGAGGCTAGGTCTTCCTTGTCGGCGCCGGCTAGGGAGGCCAGACCTACCCCGCCGGCTCCAGCTAGGGAGGAAATGTCTATGCCGCCGACGCCGGCTAGGGAGGCCAGGTCTATGACGCCGGCGCCGGCAGGGAGGCCAGGTCTACGACTCCAGCGCCGGCAGGGAGGCCAGGTCTTCCACGCCAGCGCCGGCTAGCGAGGCAATGTCTATGCCGCCGTCGACGGCTTGGGAGGCCAGGTCTATGACGCCGGCGCCGGCAGGGAGGCCAGGTCTATGACGCCGACGCTGGCTATGGAGGCCAGGTCTACCCCGCCGGCGCCGGCAGGGAGGCCTGGTCTACAACACCGGCGCAGGCTAGCGAGGCAATGTCTATGCCGACGCCGACGGCTAGGGAGGCCACGTCTATCCCGCTGGCGCCGGCTTGGAAGGCCAGGTCTACCCCGCCGGCGCCGGCAGGGAGGCCAGGTCTTCCTTGACGGCGCCGGCTAGGGAGGCCAGATCTACGCCGCCGGCGCCGACTAGGGAGGCCAGGTCTACGCCACCGGCGCCGCAGGGAGGCCAGGTCTTCCTTGCCGGCGGCAGCAGGGTGTCCAGGTCTATCCCTCCGGCGCCGGCTAGGGAGGCAAGGTTTACGCCGCCGATGACGGCTATGGAGGCCAGGTCTACACCGCCGTTGCCAGCTTCTGAGGCCAGGTCTACCCCGCCAGCGCCGTCAGGGAGGCCAGGTCTACCCCGACGGTGCCGGCTACGGAGGTCAGGTCTACCCCGCCAGCGCAAGTAGGGAGGCCAGGTCTACCCGGCTGGCGGCGGCTAGGGAGGCCAGGTCTACCCCGATGGCGCCGGCTTGGGAGGCCAGGTGTACCCCGCCGGCGCTGGCTTGGGAGTCCAGGTCTACTATACTGGCGCCGGATACGGAGGCCAGGTCTACCCCGCCGGCGTCGGCTAGCGAGGCAATGTCTATGCCGCTGACGACGGCTTGGGATGCCAAGTCTACACCGCCGGCGCCGGCTTGGGAGGCCAGGTCTACCCCGCCGGCGCCGGCTTCGGAGGCCAGGTCTACCCCGATGGCGCCGGCTTGGGAGGCCAGGTCTACTATACCGGCGCCGGCTACGGAGGCCAGGTCTACCCGGCCTGCGCCACCTAGAGAGGCCAGGTCTACGCGGCCAGCGCCGCCTAGAGAGCCCAGGTCTACCCCGATGGCGCCGGCTAGGGAGGCCATGTCTACATCGCCAGTGCCGGCTTGGGAGGCCATGTCTACCCCGCCAGCAACAGCAGGGAGGCCAGTTGTACCCCGCCGGAGCAGGCTATGGCGGCCAAGTCTACCCCGCCGGCGCTGGCTAGGGAGGCCAGGTCTACGCTGCCGGCGCCGGCTTGGGAGGCCATGTCTACGACGCCGGCGCTGGCTACGGAGGCCAGGTCTCCCCCGCAGGCGCCGGCAGGGAGGCTAGGTCTACCCCGCCGGCGTCGGCTTGGGAGGCAATGTCTACATCGCCGACGCCGGCTAGGGTGGTCAGGTCTATGCTGCCGGCGACTGCTTGGGTGCCCAGGTCTACCCTGCCAGCGCCGTCAGGGTGGCCAGGACTACCCCGACGGCGCCGGCTTAGAAGGCCAGGTCTACCACGCCGGCGCCAGCAGGGAGGCCAGTTGTACCGCGCCTGCGCCGGATTGGGAGGCCAGGTCTTCCCCGTCGGCGCCAGCTATGGAGGCCAGGTCTACCCCGCCGGCGCCGGCTTGGGAGGCCAGGTCTACCCCGCCGGCGCCGGCAGGGAGGCCAGGTCTACCATGCCGGCGCCGTGTAGCAAGGCCAGGTCTACGCCTCTGGCGCCAGCTTGAGACGCCAGGTCTACCCTGCCGGCGCCGGCTTGGGAGGTCAGATCTACTGCGCCGGCGCCGGATTGGGAGGTCAGGTCTACCCCGCTGGCGCCGGCTAGGGAGGCCAAGTCTACAACGCTGGCGCCAGCAGGGAGGCCAGGTCTACCCCGCCGGCGCCGGCTATGGAGGCAATGATTATGCCGCCGACGCCTCATAGGGAGGCCAGGTCTACGACGCCGGCGCCGGCTAAGGAGGCCAGTTATACCCCGCCGGCGCCGGAAGGGAGGCCAGGTCTACGACGCCGACGCCGCCTTGGGCGGCCATGTCTACCCCGCTGGCGCCGGCTAGTTAGGCCAGATCTACCCCGCCGGCACCAGCTAGGGAGGACAAGTCTACCCGGACGGCACCGCCTAGACAGGCCACGTCTACCCCGCTGGCGCCCGCTTGGGAGGCCAGGTCTAACCATCCGGCACCGGATACGGAGGCCAGGTCTACCCCGCTGGCGCTGGCAGGGAGGCCAGTTCTAACTCGCCGGCGCCGGCTAGGGAGGCCCGGTCTAACCTGCCGGCGCCATCTAGGGAGGCCAGGTCTACCACGCTGGCGCGGCTAGGGAGGCAATATCTACGCCGCCGACTCTGGCTAGGGAGGCCAGGTCTATGCTGCCGACACCTGCTATGGAGGCCAGGTCTACCCCGCCGGCGCCAGCTTGGGAGGCCAGATCTACCACGCTGGCGCGGCTAGGGAGACCAGGTCTACCGCGCCACTGCTGGATAGGGAGGCCAGGTCTATCCCGCCGGCGCAGGCTAGAAGGACAATGTCTACGACGCTGTTGCCAGCTAGGGAGGCCATCTCTACGCCGCCGGCGCCGGCTTGGGAGGCCAGGTCTGCCCCGCCGGCGCCGGCGGGGAGGCCAGGTCTACCCCATGGCGCCGGCTAGAGAGGTCAGGTCTATCCCGCCCTCGCCGGATAGGAAGACAATATCTACGCTGGCGGCGCCGGCTTGGGAGGCCAGGTCTACACCGCCGGCGCCAGCAGGAATGCCTGGTCTACCCCGCCGTCGCCGGATATGGAGGACAGGTCTACTCTACCGGCACCAGCAGGGAGGCCAGGTCTGCCTTGCTGGCGCCGGCAGGGTGTCCAGGTCTACCGGGCCGGCGCCGGCTAGGGAGGCAATGTCTACTCCGCCGACGCCGGCTAGGGAGGCCAGGTCTATGATGCTGGCGCCGGCTTTGGAGGCTAGGTCTACCCCGCCGGCGCCGGCTAGCGAGGCAATTACTATGACACCGATGACGGCTAGAAAGGCCAGGTGTACGCCGCCGGCGCCGGATGGGAAGCCAGGTCTACTCCGCCGGCGTCGGCTTGCGAGGCAATGTCTATGCCGCCGCCGACGGCTAGGGAGGCCAGGTCTACGCCGTCGGCGCCAACTTGGGAGGCCAGGTCTAGCACTCTGGCGCTGGCTTGGGAGGCCAGGTCTAACCCACTGGCTCCGGTTTGGGAGGCCAGGTCTACCCGCCGGCGCCGACTAGGGAGGCCAGGTCTACGCCACCGGCACCGGCAGGGAGGCCAGGTCTTCCTTGCCGGCGTCGGCAGGGTGTCCAGGTGTACCCCGCAGGCGCCGGCTAGGGAGGTAATGTCTACGCCGCCGGCGCCGGCTAGGGAGGCCAGGTCTATGACGCCTGCACCGGCTTTGGAGGCCAGGTCTACCCCGCCGGCGCCGGCAGGGAGGCCAGGTCTACCACGCCAGCACCAGATATGGAGGGAGGTCTACCACGCCGGCGCCGGCTAAGGAGTCCATGTATACCCCGCCGGCGCCGGCTTGGGAGGCCAGGTCTACTATTCCGGCGCTGGCTAGGGAGGCCAGTTCTACGCCGCCGGCGCCGGCTTGGGAGGCCAGGTCTACACCGCCGGCGCCGGCAGGGAGGCCAGGTCTACGCCGCTGGTGCCGGCTAGGGAGGCCAGGTCTATCCTGCCGGTGCCGGCTAGGAAGACAATGTATACGCAGCCGGCGCCAGCTAGGGAGGCCAGGTCTACACCACCGGCGCCAGCTTGGGAGGCCAGGACTACCTTGCCAGCACCGGCTAGAGAGGCCAGGTCTACGCCGCCGGCGCCGGCTAGGGAGGCCAGGTCTATGACGCCGGCGCCGGCTAGCGAGGCAATGTCTATGACGCCGACTACGGCTAGGGAGGCCAGGTCCACACCGCCGGCGCCGGCGAGTGAGGAAATGTGTACGCCGCCGACGCTGGCTAGGGAGGCCAGGTATAACCTGCCGGCACCACCTACGGAGGCGTGGTCTACCACGCCGGCGCCGGCTATGGAGGCCAGGTCTATCCCGCCGGCGTCGGCTAGGAAGACAATATCTACGCTGCCGGCGCCAGCTAGGGAGTCCAGGTCTACGCCGCCGACGCCGGCTAGGGAGGCCAGGTATACGACTCCGGGGCCAGCAGGGAGACCAGGTCTTCCTTGCCGGCACCGGCTAGGGAGTCCAGGTCTACACCACCGGCACTGGCTAGTATGACAATGTATACGAAGCCGGCGCCAGCTAGGGAGACAATGTCTACGCCACCGACGCCAGCTAGGGAGGCCAGGTCTACCCCGCCGGCGCCGGCTTGGGAGGCCAGGTCTACCACGCCAGCGCCGGCTTGCGAGGCAATGTCTATGCCGCCGCCGACGGCTAGGGAGGCCAGGTCTACACCGCCGGCGCCGGTTTGGGAGGCCAGGTCTACCACGCCAGCGCCGGCTTGGGAGGCCAGGTCTACTATACCGGCGCCAGCTAGGGAGGCCAGGTCTACACTGCCGGCGCCGGCTAGGGAGGCCAGGTTTACACCGCCGGCGTCGGCAGGGTGTCCAGGTCTACCTCACCGGCGCTGGGAGGGAGGTTATGTCTACGACGCCGACGCCGGCTAGGGAGGCCAGGTCTACGCCGCCGGCGCCGGCTTGGGAGGCCAGGTCTACACCACCAGCGCCGGCTAAGAAGACTATGTATACGTATACGGCGCCAGCTAGGGAGGCCAGGTCTACCCTGCCGGCGCCGGCTACGGAGGCCAGGTCTACGCCGCCGGCGCCGGCTAGGGAGGCAATGTCTACATCGCCGACGCCGGCTAGGGAGGCCAGGTCTACACCGCCGGCGTTGGTTTGAAAAGCCAGGTCTACCCCGCCGGCGCTGCCAGGAAGGCCAGGTCTAACCCGCCGGCGCCGGCTTCGGAGGCCAGGTCTACCCCGCCGGCGCCGGCTAGGGAGGCCAGGTCTACCCCGTCGGCGCCAGCTAGGAAGACAATGTCTACGCTGCCGGCGCAGGCTTGAGAGGCCAGGTCGACCCCGCCGGCGCCAGCTTGGGAGGCCAGGTCTACCCCACCAGCGCCGGCTAGGGAGGCCAGGTCTACCCCGCCAGCGCCGGCAGGGTGGCCAGGTCTACACTGCCGGTGCAGGCTAGAGAGGCCAGGTCTTCCGCGCCGGCGCTGGTTAGGGAGGCCAGGTCTACCCCGCTGGCGCCGGCACGGAGACCAGGTCTACCCCGCCGGCGCCGGCAGGGAGGACAGGTCTATCCCGCCGGCGCTAGATAGGGAGGCCAGGTCTACACCGCCGGCGCTAGATAGGGAGGCCAGGTCTACACCGCCGGCGCCGGCTTGGGAGGCCACATCTACCCCACCGGCGCCGGCTAGCGAGGCAATGTCTACGCTGCCGACGCCGGCTAAAGGAGGCCAGGTCTACGCCGCCGGTGCCAGCTAGGGAGGCCAGGTCTACGCCGCCGGTGCCAGCTAGTGAGGCCAGGTCTACCCCGCTGGCACCAGCTAGGGACGCCAGGTCTACCCCCCTGGTGCCGGCTTGGGAGGCCAGGTCTACCCTGCAGGTGCCGGCAGGGAGGCCAGGTCTAGCCCGCCGGTGCCAGCTAGAGAGGCGAAGTCTACCCGGCCTGCGCCGCCTAGAGGGGCCAGGTCTACCCGGCCGGCGCCGCCTAGAGAGGCCAGTTGTACCCCGCTGGCGCCTGCAGAGAGGCCAGGGCTACCTCGCCGGCGCCGGAAGGGAGGCCAGATCTACCCTGCCGGTGCCGGGTAGGGAGGCCAGGTCTACCCCGCCAGCGCCGGCTAGGGAGGCCAGGTCTACCCCGCCAGCACCGGCAGGGTGGCCAGGTCTACCCCTACGGCGTCCACTACGAAGGCCAGGTCTACCCTGCCAGTGCCAGCAGGGAGGCGAGGACTACCCCGCCGGCGCCGGCTAGGGAGGCAATATCTACGCCGCCGATGCCGGCAGGGAGGCCAGGTCTACACTGCCGGTGCAGGCTAGAGAGGCCAGGTCTTCCGCGCCGGCGCTGGTTAGGGAGGCCAGGTCTACCCCACTGGCGCCGGCACGGAGACCAGGTCTACCCCGCCGGCGCCGGCAGGGAGGACAGGTCTATCCCGCCGGCGCCGGCTAGGAAGACAATGTCTACACCGCCGGCGCTAGATAGGGATGCCAGGTCTACACCGCCGGCGCCGGCTTGGGAGGCCACATCTACCCCACCGGCGCCGGCTAGCGAGGCAATGCCTACGCTGCTGACGCCGGCTAAAGGAGGCCAGGTCTACGCCGCCGGCACCGGCTAGGGAGGCCAAGTCTACGCCGCCGGCGCCGGCTAGGGAGGCCAGGTCTATGATGCCGGCGCCGGCTAGCGAGGCAATGTCTATGACGCCGACGACGGCTAGGGAGGCCAGGTCTACACCGCCGGCGCCGGCGAGCGAGGAAATGTGTACGCCGCCGACGCTGGTTAGGAAGGCCAGGTATAACCTGCCGGCACCGCCTACGGAGGCCTGGTCTACCACGCCGGCGCCGTCTAGGGATGCCAGGTCTATGACGCCGACGCCGGCGCCGGCTAGCGAGGCAATGTCTATGACGCCGACGACGGCTAGGGAGGCCAGGTCCACACCGCCGGCGCCGGCGAGCGAGGAAATGTGTACGCCGCCGATGCTGGCTAGGGAGGCCAGGTATAACCTGCCGGCACCACCGTCGGAGGCCTGGTCTACCACGCCGGCGCCGGCTACGGAGGCCAGGTGTATCCCGCCGGTGAAGGCTAGGAAGACAATGTCTACGCCGCCGGAGCCAGCTAGGGAGGCCAGGTCTACCCCGCCAGCGCAGGCTTGGGAGGCCAGGCCTACCCCGCCAGCGCAGGCAGGGAGGACAGGTCTAACTCGCCGGCGCAGCTAGGGAGGCCAGGTCTACACCGCTGGCGCCGGCTTGGGAGGCCACTTCTACCCCGCTGGTGCCGGCTAGCGAGGCCAGGTCTACCCGGCCTGTGTCGCCTAGAGAGGCCAGGTATACGCCGCCGGCGCCACCTTGGGAGGCCAGGTCTACCGTGCCGGCGCCGGTTACGGAGGCAATGTCTACGCCGCTGGCGCCGGCTAGGGAGGCCAGATCTACGCCGCCGGTGCCGCCTGGGGAGGCCAGGTCTACCCCGTCAACGCCGGCAGGGAGGCCAGGTCTACTTTGCTGGCGCCGGGTCGAGAGGACAGGTCTTCCGCGCTGGCGCTGGCTAGGGAGGCCAGGTCTATCCCGCCGGCGCCGACTTGGGAGGCCAGGTCTACCACGCTGGTGCGGCTAGGGAGGCCAGTTCTACCCCGCCGGCGCCGCCTACAGAGGCCAGGTCTACCCCGCCGGCGCCGGCTAAAGAGGCCAGGTCTATCCCGCCGGCGCCGGCTAGGAAGACAATGTATACGCAGCCGGCGCCAGCTAGGGAGGCCATGTCTACACCACCAGAACAGGCCTGGGAAGCCAGGTCTACCATGCCGGCGGTGCCTAGGGAGGCCAGGTCTACCCCGCCGGCACCGACTAGGGAGGCCAGATCTACGCCACCGGCTCCAGCAGGGAGGCCTGGTCTACCCCGTTGTCGCCGGATATGGAGGCCAGGTCTACCCCGCCGGTGCCGGCTAAGGAGGCCAAGTCTACCCCACCATGCCGGCTTGGGAGGCCAGGTCTACTATACCGGCACTGGCCTGGGAGGCCAGTTCTACGCCGCCAGCGCCAGCTAGGGAGGCCAGGTCTACACCACCGGAACCGGCTTGGGAGTCCAGGTCTACGCTGCCGGCGCTGGCTTGGGAGGCTAGGTCTACGCCGCTGGCGCCGGATTGGGAGGCCAGGTCTACACGTCCGGCGCCGGCAGGGAGGCCCCGTCTACCACGCCAGCGCCGGCTAGGGAGGCCAGGTCTACCCCGCCGGCGTCGGCTACGGAGGCCAGGTCTACCCCTCCGGCGCCGGCAGGGAGGCCACGTCTACCACGCCAGCGCCGGCTAGGGATGCCAGGACTACCCCGCCGGCGCCAGCTAGGGAGGCAATGTCTACATCGCCGACGCCGGCTAGGGAGGCCAGGTCTACTGCGCCTGCGCCGGCTTCGGAGGCCAGGTCTACCCCGCCGGCGCCGGCAGGGAGGCCAGGTCTACACCGCCGGCGCTGATGAGCGAGGAAATGTGTACGCCACCGAAGCCGCCTAGCGAGGCCAAGTATACCCGGCCTGCGCTGCCTAGAGAGGGCAGGTCTACACGGCCGGCGCCGGCTAGGGAGGCCAAGTCTACCCCGCCGGCGCCGGCTTGGGAGGCCAGGTCTACCCCGACGGCGCCGGCAGGGAGAACAGGTCTAATTCGCTGGCACCGGCTACGGAGGCCAGGTCTAACCCGCCAGCGCCAGCTAGGGAGGTCAAGTCTACCTGGCCTGCGACGCCTAGAGAGGCCAGTTCTACCCCGCCGGCGCCGGCTAGGGAGGCCAGGTCTATCTCTCCGGAGCCGACTAGGGAGGCCAGGTCTACGTCACCGGCGCCGGCAGGGAGTCCAGGTCCACACCGCCGTCGCCGGATAAGGAGGCCAGGTCTATCCCGCCGGCGCCGACTTGGGAGGCCAGGTCTAAAACGCTGGTGCGGCTAGGGAGGCCAGTTCTACCCCGCCGGCGCCGCCTACAGAGGCCAGGTCTATCCCGCCGGCGCCGGCTAAAGAGGCCAGGTCTATTCCGCCGGCGCCGGCTAGGAAGACAATGTATACGCAGCCGGCGCCAGCTAGGGAGGCCATGTCTACACCACCGGAACCGGCCTGGGAAGCCAGGTCTACCATGCCGGCGGTGCCTAGGGAGGCCAGGTCTACCCCGCCGGCACCGACTAGGGAGGCCAGATCTACGCCACCGGCTCCAGCAGGGAGGCCTGGTCTACCCCGTTGTCGCCGGATATGGAGGCCAGGTCTACCCCGCCGGTGCCGGCTAAGGAGGCCAAGTCTACCCCACCATGCCGGCTTGGGAGGCCAGGTCTACTATACCGGCACTGGCTTGGGAGGCCAGTTCTACGCCGCCAGCGCCAGCTAGGGAGGCCAGGTCTACACCACCGGAACCGGCTTGGGAGTCCAGGTCTACGCTGCCGGCGCTGGCTTGGGAGGCTAGGTCTACGCCGCTGGCGCCGGATTGGGAGGCCAGGTCTACACGTCCGGCGCCGGCAGGGAGGCCCCGTCTACCACGCCAGCGCCGGCTAGGGAGGCCAGGTCTACCCCGCCGGCGTCGGCTACGGAGGCCAGGTCTACCCCTCCGGCGCCGGCAGAGAGGCCACGTCTACCACGCCAGCGCAGGCTAGGGAGGCCAGGTCTACCGCGCCGGCAGGGAGTCCAGGTCTACCCCGCCGGTGCCGGCTAGGAAGACAATGTATACGCATCCGGCGCCAGCTGGGGAGGTCAGGTCTACACCACCGGCGCCAGCTAGGAAGACAATGTATACGCATCCGGCGTCAGCTAGGGAGGCCAGGTCTACCCCGCCGGCGCCGGCTTGGGAGGCCCGGTGTACTCCGCCGGCGCCAGCAGGGATGCCAGGACTACCCCGCCGGCGCCAGCTAGGGAGGCAATGTCTACATCGCCGACGCCGGCTAGGGAGGCCAGGTCTACCGCGCCTGCGCCGGCTTCGGAGGCCAGGTCTACCCCGCCGGCGCCGGCAGGGAGGCCAGGTCTACACCGCCGGCGCCGACGAGCGAGGAAATGTGTACGCCGCCGACGCCGCCTAGCGAGGCCCAGTATACCCGGCCTGCGCTGCCTAGAGAGGCCAGGTCTACACGGCCGGCGCCGGCTAGGGAGGCCAAGTCTACCCCGCCGGCGCCGGCTTGGGAGGCCAGGTCTACCCCGACGGCGCCGGCAGGGAGAACAGGTCTAACTCGCTGGCACCGGCTACGGAGGCCAGGTCTAACCCGCCAGCGCCAGCTAGGGAGGTCAAGTCTACCTGGCCTGCGACGCCTAGAGAGGCCAGTTCTACCCCGCCGGCGCCGGCTAGGGAGGCCAGGTCTATCTCTCCGGAGCCGACTAGGGAGGCCAGGTCTACGTCACTGGCGCCGGCAGGGAGTCCAGGTCCACACCGCCGTCGCCGGATAAGGAGGCCAGGTCTATCCCGCCAGCGCCGACTTGGGAGGCCAGGTCTACCACGCTGGTGCGGCTAGGGAGGCCAGTTCTACCCCGCCGGCGCCGCCTACAGAGGCCAGGTCTACCCCGCCGGCGCCGGCTAAAGAGGCCAGGTCTATCCCTCCGGCGCCGGCTAGGAAGACAATGTATACGCAGCCGGCGCCAGCTAGGGAGGCCATGTCTACACCACCGGAACCGGCTTGGGAAGCCAGGTCTACCATGCCGGCGGTGCCTAGGGAGGCCAGGTCTACCCCGCCGGCACCGACTAGGGAGGCCAGATCTACGCCACCGGCTCCAGCAGGGAGGCCTGGTCTACCCCGTTGTCGCCGGATATGGAGGCCAGGTCTACCCCGCCAGTGCCGGCTAAGGAAGCCAAGTCTACCCCACCATGCCGGCTTGGGAGGCCAGGTCTACTATACCGGCACCGGCTTGGGAGGCCAGTTCTACGCCGCCAGCGCCAGCTAGGGAGGCCAGGTCTACACCACCGGAACCAGCTTGGGAGTCCAGGTCTACGCTGCCGGCGCTGGCTTGGGAGGCTAGGTCTACGCCGCTGGCGCCGGATTGGGAGGCCAGGTCTACACGTCCGGCGCCGGCAGGGAGGCCCCGTCTACCACGCCAGCGCCGGCTAGGGAGGCCAGGTCTACCCCGCCGGCGTCGGCTACGGAGGCCAGGTCTACCCCTCTGGCGCCGGCAGGGAGGCCACGTCTACCACGCCAGCGCCGGCTAGGGAGGCCAGGTCGACACCGCCATCGCCGGATAAGGAGGCCAGGTCTATCCCCCCGGCGCCGGATAAGGAAGCCATGTCTACCCCGCCGGAGCCGGCATGGAAGGCCAGGTCAACCACGCTGGTGCGGCTAGGGAGGCCAGGTCTACCATACTGGCGCCGGCTAGGGAGGCCAGGTCTACCCCGCCAGCGCCGGCTTGGGAGGCCAGGTCTACTATACCGGCGCCAGCTAGGGAGGCCAGGTCTTCCCCGCCGGCGCCGGCTAGGGAGGCCAGGTCTACCCCGCCGGCGCCGGCTTGGGAGGCCCGGTGTACCCCGCCGGCGCCAGCAGGGATGCCAGGACTACCCCGCCGGCGCCAGCTAGGGAGGCAATGTCTACATCGCCGACGCCGGCTAGGGAGGCCAGGTCTACCGCGCCTGCGCCGGCTTCGGAGGCCAGGTCTACCCCGCCGGCGCCGGCAGGGAGGCCAGGTCTACACCGCCGGCGCCGACGAGCGAGGAAATGTGTACGCCGCCGACGCCGCCTAGCGAGGCCAAGTATACCCGGCCTGCGCTGCCTAGAGAGGCCAGGTCTACACGGCCGGCGCCGGCTAGGGAGGCCAAGTCTACCCCGCCGGCGCCGGCTTGGGAGGCCAGGTCTACCCCGACGGCGCCGGCAGGGAGAACAGGTCTAACTCGCTGGCACCGGCTACGGAGGCCAGGTCTAACCCGCCAGCGCCAGCTAGGGAGGTCAAGTCTACCTGGCCTGCGACGCCTAGAGAGGCCAGTTCTACCCCGCCGGCTCCGGCTAGGGAGGCCAGGTCTATCTCTCCGGAGCCGACTAGGGAGGCCAGGTCTACGTCACCGGCGCCGGCAGGGAGTCCAGGTCCACACCGCCGTCGCCGGATAAGGAGGCCAGGTCTATCCCGCCGGCGCCGACTTGGGAGGCCAGGTCTACCATGCTGGTGCGGCTAGGGAGGCCAGTTCTACCCCGCCGGCGCCGCCTACAGAGGCCAGGTCTATCCCTCCGGCGCCGGCTAGGAAGACAATGTATACGCAGCCGGCGCCAGCTAGGGAGGCCATGTCTACACCACCGGAACCGGCCTGGGAAGCCAGGTCTACCATGCCGGCGGTGCCTAGGGAGGCCAGGTCTACCCCACCGGCACCGACTAGGGAGGCCAGATCTACGCCACCGGCTCCAGCAGGGAGGCCTGGTCTACCCCGTTGTCGCCGGATATGGAGGCCAGGTCTACCCCGCTGGTGCTGGCTAAGGAGGCCAAGTCTACCCCACCATGCCGGCTTGGGAGGCCAGGTCTACTATACCGGCACCGGCTTGGGAGGCCAGTTCTACGCCGCCAGCGCCAGCTAGGGAGGCCAGGTCTACACCACCGGAACCGGCTTGGGAGTCCAGGTCTACGCTGCCGGCACTGGCTTGGGAGGCTAGGTCTACGCCGCTGGCGCCGGATTGGGAGGCCAGGTTTACCCCGCCGGCGTCGGCTACGGAGGCCAGGTCTACCCCTCTGGCGCCGGCAGGGAGGCCACGTCTACCACGCCAGCGCCGGCTAGGGAGGCCAGGTCTACCGCGCCGGCAGGGAGTCCAGGTCTACCCCGCCGGCGCCGGCTAGGAAGACAATGTATACGCATCCGGCGCCAGCTGGGGAGGTCAGGTCTACACCACCGGCGCCAGCTAGGAAGACAATGTATACGCATCCGGCGTCAGCTAGGGAGGCAAGGTCTAACTCACCGGCGCCGGCTTGGGAGGCCAGGTCTACCCCGCCAACGCTGGCAGAGAGGCCAGGTCTACTCCGCCGGCGCCGGCTTTGGAGGCCAGGTCTACACCGCAGGTGCAAGCTAGTGAGGCCAGGTCTACTATACGGCGCCAGCTAGGGAGGCCAGGTCTACGCAGCCGGCGCCGGCTTGGGAGGCCAGGTCTACCCCGCCGGTGCCGGCTAGGGAGGCCAGGTCTTCCCCGCCGGCGGCGCCTAGGGAGCCCAGGTCTTCCCCGCCGGCGCCGGTTTGGGAGGCCAGGTCTACTATACCGGCGCAGGCTAGGGAGGCGAGGTCTACGCCGCCGGCGCCAGCTAGGGAGGCCAGGTGTACCCCGCTGGCGCCGGCAAGGGAGGCAATATCTACGCCGCCGAAGCCGGCAAGGGAGGCAATGTCTACGCTGCCGAAGCCGACTAGGGAGGCCAGGTCTACCCCGCGGCACCGACTAGGGAGTCCAGGTCTACCCTGCCGGCGCCGGCTAGGAATGCAAGGTCTATGCCGACGGAGCCGGCTTGGGAGGCCAGGCCGACCCCTCCGGCGCCGGCAGGGAGCAAGGTCTATGCTGCCGGCGCCGGTTTGGGAGGCCAGTTCTACCCCGCCGGCGCCGGCATGGAGGCCAGGTCTAACTCACCGGCGCCGGCTTGGGAGGCCAGGTCTACTCCACCAACGCCACCAGGGAGGCCCGGTCTACCCCGCTGGCGCCGGCTAGGGAGGCCAGGTCTACACTGCAGGCACTGGCTAGGGAGGCCAAGTCTACACCGCAGGTGCCAGCAGGGGAGGTAATATCTACGCTGCTGACGCCGGCTAGGGAGCCCAGGTCTACCCCGACGGCGCCGTCTTGGGAGGCGAGGTCTACTGCGCCGGCGCCGTCTTGGGAGGCGAGGTCTACCACGCCGGTGAGGCTATGGAGGCCAGGTCTACCAAGCCGGCGCCGGATAGGGAGGCCAGGTCTATCCCGCCAGCGCAGGTTAGGAAGACAATGTCTACACCGCCGTCGCCGTCTTGAGAGGCCAGGTATACCCCGCCGGCGTGGGCAGGGAGGCCACGTTTACCACAATGGCGCTGCGGGGGAGGCCAGGTCTACCCCGTCGGCGCCGGCTAGGGAGGCCAGGTCTACCCTGCCGTCACCGCCTACAGAGGCCAGGCCTACAATGCCGGCGCCGGCAGTAAGGCCAGGTCTACCCCACCGGCGCCGGCAGGGAGGCCAGGTCTACCATGCCGGCGCCGGCTAGGGAGGCCATGTCTACCCCGCCTGCGCCGGCTTGGGAGGCCAGGTCTACCCCGCGGGCACCGGCTGGGAGGCCAGGTCTACCCCGCTGGCGCCGGCTAGGGAGGCCAAGTCTACCCCGCTGGCGCCGGCAGAGAGGCCAGGTCTACCCCGATGGCGACGGCTACGAAGGCCAGGTCTACCACGCCGAAGCCGGCTAGGGAGGCCAGGTCTATGCTGCCGGTGCCGGCTAGGGAGGCCAGGTCTACCCCGCCGGCGCCGGCAGAGAGGCCAGGTCTACCCCGATGGCGCCGGCTACGAAGGCCAGGTCTACCGCGCTGGCGCCAGCTAGGGAGGCCAGCTCTACCCCTCCATCGCCGGCTACGGAGGCCAGGTCTACCCCACCGGCGCCGGCTACGGAGGCCAGGTCTACACCTCCAGCACTGGTAGGGAGGACAGGTCTACCGTCCGGCGCTGGGTAGGAAACCCAGGTCTAACCCGCCGGCGCCGGCTAGGGAGGCCAGGTCTACGTCACCGGCGCTGGCTTGGAAGGCCAGGTCTACCATACCGGCGCCGGCTACGGAGGCCAGGTCTACCCCACCGGTGAACGGTTAGGGAGGCCAGGTTTACCCAGCCGGCGCCGGCTTGGGGGCCAGGTCTACACTGCTGGCGCCGGCTAGTGAGGCCAGGTCTACCCCGCCCGCGCCGGCTATGGAGGCCATGTCTACGCTGCCGGCACCGGCTTGGGAGGCGAGGATTACCTCGCCTGCGCCGGCTTGGTAGGCCAGGTCTACCCCGCCAGCGACGGCAGGGAGGTCAGATGTACCCTGCCGATGCTGGGTGGGGATGACAGGTCTACCATCCGGCGCTGGGTAGGAAATCCAGGTCTAACCCGCTGGCGCCAGCAGGGTGGCCAGGTCTTCCATGCCAGCGCCGGCTTACGAGGCCAGGTCTACGCCCCCTGCGCAGGCTTGGGAGGCCAGGTCTACCCCGCCGGCGCCGACTTGGGAGGCCAGATGTGCTACGCCAGCGCCGGCTAGGGAGGCCAGGTCTACCCCGCCGGCGCAGGCAGGGAGGCCAGGTCTACCCCGCTGGTGCAGGCAGGGAAGCCAGGTGTACCACCGCCGGCGCCGGCTACGGAGCCCTGGTCTACCCCGCCGGCGCCAGCTATGGAGGCCATGTCTACGCTGCCGGCGCTGGCTTGGGATGCGAGGATTACCTCGCCTGAGCCGGCTTGGTAGGCCAGGTCTACCCCGCCAACGCCGGAAGGGAGGCCACGTCTACCCCGCGGGCGCCAGCAGGTAGGCCAGGTCTAACTCGCCAGCACCGGCTACGGAGGCCAGGTCTACCCCGCCAGCGACGGCAGGGAGGCCAGATCTACCCTGCCGACGCCGGCTAGGGAGGCCAGGTCTACGCTGCCGGCGCTGGCTTGGGAGGCCAGGTCTACCCCGCCGGCGCAGGCAGGGAGGCCAGGTCTACCCCTCTGGCGCAGGCAGGGAGGCCAGGTCTACCACCGCCGGCGCCGGCTAGGGAGGCCTGGTCTACCCCTCCGGCGCCGGCTAGTGAGGCCAGGTATTCCCCGCTGGCGCCGGCTAGGGAGGCCAGGTCTACCCCGCCGGCACTGTCTTGGGAGGCCAGGTCTACCACGGTGGAGCTGCGGGGGAGGCCTGGTCTATCCCGCCGGCGCCGGCTAGGAATAAAATGTTACCCTTCCGGCGACGGCAGGGAGGCCAGGTCTAACTCGCCGGCGCCATCTAGGGAGGCCAGGTATACGCCGCCGGCGCCGGCTAGGGAGGACAGGTCTACGTCACCGGCGCTGGCTTGGAAGGTCAGGTCTACCATACCAGCGTGGCTACGGAGGCCAGGTCTACCCCGCCGGCGCCGGCTAGGGAGGCCAGGTCTACCCCGCCGGCGCCGGAAGGGAGGCCAGTTGTACCCCGCTGGCGCCGGCAGAGAGGCCAGGTCTACCCCGCCGGCGCCGGAGGGGAGGCCAGATCTACCCTGCCGGTGCCGGGTTGGGAGGACAGGTCTACCGTCCGGCGCTGGGTAGGAAATCCAGGTCTAACCTGCCGGCGCCGGCAGGGTGGCCAGGTCTACCCCACCGGCGCCGGCAGGGAGTCCAGGTCCACACCGCCATCGCCGGATAAGGAGGCCAGGTCTATCCCGCTGGCACCGGCTAGGGAGGTAAGGTCTTCCCGCCAGCGCCGGTAGGGAGCCCAGGTCTACCCCGCTGGCGCCGGCTTGGGAGGCCAGGTCTACCCTGCCGCCGCCGGCAGGGAGGTCAGGTCTAACTCACCGGCGCCGGCTAGGGAGGCCAGGTGTACCCCGCCAACGCCGGCAGGGAGGCCAGGTCTACCCCGCCGGCGCTGGCTAGGGAGGCCACGTCTACACCGCAGGCGCAAGCTAGGGAAGCCAGGTCTTCCTTGCCGGCGCCGGTAGGGTGTCCAGGTCTACCCCGCCGGCGCCGGCTAGGGAGGCAATGTCTACGCCGCTGACGCCGGCTAGGGAGGCCAGGTCTATGATGCCGGTGCCGGCTTTGGAGGCCAGTTCTACGCCACCGGCACTGGCTTGGGAGGCCAGTTCTACCCAGACGGCGCCGGCGCGGAGGCAAAGTCTACCCCGCCGGTGCCGGCTAGCGAGGCAATGTCTACGCCGCTGACGCCAGCTAGGGAGGCCAGCTCTATGACGCCGGTGCCGGCTTGGGAGGCCAGGTCAACCCAGCTGGCGCCAGCAGGGAGGACAGGTCTAACTCGCTGGCGCCGGCTTGGGAGGCCAGGTCTACCCCGCCGACGCCGGCAGGGAGTACAGATCTAACTCGCTGGCGCCGGCTTGGGAGGCCAGGTCTACCCCGCCGGCGCCGGCAGGGAGGCCAGGTCTACTTCGACGGCACCGGCTACGGAGGCCAGGTATAACCCGCTGGCGCCAGCTAGGGAGGCCAAGTCTACCCAGCCTGCGCTGCCTAGAGAGGACAGGTCTACCCGGCCGCCGCCGCCTAGAGAAGCCAGGTCTACCCCGCCGGCGCCGGCTTGGGAGGTCAGGTCTACCACGTTGGCGCCAGCTAGGGAGGACAGGTCTACCCCGCCGGCGCCGGCAGGGAGTCCAGGTCAAACACGACAGCGCTGGATATGGAGGCCAGGACTACGCCGCTGGCGCCGGCTAAGGAGGCCATGTCTACACCGCTGGCGCCGGCTAGGGAAGCCAGGTCTTCCCCGCCGGCGCCGGCTAATGAGGCCAGGTCTACTATACCGGCGCCAGCTAGGGAGGCCAGATCTACGCCGCTGGCGCCAGCTTGGGACGCCAGGTCTACAATGCTGGCGCCAGCAGGGAGGCCAGGTCTACCCCGCCGGCGCCGGCTAGCGAGGCAATGTCTATGACGCCAGCGCCGGCTACGGAGGCCAGGTCTACCCCGCCAAAGCCGGCTTAGGAGGCCAGGTCTACTATACCGGCGCCGGCTAGGGAGGCCAGGTCTACGCCGCCGGCGCCGGCAGGGAGGCTAGGTCTACGCCGCTGGTGCCGGCTTGGGAGGCCAGGTCTATCTCGCCGGCGCCAGCAGTGAGGTCAGGTATACGCCGCCAGCGCGGGCTAGGGAGGTCAGGTCTACGCCGCCGGTGCCGGCTAGGGAGGCCAGGTCTCTCCCGCCGGTGCCGGCTAGGAAGACAATGTATACACAGCCGGCGCCAGCAGGGGAGGCCAGGTCTACACCACCGGCGCCGGCTTGGGAGGCCAGGACTACCATGCCAGCGCCGGCTATGGAGGCCAGGTTTATCACGCCAGCGCAGGCTAGGGAGGCCAGATCTACCCCGCCAGCGCCGGCTAGGGAGTCCAGGTCTACCCCGCCGGCACTGGCTTGGGAGGCCAGTTCTACCCCGCCGGCACCGGCAGGGAGGACAGGTCTAACACGCTGGCCCCGGTTTGGGAGGACAGGTCTACCCCGCTGGTGCCCCCAGGGAGGCCAGGTATACCACGCCAGCGCCGGATATGGAGGGAGGTCTACCCCGCCGGCGGCGGCTAAGGAGGCCATGTATAACCCGCCGGCGCCGGCTTGGGAGGCCAGGTCTACTATACCGGCGCCGGCTAGGGAGGCCAGGTCTACGCCGCCGGCGCCGGCAGGGAGGCCAGGTCTACGCCGCTGGTGCCGGCTTGGGAGGCCAGGTCTATCTCGCCGGCGCCAGCAGTGAGGTCAGGTATACGCTGCCAGCGCGGGCTAGGGAGGTCAGGTCTACGCCGCCGGTGCCGGCTAGGGAGGCCAGGTCTCTCCCGCCGGTGCCGGCTAGGAAGACAATGTATACACAGCCGGCGCCAGAAGGGGAGGCCAGGTCTACACCACCGGCGCCGGCTTGGGAGGCCAGGACTACCATGCCAGCGCCGGCTATGGAGGCCAGGTTTATCACGCCAGCGCCGGCTAGGGAGGCCAGATCTACCCCGCCAGTGCCGGCTAGGGAGTCCAGGTCTACCCCGCCGGCACTGGCTTGGGAGGCCAGTTCTACCCCGCCGGCACCGGCAGGGAGGACAGGTCTAACACGCTGGCCCCGTCTTGGGAGGACAGGTCTACCCCGCTGGTGCCCCCAGGGAGGCCAGGTATACCACGCCAGCGCCGGATATGGAGGGAGGTCTACCCCGCCGGCGGCGGCTAAGGAGGCCATGTATAACCCGCCGGCGCCGGCTTGGGAGGCCAGGTCTACTATACCGGCGCCAGCTAGGGAGGCCAGCTCTACGGCGCCAGCGCCGGCTTGGGAGGCCAGGTCTACTCAGGCGGCGCCGGCTAGGGAGGCCAGGTCTACCCCGCCGGCGCCAGCTAGGGAGGCAATGTCTACGCCGCCGACGCCGGCTAGGGAGGCCAGGTCTACCCCGACGGCGTCCGCTACGAAGGCCAGGTCTACCGCGCCGGCGCTGGAAGGGAGGCCAGGTCTACTGTGTCTGCGCCGGCTTGGGAGGCCAGGTCTATCCTGCCGGCGCCGGCAGGGAGGCCAAGTCTACCCCGCCGATGACGGCTAGGGAGGCCAGGTATACGCCGCCAACGCCGGCTTTGGAGGCCAGGTCTACCCCGCCGGCGCAGGCTAGGGAAGCCAGGTGTATACCACCGGCGCCGGCTCGGGAGGCCATGTCTTCCCCGACATCGCCGGCTAGGGAGGCCAGGTCTTCCCCGCTGGCGCTGGCAGGGAGGCCAGGTCTACCGCGCCGGCGCCGGCTAGGGAGGCAATGTCTACGCCTGCCGAAGCCAGATAGGGAGGACAGGTCTATGACGCCGGCGGCGGCTAGGGAGGCCAGGTCTACCCCGCCGGCGCCGGATAGCAAGGCAATGTCTATGACACCGACGACGGCTAGGGAGGCCAGGTCTACGCCGTCGGCGCCAGCTTTGGACGCCAGGTCTACGCCACCGGCGCCGGCTTGGGAGGTCAGGTCTACCCCGCCAGCGACAGCAGGGAGGCCAGGGCTTCCCCACTGGCGCCGGCGGGGAGGCCAGGTCTAACTTGCCGGCGCCGGCTAGGGAGGCCAGGTCTACCCTGCCGGCGCCGCCTAGAGAGGCCAGGTCTACCCTGCCCGCGCCGGCTAGGGAGGCCAGTTCTTCCGCTCCGGCGCTGGCTAGGGAGGCCCGGACTACATCGCCAGCGCCAGCTAGGGAGGACAGGTCTACCTGGCCGGCGCCGCCTAGAGAGGTCAGGTCTACCCCACCGGCGCCGGCTTGGTAGGCCAGGACTACGCCGCCGCCGCCAGCTTGGGAAGCCAGGTATAACCCGCCGTCGCCGGCTATGGAGGCCAGGTCTATGTCACCGGTGCTGGCTTGGAAGGCCAGGTCTACCCCGCCGGCGCCGGCAGGGAAGCCAGGTCTACACCGCCGGCGCCGGCTACGGAGGCCAGGTCTACCCCGCCGGCGCCGGCTTGGGAAGCCAGGTCTACGACTACGGCGCTGGCAGGGAGGCTAGGTCTACACCACCGGAACCGGCTAGGGAGGCCAGGTCTACACCACCGGAACCGGCTAGGGAGGCCAGGTCTACCCCGCCGTCCCCGGCTACGGAGGCCAGGTCTACTGCGCCAGCGCCGGCTAGGGAGGCCAGGTCTATCCCGCTGGCGCCGGCTAGGAAGACAATGTATACGAAGCCGGAGACAGCTAGGGAGGCCAGGTCTACGCCGCCGGCACAGGCTTGGGAGTCCAGGTCTACCCCGCTGGAGCCGGCTTGGGAGGCCAGGTCTATCCCGCCAGCGCCGGCTAGGAAGACAATGTATACGCAGCCGGCGCCAGCTAGGGAGAACAGGTCTACACCACTGGCGCCGGCTTGGGAGGCCAGGTCTACTATACCGGCACCGGCTAGGGAAGCCAGGTCTACACCGCCGGCGCCGGCAGGGAGACCAGGTCGACGCCGCTGGTGCCGGCTAGGGAGGCCAGGTCTATGACGCCGGCGCCGGCTAGCGAGGCAATGTCTATGACGCCGACGACGGCTAGGGAGGCCAGGTCTACACCGCCGGCGCCAGCGAGTGAGGAAATGTGTACGCCGCCGACGCTGGCTAGGGAGGCCAGGTATAACCTGCCGGCACCGCCTACGGAGGCCTGGTCTACCCCGACGGCGCCGGCGGGGAGGCCAGGTCTACCCCACCGGCGCCGGCTTGGGACGCCAGGTCTACTATACCGGCGCCGGCAGGGAGGCCAGGTCTACGCCACCGGCGCCGGCTTGGGAGGTCAGGTCTACCCCGCCGGCGCCGGCAGGGAGGCCAGGTCTACCCCGCCGGCGCCGGCTAGGGAGGCCACGTCTACCCCGCTGGCACAAGCTAGGGAGGCAATGTCTACGCCGCCGAGGCCGGCTAGGGAGGCCAGGTCTACCCCGCCGCCGCCGGTTAGGGAGGCCAGGTCTACCCCGCCAGCGCCGGCTAGGAAGACAATGTATACGGCAGCCGGCGCCAGCTAGGGAGGCCAGGTCTACGACGCCGGTGACGGCAGAGAGGCCAGGTCTTCCCTGCTGGCGCCGGCTACGGAGGCCAGGTCTATCCCGCCAGCGCCGGCTAGGAAGACAATGTATACGGCAGCCGGCGCCGGCAAGGGAGGCCAGTTCTTCCTTGCCGGCGCCGGCTAGGGAGGTCAGGTCTAACTCGCCGGCGCCGGCAGGGAGGCCAGGTTTACCCCCGCCGGCGCCGGAAGGGAGGCCAGTTGTCTCGCGATGGCGCCGGCTAGGGAGGCAATGTCTACGCCGCCGGCTCCGGCTAGGGAGGCCAGGTCTACGCCGCCGGCACTGCCTTGGGAGGCTAGGCCTACCCCGCCAACGCCGGCAGGGAGGCCAGGTCTATCCCGCCGGCGCAGGCTAGGAAGACAATGTCTACGCCGCCGGCGCCAGCTAGGGAGGCCAGGGCTACCCCGCCAAAGCCGGCAGGAAGTTCAGGTCTACACCGCCGGCGCCGGCTTGGGAGGCAATACCTACGCTGCCAACGCCTGCTAAGGAGGTCAGGTCTACGCTGCTGGCGCCGGCTTGGGAGGCCAGGTCTACCCCGCGGCACCGACTAGGGAGGCCAGGTCTACCCTGCCGGCGCCGGCTAGGAATGCCAGGTCTATGCCAACGGAGCCGGCTTGGGAGGCCAGACCTACCCCTCCGGCGCCGGCATGGAGGCCAGGTCTAACTCACCGGCGCCGGCTAGGGAGGCCAGGTCTACCCCACCAACGCCACCAGGGAGGCCCGGTCTACTCCGCTGGCGCCGGCTAGGGAGGCCAGGTCTACACTGCAGGCACCGGCTAGGGAGGCCAAGTCTACACCGCAGGTGCCAGCAGGGGAGGTAATATCTACGCTGCCGACGCCGGCTAGAGAGGCCAGGTCTACTGCGCCGGCGCCGTCTTGGGAGGCGAGGTCTACCACGCCGGTGAGGCTATGGAGGCCAGGTCTACCAAGCCGGCGCAGGATAGGGAGGTCAGGTCTATCCCGCCAGCGCAGGTTAGGAAGACAATGTCTACACCGCCGTCGCCGTCTTGAGAGGCCAGGTCTACCCCGCCGGCGTGGGCAGGGATGCCACGTCTACCACACTGGCGCTGCGGGGGAGGCCAGGTCTACCCCGTCGGCGCCGGCTAGGGAGGCCAGGTCTACCCTGCCGTCACCGCCTACAGAGGCCAGGCCTACAATGCCGGCGCCGGCAGTAAGGCCAGGTCTACCCTGCCGGCGCCGGCAGGGAGGCCAGGTCTACCATGCCGGCGCCGGCTAGGGAGGCCAGGTCTACCCCGCCGGCGCCAGCAGAGAGGTCAGGTCTACCCCGACGGCGCCGGCTAAGGAGGCCATGTCTACCCCGCCTGCGCCGGCTTGGGAGGCCAGGTCTACCCCGCGGGCACCGGCTGGGAGGCCAGGTCTACCCCGCTGGCGCCGGCTAGGGAGGCCAAGTCTACCCCGCTGGCGCCGGCAGAGAGGCCAGGTCTACCCCGATGGCGACGGCTACGAAGGCCAGGTCTACCGCGCCGAAGCCGGCTAGGGAGGCCAGGTCTACGCTGCCGGTGCCGGCTAGGGAGGCCAGGTCTACCCCGCCGGCGCCGGCAGAGAGGCCAGGTCTACCCCGATGGCGACGGCTACGAAGGCCAGGTCTACCGCGCCGAAGCCGGCTAGGGAGGCCAGGTCTACGCTGCCGGTGCCGGCTAGGGAGGCCAGGTCTACCCCGCCGGCGCCGGCAGAGAGGCCAGGTCTACCCCGATGGCGCCGGCTACGAAGGCCAGGTCTACCGCACTGGCGCCAGCTAGGGAGGCCAGCTCTACCCCTCCATCGCCGGCTACGGAGGCCAGGTCTACCCCACCGGCGCCGGCTACGGAGGCCAGGTCTACACCTCCAGCACTGGTAGGGAGGAAAGGTCTACCGTCCGGCGCTGGGTAGGAAACCCAGGTCTAACCCGCCGGCACCGGCTAGGGAGGCCAGGTCTACGTCACCGGCGCTGGCTTGGAAGGCCAGATCTACCATACCGGCGCCGGCTACGGAGGCCAGGTCTACCCCGCCGGTGAACGGTTAGGGAGGCCAGGTTTACCCAGCCGGCGCCGGCTTGGGGGCCAGGTCTACACCGCCGGCGCTGGCTAGTGAGGCCAGGTCTACCGCGCCGGCGCCGGCTATGGAGGCCATGTCTACGCTGCCGGCGCCGTCTTGGGAGGCAAGGATTACCTCGCCTGCGCCGGCTTGGTAGGCCAGGTCTACCCCGCCAAAGCCGGATGGGAGGCCAGGTCTACGCCACCGGCGTCGCCTTGGGAGGCCAGGTCTACCCCGCCGGCGCCGGCAGGGAGGCCAGGTCTACCCCGCCGGCGCCGGCTACGGAGGCCAAGTCTACTCGGCCTGCGCCGGAATGGAGGCCAGGTCTACGCCGCCGGCTGCGGCTTGGGAGACCAGGTCTTCCCCGCCGGCGCCGGCTTGGGAGGCCAGGTCTACCCCGACGGCGCCGGCTACGAAGGCCAGGTCAACCACGCCGGCACCGTTTAGGGAGGCCAGGTCTACCGCACCTGAGCTGGATTGGGAGGCCAGGTCTACCATGCCTGCACCGGCTAGGGAGGCCAGGTGTACCCCGCCGGCGCCGGCAGGGAGGCCAGGTTTACCCCGCCGGCGCCGGTTAGGGAGGCAATGTCTACATCGCCGACGCCGGCTAGGGAGGTCAGGTCTACACCGCCGGCGCCGTCTTGGGAGGCCAGGTCTACCCCGCCGGCGCCGGCAGGGTGGCCAGGTCTACCCCGACGGCGTCCGCTACGAAGGCCAGGTCTACCGCGCCGGCGCTGGAAGGGAGGCCAGGTCTACTGTGTCTGCGCCGGCTTGGGAGGCCAGGTCTATCCTGCCGGCGCCGGCAGGGAGGCCAAGTCTACCCCGCCGGCGCCGGCTAGGGAGGCCAGGTCTATGACGCCGGCGCCGGCTAGCGAGGCAATGTCTATCCCGCCGGCGACGGCTAGGGAGGCCAGGTCTACACCGCCGGCGCCGGCGAGCGAGGAAATGTGTACGCCGCCGACGCTGGTTAGAGAGGCCAGGTATAACCTGCCGGCACCGCCTACGGAGGCCTGGTCTACCACGCCGGCGCCGGCTAGGGAGGCCAGGTCTATGACGCCGGCGCCGGCTAGCGAGGCAATGTCTATGACGCCGATGACGGCTAGGGAGGCCAGGTATACGCCGCCGACGCCGGCTTTGGAGGCCAGGTCTACCCCGCCGGCGCAGGCTAGGGAAGCCAGGTGTATACCACCGGCGCCGGCTCGGGAGGCCATGTCTTCCCCGACATCGCCGGCTAGGGAGGCCAGGTCTTCCCCGCTGGCGCTGGCAGGGAGGCCAGGTCTACCGCGCCGGCGCCGGCTAGGGAGGCAATGTCTACGCCTGCCGAAGCCAGATAGGGAGGACAGGTCTATGACGCCGGCGGCGGCTAGGGAGGCCAGGTCTACCCCGCCGGCGCCGGATAGCAAGGCAATGTCTATGACACCGACGACGGCTAGGGAGGCCAGGTCTACGCCGTCGGCGCCAGCTTTGGACGCCAGGTCTACGCCACCGGCGCCAGCTTGGGAGGTCAGGTCTACCCCGCCAGCGACAGCAGGGAGGCCAGGGCTTCCCCACTGGCGCCGGCGGGGAGGCCAGGTCTAACTTGCCGGCGCCGGCTAGGGAGGCCAGGTCTACCCTGCCGGCGCCGCCTAGAGAGGCCAGGTCTACCCTGCCCGCGCCGGCTAGGGAGGCCAGTTCTTCCACTCCGGCGCTGGCTAGGGAGGCCCGGACTACATCGCCAGCGCCAGCTAGGGAGGACAGGTCTACCCGGCCGGCGCCGCCTAGAGAGGTCAGGTCTACCCCACCGGCGCCGGCTTGGTAGGCCAGGACTACGCCGCCGCCGCCAGCTTGGGAAGCCAGGTATAACCCGCCGTCGCCGGCTACGGAGGCCAGGTCTATGTCACCGGCACAGGCTTGGGAGTCCAGGTCTACCCCGCTGGAGCCGGCTTGGGAGGCCAGGTCTATCCCGCCAGCGCCGGCTAGGAAGACAATGTATACGCAGCCGGCGCCAGCTAGGGAGAACAGGTCTACACCACTGGCGCCGGCTTGGGAGGCCAGGTCTACTATACCGGCACCGGCTAGGGAAGCCAGGTCTACACCGCCGGCGCCGGCAGGGAGACCAGGTCGACGCCGCTGGTGCCGGCTAGGGAGGCCAGGTCTATGACGCCGGCGCCGGCTAGCGAGGCAATGTCTATGACGCCGACGACGGCTAGGGAGGCCAGGTCTACACCGCCGGCGCCAGCGAGCGAGGAAATGTGTACGCCGCCGACGCTGGCTAGGGAGGCCAGGTATAACCTGCCGGCACCGCCTACGGAGGCCTGGTCTACCCCGACGGCGCCGGCGGGGAGGCCAGGTCTACCCCACCGGCGCCGGCTTGGGACGCCAGGTCTACTATACCGGCGCCGGCAGGGAGGCCAGGTCTACGCCACCGGCGCCGGCTTGGGAGGTCAGGTCTACCCCGCCGGCGCCGGCAGGGAGGCCAGGTCTACCCCGCCGGCGCTGGCTAGGGAGGCCACGTCTACCCCGCTGGCACAAGCTAGGGAGGCAATGTCTACGCCGCCGAGGCCGGCTAGGGAGGCCAGGTCTACCCCGCCGCCGCCGGTTAGGGAGGCCAGGTCTACCCCGCCAGCGCCGGCTAGGAAGACAATGTATACGGCAGCCGGCGCCAGCTAGGGAGGCCAGGTCTACGACGCCGGTGACGGCAGAGAGGCCAGGTCTTCCCTGCTGGCGCCGGCTACGGAGGCCAGGTCTATCCCGCCAGCGCCGGCTAGGAAGACAATGTATACGGCAGCCGGCGCCGGCAAGGGAGGCCAGTTCTTCCTTGCCGGCGCCGGCTAGGGAGGTCAGGTCTAACTCGCCGGCGCCGGCAGGGAGGCCAGGTTTACCCCGCCGGCGCCGGAAGGGAGGCCAGTTGTCTCGCGATGGCGCCGGCTAGGGAGGCAATGTCTACGCCGCCGGCTCCGGCTAGGGAGGCCAGGTCTACGCCGCCGGCACTGCCTTGGGAGGCTAGGCCTACCCCGCCAACGCCGGCAGGGAGGCCAGGTCTATCCCGCCGGCGCAGGCTGGGAAGACAATGTCTACGCCGCCGGCGCCAGCTAGGGAGGCCAGGGCTACCCCGCCAAAGCCGGCAGGAAGTTCAGGTCTACACCGCCGGCGCCGGCTTGGGAGGCAATACCTACGCTGCCAACGCCTGCTAAGGAGGTCAGGTCTACGCTGCTGGCGCCGGCTTGGGAGGCCAGGTCTACCCCGCGGCACCGACTAGGGAGGCCAGGTCTACCCTGCCGGCGCCGGCTAGGAATGCCAGGTCTATGCCAACGGAGCCGGCTTGGGAGGCCAGACCTACCCCTCCGGCGCCGGCATGGAGGCCAGGTCTAACTCACCGGCGCCGGCTAGGGAGGCCAGGTCTACCCCACCAACGCCACCAGGGAGGCCCGGTCTACTCCGCTGGCGCCGGCTAGGGAGGCCAGGTCTACACTGCAGGCACCGGCTAGGGAGGCCAAGTCTACACCGCAGGTGCCAGCAGGGGAGGTAATATCTACGCTGCCGACGCCGGCTAGAGAGGCCAGGTCTACTGCGCCGGCGCCGTCTTGGGAGGCGAGGTCTACCACGCCGGTGAGGCTATGGAGGCCAGGTCTACCAAGCCGGCGCAGGATAGGGAGGTCAGGTCTATCCCGCCAGCGCAGGTTAGGAAGACAATGTCTACACCGCCGTCGCCGTCTTGAGAGGCCAGGTCTACCCCGCCGGCGTGGGCAGGGATGCCACGTCTACCACACTGGCGCTGCGGGGGAGGCCAGGTCTACCCCGTCGGTGCCGGCTAGGGAGGCCAGGTCTACCCTGCCGTCACCCGCCTACAGAGGCCAGGCCTACAATGCCGGCGCCGGCAGTAAGGCCAGGTCTACCCTGCCGGCGCCGGCAGGGAGGCCAGGTCTACCATGCCGGCGCCGGCTAGGGAGGCCAGGTCTACCCCGCCGGCGCCAGCAGAGAGGTCAGGTCTACCCCGACGGCGCCGGCTAAGGAGGCCATGTCTACCCCGCCTGCGCCGGCTTGGGAGGCCAGGTCTACCCCGCGGGCACCGGCTGGGAGGCCAGGTCTACCCCGCTGGCGCCGGCTAGGGAGGCCAAGTCTACCCCGCTGGCGCCGGCAGAGAGGCCAGGTCTACCCCGATGGCGACGGCTACGAAGGCCAGGTCTACCGCGCCGAAGCCGGCTAGGGAGGCCAGGTCTACGCTGCCGGTGCCGGCTAGGGAGGCCAGGTCTACCCCGCTGGCGCCGGCAGAGAGGCCAGGTCTACCCCGATGGCGCCGGCTACGAAGGCCAGGTCTACCGCACTGGCGCCAGCTAGGGAGGCCAGCTCTACCCCTCCATCGCCAGCTACGGAGGCCAGGTCTACCCCACCGGCGCCGGCTACGGAGGCCAGGTCTACACCTCCAGCACTGGTAGGGAGGAAAGGTCTACCGTCCGGCGCTGGGTAGGAAACCCAGGTCTAACCCGCCGGCACCGGCTAGGGAGGCCAGGTCTACGTCACCGGCGCTGGCTTGGAAGGCCAGATCTACCATACCGGCGCCGGCTACGGAGGCCAGGTCTACCCCGCTGGTGAACGGTTAGGGAGGCCAGGTTTACCCAGCCGGCGCCGGCTTGGGGGCCAGGTCTACACCGCCGGCGCTGGCTAGTGAGGCCAGGTCTACCCCCGCCGGCGCCGGCTATGGAGGCCATGTCTACGCTGCCGGCGCCGTCTTGGGAGGCAAGGATTACCTCGCCTGCGCCGGCTTGGTAGGCCAGGTCTACCCCGCCAAAGCCGGATGGGAGGCCAGGTCTACGCCACCGGCGTCGCCTTGGGAGGCCAGGTCTACCCCGCCGGCGCCGGCAGGGAGGCCAGGTCTACCCCGCCGGCGCCGGCTACGGAGGCCAAGTCTACTCGGCCTGCGCCGGAATGGAGGCCAGGTCTACGCCGCCGGCTGCGGCTTGGGAGACCAGGTCTTCCCCGCCGGCGCCGGCTTGGGAGGCCAGGTCTACCCCGACGGCGCCGGCTACGAAGGCCAGGTCAACCACGCCGGCACCGTTTAGGGAGGCCAGGACTACCGCACCTGAGCTGGATTGGGAGGCCAGGTCTACCATGCCTGCACCGGCTAGGGAGGCCAGGTGTACCCCGCCGGCGCCGGCAGGGAGGCCAGGTTTACCCCGCCGGCGCCGGTTAGGGAGGCAATGTCTACATCGCCGACGCCGGCTAGGGAGGTCAGGTCTACACCGCCGGCGCCGTCTTGGGAGGCCAGGTCTACCCCGCCGGCGCCGGCAGGGTGGCCAGGTCTACCCCGACGGTGTCCGCTACGAAGGCCAGGTCTACCGCGCCGGCGCTGGAAGGGAGGCCAGGTCTACTGTGTCTGCGCCGGCTTGGGAGGCCAGGTCTATCCTGCCGGCGCCGGCAGGGAGGCCAAGTCTACCCCGCCGGCGCCGGCTAGGGAGGCCAGGTCTATGACGCCGGCGCCGGCTAGCGAGGCAATGTCTATCCCGCCGGCGACGGCTAGGGAGGCCAGGTCTACACCGCCGGCGCCGGCGAGCGAGGAAATGTGTACGCCGCCGACGCTGGTTAGAGAGGCCAGGTATAACCTGCCGGCACCGCCTACGGAGGCCTGGTCTACCACGCCGGCGCCGGCTAGGGAGGCCAGGTCTATGACGCCGGCGCCGGCTAGCGAGGCAATGTCTATGACGCCGATGACGGCTAGGGAGGCCAGGTATACGCCGCCGACGCCGGCTTTGGAGGCCAGGTCTACCCCGCCGGCGCAGGCTAGGGAAGCCAGGTGTATACCACCGGCGCCGGCTCGGGAGGCCATGTCTTCCCCGACATCGCCGGCTAGGGAGGCCAGGTCTTCCCCGCTGGCGCTGGCAGGGAGGCCAGGTCTACCGCGCCGGCGCCGGCTAGGGAGGCAATGTCTACGCCTGCCGAAGCCAGATAGGGAGGACAGGTCTATGACGCCGGCGGCGGCTAGGGAGGCCAGGTCTACCCCGCCGGCGCCGGATAGCAAGGCAATGTCTATGACACCGACGACGGCTAGGGAGGCCAGGTCTACGCCGTCGGCGCCAGCTTTGGACGCCAGGTCTACGCCACCGGCGCCGGCTTGGGAGGTCAGGTCTACCCCGCCAGCGACAGCAGGGAGGCCAGGGCTTCCCCACTGGCGCCGGCGGGGAGGCCAGGTCTAACTTGCCGGCGCCGGCTAGGGAGGCCAGGTCTACCCTGCCGGCGCCGCCTAGAGAGGCCAGGTCTACCCTGCCCGCGCCGGCTAGGGAGGCCAGTTCTTCCGCTCCGGCGCTGGCTAGGGAGGCCCGGACTACATCGCCAGCGCCAGCTAGGGAGGACAGGTCTACCCGGCCGGCGCCGCCTAGAGAGGTCAGGTCTACCCCACCGGCGCCGGCTTGGTAGGCCAGGACTACGCCGCCGCCGCCAGCTTGGGAAGCCAGGTATAACCCGCCGTCGCCGGCTACGGAGGCCAGGTCTATGTCACCGGCACAGGCTTGGGAGTCCAGGTCTACCCCGCTGGAGCCGGCTTGGGAGGCCAGGTCTATCCCGCCAGCGCCGGCTAGGAAGACAATGTATACGCAGCCGGCGCCAGCTAGGGAGAACAGGTCTACACCACTGGCGCCGGCTTGGGAGGCCAGGTCTACTATACCGGCACCGGCTAGGGAAGCCAGGTCTACACCGCCGGCGCCGGCAGGGAGACCAGGTCGACGCCGCTGGTGCCGGCTAGGGAGGCCAGGTCTATGACGCCGGCGCCGGCTAGCGAGGCAATGTCTATGACGCCGACGACGGCTAGGGAGGCCAGGTCTACACCGCCGGCGCCAACGAGCGAGGAAATGTGTACGCCGCCGACGCTGGCTAGGGAGGCCAGGTATAACCTGCCGGCACCGCCTACGGAGGCCTGGTCTACCCCGACGGCGCCGGCGGGGAGGCCAGGTCTACCCCACCGGCGCCGGCTTGGGACGCCAGGTCTACTATACCGGCGCCGGCAGGGAGGCCAGGTATACGCCGCCAACGCCGGCTTGGGAGGTCAGGTCTACCCCGCCGGCGCCGGCAGGGAGGCCAGGTCTACCCCGCCGGCGCCGGCTAGGGAGGCCACGTCTACCCCGCTGGCACAAGCTAGGGAGGCAATGTCTACGCCGCCGAGGCCGGCTAGGGAGGCCAGGTCTACCCCGCCGCCGCCGGTTAGGGAGGCCAGGTCTACCCCGCCAGCGCCGGCTAGGAAGACAATGTATACGGCAGCCGGCGCCAGCTAGGGAGGCCAGGTCTACGACGCCGGTGACGGCAGAGAGGCCAGGTCTTCCCTGCTGGCGCCGGCTACGGAGGCCAGGTCTATCCCGCCAGCGCCGGCTAGGAAGACAATGTATACGGCAGCCGGCGCCGGCAAGGGAGGCCAGTTCTTCCTTGCCGGCGCCGGCTAGGGAGGTCAGGTCTAACTCGCCGGCGCCGGCAGGGAGGCCAGGTTTACCCCCGCCGGCGCCGGAAGGGAGGCCAGTTGTCTCGCGATGGCGCCGGCTAGGGAGGCAATGTCTACGCCGCCGGCTCCGGCTAGGGAGGCCAGGTCTACGCCGCCGGCACTGCCTTGGGAGGCTAGGCCTACCCCGCCAACGCCGGCAGGGAGGCCAGGTCTATCCCGCCGGCGCAGGCTGGGAAGACAATGTCTACGCCGCCGGCGCCAGCTAGGGAGGCCAGGGCTACCCCGCCAAAGCCGGCAGGAAGTTCAGGTCTACACCGCCGGCGCCGGCTTGGGAGGCAATACCTACGCTGCCAACGCCTGCTAAGGAGGTCAGGTCTACGCTGCTGACGCCGGCTTGGGAGGCCAGGTCTACCCCGCGGCACCGACTAGGGAGGCCAGGTCTACCCTGCCGGCGCCGGCTAGGAATGCCAGGTCTATGCCAACGGAGCCGGCTTGGGAGGCCAGACCTACCCCTCCGGCGCCGGCATGGAGGCCAGGTCTAACTCACCGGCGCCGGCTAGGGAGGCCAGGTCTACCCCACCAACGCCACCAGGGAGGCCCGGTCTACTCCGCTGGCGCCGGCTAGGGAGGCCAGGTCTACACTGCAGGCACCGGCTAGGGAGGCCAAGTCTACACCGCAGGTGCCAGCAGGGGAGGTAATATCTACGCTGCCGACGCCGGCTAGAGAGGCCAGGTCTACTGCGCCGGCGCCGTCTTGGGAGGCGAGGTCTACCACGCCGGTGAGGCTATGGAGGCCAGGTCTACCAAGCCGGCGCAGGATAGGGAGGTCAGGTCTATCCCGCCAGCGCAGGTTAGGAAGACAATGTCTACACCGCCGTCGCTGTCTTGAGAGGCCAGGTCTACCCCGCCGGCGTGGGCAGGGATGCCACGTCTACCACACTGGCGCTGCGGGGGAGGCCAGGTCTACCCCGTCGGTGCCGGCTAGGGAGGCCAGGTCTACCCTGCCGTCACCGCCTACAGAGGCCAGGCCTACAATGCCGGCGCCGGCAGTAAGGCCAGGTCTACCCTGCCGGCGCCGGCAGGGAGGCCAGGTCTACCATGCCGGCGCCGGCTAGGGAGGCCAGGTCTACCCCGCCGGCGCCAGCAGAGAGGTCAGGTCTACCCCGACGGCGCCGGCTAAGGAGGCCATGTCTACCCCGCCTGCGCCGGCTTGGGAGGCCAGGTCTACCCCGCGGGCACCGGCTGGGAGGCCAGGTCTACCCCGCTGGCGCCGGCTAGGGAGGCCAAGTCTACCCCGCTGGCGCCGGCAGAGAGGCCAGGTCTACCCCGATGGCGACGGCTACGAAGGCCAGGTCTACCGCGCCGAAGCCGGCTAGGGAGGCCAGGTCTACGCTGCCGGTGCCGGCTAGGGAGGCCAGGTCTACCCCGCCGGCGCCGGCAGAGAGGCCAGGTCTACCCCGATGGCGCCGGCTACGAAGGCCAGGTCTACCGCACTGGCGCCAGCTAGGGAGGCCAGCTCTACCCCTCCATCGCCGGCTACGGAGGCCAGGTCTACCCCACCGGCGCCGGCTACGGAGGCCAGGTCTACACCTCCAGCACTGGTAGGGAGGAAAGGTCTACCGTCCGGCGCTGGGTAGGAAACCCAGGTCTAACCCGCCGGCACCGGCTAGGGAGGCCAGGTCTACGTCACCGGCGCTGGCTTGGAAGGCCAGATCTACCATACCGGCGCCGGCTACGGAGGCCAGGTCTACCCCGCCGGTGAACGGTTAGGGAGGCCAGGTTTACCCAGCCGGCGCCGGCTTGGGGGCCAGGTCTACACCGCCGGCGCTGGCTAGTGAGGCCAGGTCTACCCCGCCGGCGCCGGCTATGGAGGCCATGTCTACGCTGCCGGCGCCGTCTTGGGAGGCAAGGATTACCTCGCCTGCGCCGGCTTGGTAGGCCAGGTCTACCCCGCCAAAGCCGGATGGGAGGCCAGGTCTACGCCACCGGCGTCGCCTTGGGAGGCCAGGTCTACCCCGCCGGCGCCGGCAGGGAGGCCAGGTCTACCCCGCCGGCGCCGGCTACGGAGGCCAAGTCTACTCGGCCTGCGCCGGAATGGAGGCCAGGTCTACGCCGCCGGCTGCGGCTTGGGAGACCAGGTCTTCCCCGCCGGCGCCGGCTTGGGAGGCCAGGTCTACCCCGACGGCGCCGGCTACGAAGGCCAGGTCAACCACGCCGGCACCGTTTAGGGAGGCCAGGACTACCGCACCTGAGCTGGATTGGGAGGCCAGGTCTACCATGCCTGCACCGGCTAGGGAGGCCAGGTGTACCCCGCCGGCGCCGGCAGGGAGGCCAGGTTTACCCCGCCGGCGCCGGTTAGGGAGGCAATGTCTACATCGCCGACGCCGGCTAGGGAGGTCAGGTCTACACCGCCGGCGCCGTCTTGGGAGGCCAGGTCTACCCCGCCGGCGCCGGCAGGGTGGCCAGGTCTACCCCGACGGCGTCCGCTACGAAGGCCAGGTCTACCGCGCCGGCGCTGGAAGGGAGGCCAGGTCTACTGTGTCTGCGCCGGCTTGGGAGGCCAGGTCTATCCTGCCGGCGCCGGCAGGGAGGCCAAGTCTACCCCGCCGGCGCCGGCTAGGGAGGCCAGGTCTATGACGCCGGCGCCGGCTAGCGAGGCAATGTCTATCCCGCCGGCGACGGCTAGGGAGGCCAGGTCTACACCGCCGGCGCCGGCGAGCGAGGAAATGTGTACGCCGCCGACGCTGGTTAGAGAGGCCAGGTATAACCTGCCGGCACCGCCTACGGAGGCCTGGTCTACCACGCCGGCGCCGGCTAGGGAGGCCAGGTCTATGACGCCGGCGCCGGCTAGCGAGGCAATGTCTATGACGCCGATGACGGCTAGGGAGGCCAGGTATACGCCGCCAACGCCGGCTTTGGAGGCCAGGTCTACCCCGCCGGCGCAGGCTAGGGAAGCCAGGTGTATACCACCGGCGCCGGCTCGGGAGGCCATGTCTTCCCCGACATCGCCGGCTAGGGAGGCCAGGTCTTCCCCGCTGGCGCTGGCAGGGAGGCCAGGTCTACCGCGCCGGCGCCGGCTAGGGAGGCAATGTCTACGCCTGCCGAAGCCAGATAGGGAGGACAGGTCTATGACGCCGGCGGCGGCTAGGGAGGCCAGGTCTACCCCGCCGGCGCCGGATAGCAAGGCAATGTCTATGACACCGACGACGGCTAGGGAGGCCAGGTCTACGCCGTCGGCGCCAGCTTTGGACGCCAGGTCTACGCCACCGGCGCCGGCTTGGGAGGTCAGGTCTACCCCGCCAGCGACAGCAGGGAGGCCAGGGCTTCCCCACTGGCGCCGGCGGGGAGGCCAGGTCTAACTTGCCGGCGCCGGCTAGGGAGGCCAGGCCTACCCTGCCGGCGCCGCCTAGAGAGGCCAGGTCTACCCTGCCCGCGCCGGCTAGGGAGGCCAGTTCTTCCGCTCCGGCGCTGGCTAGGGAGGCCCGGACTACATCGCCAGCGCCAGCTAGGGAGGACAGGTCTACCCGGCCGGCGCCGCCTAGAGAGGTCAGGTCTACCCCACCGGCGCCGGCTTGGTAGGCCAGGACTACGCCGCCGCCGCCAGCTTGGGAAGCCAGGTATAACCCGCCGTCGCCGGCTACGGAGGCCAGGTCTATGTCACCGGTGCTGGCTTGGAAGGCCAGGTCTACCCCGCCGGCGCCGGCAGGGAAGCCAGGTCTACACCGCCGGCGCCGGCTACGGAGGCCAGGTCTACCCCGCCGGCGCCGGCTTGGGAAGCCAGGTCTACGACTACGGCGCCGGCAGGGAGGCTAGGTCTACACCACCGGAACCGGCTAGGGAGGCCAGGTCTACACCACCGGAACCGGCTAGGGAGGCCAGGTCTACCCCGCCGTCCCCGGCTACGGAGGCCAGGTCTACTGCGCCAGCGCCGGCTAGGGAGGCCAGGTCTATCCCGCTGGCGCCGGCTAGGAAGACAATGTATACGAAGCCGGAGACAGCTAGGGAGGCCAGGTCTACGCCGCCGGCACAGGCTTGGGAGTCCAGGTCTACCCCGCTGGAGCCGGCTTGGGAGGCCAGGTCTATCCCGCCAGCGCCGGCTAGGAAGACAATGTATACGCAGCCGGCGCCAGCTAGGGAGAACAGGTCTACACCACTGGCGCCGGCTTGGGAGGCCAGGTCTACTATACCGGCACCGGCTAGGGAAGCCAGGTCTACACCGCCGGCGCCGGCAGGGAGACCAGGTCGACGCCGCTGGTGCCGGCTAGGGAGGCCAGGTCTATGACGCCGGCGCCGGCTAGCGAGGCAATGTCTATGACGCCGACGACGGCTAGGGAGGCCAGGTCTACACCGCCGGCGCCAGCGAGCGAGGAAATGTGTACGCCGCCGACGCTGGCTAGGGAGGCCAGGTATAACCTGCCGGCACCGCCTACGGAGGCCTGGTCTACCCCGACGGCGCCGGCGGGGAGGCCAGGTCTACCCCACCGGCGCCGGCTTGGGACGCCAGGTCTACTATACCGGCGCCGGCAGGGAGGCCAGGTCTACGCCACCGGCGCCGGCTTGGGAGGTCAGGTCTACCCCGCCGGCGCCGGCAGGGAGGCCAGGTCTACCCCGCCGGCGCTGGCTAGGGAGGCCACGTCTACCCCGCTGGCACAAGCTAGGGAGGCAATGTCTACGCCGCCGAGGCCGGCTAGGGAGGCCAGGTCTACCCCGCCGCCGCCGGTTAGGGAGGCCAGGTCTACCCCGCCAGCGCCGGCTAGGAAGACAATGTATACGGCAGCCGGCGCCAGCTAGGGAGGCCAGGTCTACGACGCCGGTGACGGCAGAGAGGCCAGGTCTTCCCTGCTGGCGCCGGCTACGGAGGCCAGGTCTATCCCGCCAGCGCCGGCTAGGAAGACAATGTATACGGCAGCCGGCGCCGGCAAGGGAGGCCAGTTCTTCCTTGCCGGCGCCGGCTAGGGAGGTCAGGTTTACCCCGCCGGCGCCGGAAGGGAGGCCAGTTGTCTCGCGATGGCGCCGGCTAGGGAGGCAATGTCTACGCCGCCGGCTCCGGCTAGGGAGGCCAGGTCTACGCCGCCGGCACTGCCTTGGGAGGCTAGGCCTACCCCGCCAACGCCGGCAGGGAGGCCAGGTCTATCCCGCCGGCGCAGGCTAGGAAGACAATGTCTACGCCGCCGGCGCCAGCTAGGGAGGCCAGGGCTACCCCGCCAAAGCCGGCAGGAAGTTCAGGTCTACACCGCCGGCGCCGGCTTGGGAGGCAATACCTACGCTGCCAACGCCTGCTAAGGAGGTCAGGTCTACGCTGCTGGCGCCGGCTTGGGAGGCCAGGTCTACCCCGCGGCACCGACTAGGGAGGCCAGGTCTACCCTGCCGGCGCCGGCTAGGAATGCCAGGTCTATGCCAACGGAGCCGGCTTGGGAGGCCAGACCTACCCCTCCGGCGCCGGCATGGAGGCCAGGTCTAACTCACCGGCGCCGGCTAGGGAGGCCAGGTCTACCCCACCAACGCCACCAGGGAGGCCCGGTCTACTCCGCTGGCGCCGGCTAGGGAGGCCAGGTCTACACTGCAGGCACCGGCTAGGGAGGCCAAGTCTACACCGCAGGTGCCAGCAGGGGAGGTAATATCTACGCTGCCGACGCCGGCTAGAGAGGCCAGGTCTACTGCGCCGGCGCCGTCTTGGGAGGCGAGGTCTACCACGCCGGTGAGGCTATGGAGGCCAGGTCTACCAAGCCGGCGCAGGATAGGGAGGTCAGGTCTATCCCGCCAGCGCAGGTTAGGAAGACAATGTCTACACCGCCGTCGCCGTCTTGAGAGGCCAGGTCTACCCCGCCGGCGTGGGCAGGGATGCCACGTCTACCACACTGGCGCTGCGGGGGAGGCCAGGTCTACCCCGTCGGTGCCGGCTAGGGAGGCCAGGTCTACCCTGCCGTCACCGCCTACAGAGGCCAGGCCTACAATGCCGGCGCCGGCAGTAAGGCCAGGTCTACCCTGCCGGCGCCGGCAGGGAGGCCAGGTCTACCATGCCGGCGCCGGCTAGGGAGGCCAGGTCTACCCCGCCGGCGCCAGCAGAGAGGTCAGGTCTACCCCGACGGCGCCGGCTAAGGAGGCCATGTCTACCCCGCCTGCGCCGGCTTGGGAGGCCAGGTCTACCCCGCGGGCACCGGCTGGGAGGCCAGGTCTACCCCGCTGGCGCCGGCTAGGGAGGCCAAGTCTACCCCGCTGGCGCCGGCAGAGAGGCCAGGTCTACCCCGATGGCGACGGCTACGAAGGCCAGGTCTACCGCGCCGAAGCCGGCTAGGGAGGCCAGGTCTACGCTGCCGGTGCCGGCTAGGGAGGCCAGGTCTACCCCGCCGGCGCCGGCAGAGAGGCCAGGTCTACCCCGATGGCGCCGGCTACGAAGGCCAGGTCTACCGCACTGGCGCCAGCTAGGGAGGCCAGCTCTACCCCTCCATCGCCGGCTACGGAGGCCAGGTCTACCCCACCGGCGCCGGCTACGGAGGCCAGGTCTACACCTCCAGCACTGGTAGGGAGGAAAGGTCTACCGTCCGGCGCTGGGTAGGAAACCCAGGTCTAACCCGCCGGCACCGGCTAGGGAGGCCAGGTCTACGTCACCAGCGCTGGCTTGGAAGGCCAGATCTACCATACCGGCGCCGGCTACGGAGGCCAGGTCTACCCCGCCGGTGAACGGTTAGGGAGGCCAGGTTTACCCAGCCGGCGCCGGCTTGGGGGCCAGGTCTACACCGCCGGCGCTGGCTAGTGAGGCCAGGTCTACCCCGCCGGCGCCGGCTATGGAGGCCATGTCTACGCTGCCGGCGCCGTCTTGGGAGGCAAGGATTACCTCGCCTGCGCCGGCTTGGTAGGCCAGGTCTATCCCGCCAAAGCCGGATGGGAGGCCAGGTCTACGCCACCGGCGCCGCCTTGGGAGGCCAGGTCTACCCCGCCGGCGCCGGCAGGGAGGCCAGGTCTACCCCGCCGGCGCCGGCTACGGAGGCCAAGTCTACTCGGCCTGCGCCGGAATGGAGGCCAGGTCTACGCCGCCGGCTGCGGCTTGGGAGACCAGGTCTTCCCCGCCGGCGCCGGCTTGGGAGGCCAGGTCTACCCCGACGGCGCCGGCTACGAAGGCCAGGTCAACCACGCCGGCACCGTTTAGGGAGGCCAGGTCTACCGCACCTGAGCTGGATTGGGAGGCCAGGTCTACCATGCCTGCACCGGCTAGGGAGGCCAGGTGTACCCCGCCGGCGCCGGCAGGGAGGCCAGGTCTACCCCGCCGGCGCCGGTTAGGGAGGCAATGTCTACATCGCCGACGCCGGCTAGGGAGGTCAGGTCTACACCGCCGGCGCCGTCTTGGGAGGCCAGGTCTACCCCGCCGGCGCCGGCAGGGTGGCCAGGTCTACCCCGACGGCGTCCGCTACGAAGGCCAGGTCTACCGCGCCGGCGCTGGAAGGGAGGCCAGGTCTACTGTGTCTGCGCCGGCTTGGGAGGCCAGGTCTATCCTGCCGGCGCCGGCAGGGAGGCCAAGTCTACCCCGCCGGCGCCGGCTAGGGAGGCCAGGTCTATGACGCCGGCGCCGGCTAGCGAGGCAATGTCTATCCCGCCGGCGACGGCTAGGGAGGCCAGGTATACGCCGCCGACGCCGGCTTTGGAGGCCAGGTCTACCCCGCCGGCGCAGGCTAGGGAAGCCAGGTGTATACCACCGGCGCCGGCTCGGGAGGCCATGTCTTCCCCGACATCGCCGGCTAGGGAGGCCAGGTCTTCCCCGCTGGCGCTGGCAGGGAGGCCAGGTCTACCGCGCCGGCGCCGGCTAGGGAGGCAATGTCTACGCCTGCCGAAGCCAGATAGGGAGGACAGGTCTATGACGCCGGCGGCGGCTAGGGAGGCCAGGTCTACCCCGCCGGCGCCGGATAGCAAGGCAATGTCTATGACACCGACGACGGCTAGGGAGGCCAGATCTACGCCGTCGGCGCCAGCTTTGGACGCCAGGTCTACGCCACCGGCGCCGGCTTGGGAGGTCAGGTCTACCCCGCCAGCGACAGCAGGGAGGCCAGGGCTTCCCCACTGGCGCCGGCGGGGAGGCCAGGTCTAACTTGCCGGCGCCGGCTAGGGAGGCCAGGTCTACCCTGCCGGCGCCGCCTAGAGAGGCCAGGTCTACCCTGCCCGCGCCGGCTAGGGAGGCCAGTTCTTCCGCTCCGGCGCTGGCTAGGGAGGCCCGGACTACATCGCCAGCGCCAGCTAGGGAGGACAGGTCTACCCGGCCGGCGCCGCCTAGAGAGGTCAGGTCTACCCCACCGGCGCCGGCTTGGTAGGCCAGGACTACGCCGCCGCCGCCAGCTTGGGAAGCCAGGTATAACCCGCCGTCGCCGGCTACGGAGGCCAGGTCTATGTCACCGGTGCTGGCTTGGAAGGCCAGGTCTACCCCGCCGGCGCCGGCAGGGAAGCCAGGTCTACACCGCCGGCGCCGGCTAGGGAGGCCAAGTCTACCCCGCCGGCGCCGGCTTGGGAAGCCAGGTCTACGACTACGGCGCTGGCAGGGAGGCTAGGTCTACACCACCGGAACCGGCTAGGGAGGCCAGGTCTACACCACCGGAACCGGCTAGGGAGGCCAGGTCTACCCCGCCGTCCCCGGCTACGGAGGCCAGGTCTACTGCGCCAGCGCCGGCTAGGGAGGCCAGGTCTATCCCGCTGGCGCCGGCTAGGAAGACAATGTATACGAAGCCGGAGACAGCTAGGGAGGCCAGGTCTACGCCGCCGGCACAGGCTTGGGAGTCCAGGTCTACCCCGCTGGAGCCGGCTTGGGAGGCCAGGTCTATCCCGCCAGCGCCGGCTAGGAAGACAATGTATACGCAGCCGGCGCCAGCTAGGGAGAACAGGTCTACACCACTGGCGCCGGCTTGGGAGGCCAGGTCTACTATACCGGCACCGGCTAGGGAGGCCAGGTCTACACCGCCGGCGCCGGCAGGGAGACCAGGTCGACGCCGCTGGTGCCGGCTAGGGAGGCCAGGTCTATGACGCCGGCGCCGGCTAGCGAGGCAATGTCTATGACGCCGACGACGGCTAGGGAGGCCAGGTCTACACTGCCGGCGCCAGCGAGCGAGGAAATGTGTACGCCGCCGACGCAGGCTAGGGAGGCCAGGTATAACCTGCCGGCACCGCCTACGGAGGCCTGGTCAACCACGCCGGCGCCGGCTAGGGAGGCCAGATCTATAACGCCGGCGCCGGCTAGCGAGGCAATGTCTATGACGCCGACGACGGCTAGGGAGGCCAGGTCTACACCGCCGGCGCCAGCGAGCGAGGAAATGTGTACGCCGCCGACGCTGGCTAGGGAGGCCAGGTATAACCTGCCGGCACCGCCTACGGAGGCCTGGTCTACCCCGACGGCGCCGGCGGGGAGGCCAGGTCTACCCCACCGGCGCCGGCTTGGGACACCAGGTCTACTATACCGGCGCCGGCAGGGAGGCCAGGTCTACGCCACCGGCGCCGGCTTGGGAGGTCAGGTCTACCCCGCCGGCGCCGGCAGGGAGGCCAGGTCTACCCCGCCGGCGCCGGCTAGGGAGGCCACGTCTACCCCGCTGGCACAAGCTAGGGAGGCAATGTCTACGCCGCCGAGGCCGGCTAGGGAGGCCAGGTCTACCCCGCCGCCGCCGGTTAGGGAGGCCAGGTCTACCCCGCCAGCGCCGGCTAGGAAGACAATGTATACGGCAGCCGGCGCCAGCTAGGGAGGCCAGGTCTACGACGCCGGTGACGGCAGAGAGGCCAGGTCTTCCCTGCTGGCGCCGGCTACGGAGGCCAGGTCTATCCCGCCAGCGCCGGCTAGGAAGACAATGTATACGCATCCGGCGGCAGCAAGGGAGGCCAGGTCTACCCCACAGGCGCCGGCTTGGGAGGCCAGGTCTACACCGCTGGCGCCGGCTTGGAAGGCCAGGTCTACCCCGCGGGCGCATGCGGGGAGGCCAGGTCTGCATCGCCGGCGCTGGTTAGGGAGGCCAGGTCTATTGCGCCGGCGCCAGCTAGGAAGACAATGTCTACGCTGCCGGCGCAGGCTTGAGAGGCCAGGTCTACCCCGCCGGCGCCGGATTTGGAGGCCAGGTCTACTATACCGGCGCCGGCTAGGGAGGCAATGTCTACGCCACTGCCGCCAGCTAGGGAGGCCAGGTCTACCCCGCCAGCGCCGGCAGCAGGCAAGGTCTACACCGCCGGCGCCGGCTTGGGAGGCCAGGTCTACCCCGCCGGCGCCGGCTTGGGAGGCCAGGTCTACGACTCCAGCGCCGGCAGGGAGGCCAGGTCTACCACGCCCGCGCCGGCTAGCGAGGCAATGTCTATGCCGGCGACGACGGCTTGGGAGGCCAGGTCTATGACGCCGGCGCCGGCATGGAGGCCAGGTCTACGCCGCCGGCGCCGGCTAGGGAGGCAATGTCTACATCACCGACGCCGGCTAGGGAGGCCAGCTCTACGAAGCCGGCGCCGGTTTGAAAAGCCAGGTCTACCCTGCCGGCGGTTCCAGGGAGGCCAGGTCTATCCCGCCGGTGCCGGCTTGGGAGGCCAGTTCTACCGCGCCGGCGCCGGCTTGGGAGGCCAGGTCTACCCCGCCGGCGCCGGCTTGGGAGTCCAGGTCTACCCCGCCGGCGCCGGCTTCGGAGGCCTGGTCTACCCCGCCGGCGCCGTCTAGGGAGGTCAGGTCTACCCAGCCGGCGCCGGCTACGGAGGCCAGGTCTACCCCGCCGGCGCCTACTAGGGAGGTCAGGTCTACCCAGCCGGCGCCGGCTACGGAGGCCAGGTCTACCCCGCCGGCGCCTACTAGGGAGGCCAGGTCTACGCCACCGGCGCCGGCAGGGAGGCCAGGTCTAAAACACCGGCGCAGGCTAGCGAGGCAATGTCTATGCCGCCGCCGACGGCTAGGGAGGCCAGGTCTGCACTGCCGGCGCCGGTTTGGGAGGCCAGGTCTACGCCGCCAGCGCAGGCTTGGGAGGCCTGGTCTACCCCGCCAGCGCCGGCAGGGAGGAGAGGTCTAACTCGCCGGCGCAGCTAGGGAGGCCAGGTCTACACCGCCGCCGCCGGCTTGGGAGGCCACGTCTACCCCGCTGGTGCCGGGTAGCGAGGCCAGGTCTACCCGGCCTGCGCCGACTAGAGAGGCCAGGTATACGCCGCCGGCGCCGCCTTGGGAGACAAGGTCTACCTCGCCGGCGCCGGATAGGGAGGCCAGGTCTACCGTGCCGGCGCCGGCTACGGAGGCAACATCTATGCCGCGGACGGCGGCTAGGGAGGCCAGATCTACGCCGCTGGTGGCGAGTTGGGAGGCCAGGTCTACCCCGCCAACGCCGACAGGGAGGCCAGGTGTACCCTGCCGGCGCCGGCTAGGAAGGCAATGTCTACGCCGCCAACGCTGGCTAGGGAGGCCAGATCTACCCCGCCGGCGCCAGTTTGGGAGGCCAGGTCTACCCCGCCAGCGCAGGCTTGGGAGGCCAGGCCTACCCCGCCAGCGCAGGCAGGGAGGACAGTTCTAACTCGCCGGCGCAGCTAGGGAGGCCAGGTCTACACCGCCGGCGCCGGCTTGGGAGGCCACGTCTACCCCGCTGGTGCCGGCTAGCGAGGCCAGGTCTACCCGGCCTGCGCCGCCTAGAGAGGCCAGGTATACGCCGCCGGCTCCGCCTTGGGAGGTCAGGTCTACCGTGCAGGCGCCGGTTACGAAGGCAATGTCTACGCCGCTGGCGCCGGCTAGGGAGGCCAGATCTACCCCGCCGGCGCCCGCTTGGGAGGCCAGGTATACCATGCCGGCGCCGGCAGTGTGGCAAGGTCTATCCCGACGGCGCCTGCTACGAAGGCCACGTCTACTGCGCCGGCGCCAGCTAGGGAGGCCATGTCTACCACGCCTGCGCCGGATTGGGATGCCAGGTCTACCCCGCCGGCGCCGGCTAGGGAGGCAATGTCTACGCCGCCGACGCCGGCAAGGGAGGCCAGATCTACCCCGCCGGCGCTGGCTACAGAGCCCAGGTCTACCCCGCCGGCAGCAGCTTGGGAGGCCAGGTCTACTATACCGGGGCTAGCTAGGGAGGCCAGGTATACGCCGCCGCCGCTGGCTAGGGAGGCCAGGTCTACGCCACCGGCGCCGGCTACGGAGGCCAGGTCTATCCCGCCGGAGCCGGCTAGGAAGACAATGTATACGCAGGCGGCGCCAGCTAGGGAGGACAGGACTACGGCGCCGGCGCCGGCTTGGGAGGCCAGGTCTAGCCCGCTGGCGTCAGCTTGGGAGGCCAGGTCTACCCCGCCGGCGCCGGCACGGAAGCCAGGTCTTCCTTGCCGGCGCCGGCAGGGTGTTCAGGTCTAACCCACCGGCGCCGCCTAGGGAGGCCAGGTCTATCCCGCCGGTGCCGGCTAGGAAGACAATGTATACGCTGCTGGCGCCAGCTAGGTAGGCCAAGTCTACGCCACCGGCACCGGCTTGGGAGGCCAGGTCTACTCCGCCTGCGCCGGCTACGGTGGCCCGGTCTACCCCTCCGGAGCCGGCTAGGGAGGCCAGGTCTACAACGCCGGCGCCGGCAGGGAGGCCAGGTCTACCCCGCCTGCGCCGGCTACGGTGGCCCGGTCTACCCCGCCAGCGCTGGCTACGGAGTACAGGTCTACCCCGCCGGCGCCGGCTACGGAGGTAATGTCTACGTCGCCGAAGCCGCTAGGGAAGCCAGCTCTACTACGCCGGCGCCGGCTTGAAAGTCCAGGTCTACCCCGCCCGAAGCTGGCAGGGAGGCCAGATCTAGCCCGCCGTCGCCGGATATGGAGGCCAGGTCTACCACGCTGGCGTGGCTAGGGAGGCCAGGTCTACCCTGCCGGCGCCGTCTAGGGAGGCGAGGTCTATCCCACCGGCGCCGGCTAGGAAGACAATGTCTACGCCGCTAGCGCCGCCTTCAGAGGCTAGGTCTGTCCGCCGGCGCCGGCTTGGGAGGTCAGGTCTACCCCGCCGGCGCCGGCAGGGAGGCCAGGTCTACCCCGCCGGCGCCGGCTAGGGAGGCCATGTCTAAGTCGCCGGTGCCGGCTAGGGAGGCCAGGTCTACGCCGCCGGCGCCGGCTTGGTAGGCCAGGTGTACCACACTGGCGCCGGCTTTGGAAGCCAGGTGTACGCCGTCGGCGCCGGCTTGTGAAGCAGGTCTACCATGCCGGCGCTGCCTAGGGAGGCCAGGTATACTCCACCGGCGCCGGCTTGGGAGGCCAGGTCTACCCCGCCGGCGCCGGAAGGGTACCCAGGTCTACCCCGACGGCGCCCGCTACGAAGACCAGGTCTACTGAGTGGGCGCCGGCAGGGAGGCCAGGTCTACCGCGCCTGCGCCAGATTGGGAGGCCAGGTCTACCCCGCTGGCGCCGGTAAGGAAGCCAGGTCTACCCTGCCAGTGCCAGCTAGGGAGGCCAGGTCTAACCCGCCGGCGCCAGTTAGGGAGTCCAGGTCTTCCCCACCGGCGCCAGCTAGGGAGGCCAGGTCTATCCCTCCGGTGCCGGCTAGGGAGGCCAGGTCTACCCCGGCGGCCCCGGCTAGGGAGGCCAGGTGAACACTGCTGGCGCAGCTAGGGAGGCCAGGTCTACCCTTCCTGCGCTGGCTAGGGAGGCCAGGTCTACCCCAATGGCGCCGGCTAGGGAGGCCAGGTCTACCCCACCGGTCCCGGCAGTGAGGCCAGGTCTACCCTGCCGGCGCCGGCTTGGGAGTCCAGGACTACCATGCCGGCGCCGGCAGGGTGGCCAGGTGTACCCCGCCGGCGCCGGCTAGGAAGACAATGTACACGCAGCCGGCACCAGCTAAGGAGGCCAGGTCTAAGCCACCGGAGCCGGCTTGGGAGGCCATTTCTACCCTTCCGGCGCCGGCTAGGGAGGCCAGGTCTACGCCACCGGCGCCGGCTTGGGAGGCCAGGCCTAGCCCGCTGGCGACGGCTTGGAAGGCCTGGTCTACCCCGCCAGCGCCGGCATGGGAGGCCAGGTCTACCCCTCCGGCGCTGGCTTGGGCGTCCAGGTCTACCCCGCCGGCGCCCGCTTGGGAGGCCAGGTATAACATGCCGGCGCCGGCAGTGTGGCAAAGTCTATCCCGACGGCGCCGGCTACGAAGGCCACGTCTACCGCGCCGGCGCCAGCTAGGGAGGCCATGTCTACCATGCCTGCGCCGGATTGGGATGCCAGGTCTACAATGCCGGCGCTGGCTACGGAGGCCAGGTCTATCCCATCGGAGCCGGCTAGGAAGACAATGTATACGCAGCCGGCGCCAGCTAGGGAGGCGAGGTCTACACCACCGGCGCCGGCTTGGGAGGCCAGGTCTACACCGCCGGCGCCGGCAGGGAGGCCTGGGCTACCCCGCCGGTGCCGGCTAGGGAGGCCAGGTCTTCCCCGCCGGCGGCGCCTAGGGAGGCCAGGTCTTCCCCGCCGGCGCCGGTTTGGGAGGCCAGGTCTACTATACCGGCGCCGGCTAGGGAGGCGAGGTCTACGCCGCCGGCGCCAGCTAGGGAGGCAATGTCTACGCCGCCGAAGCCGGCAAGGGAGGCAATGTCTACGCTGCCGAAGCCGACTAGGGAGGCCAGGTCTTCCCCGCCGGCGCCGGCTTCTGATGCCAGGTCTACCCCACTGGCGCCGGCAGGGAGGCCAGGTCTACCACGCCAGCGCCGGCTATGGACGCAATGACTATTCCGCCGAGGCCTGATAGGGAGGCCAGGTCTACGCCACCGGCGCCGGCTTGGGAGGCTAGGTCTACCTCGCCGGTGCCGGATAGGGAGGCCAGGTCTACCGTGCCGGCGCCGGCTACGGAGGCAACGTCTACGCCGCGGGCGGCGCCTAGGGAGGCCAGATCTACGCCGCCGGTGGCGACTTGGGAGGCCAGGTCTACCCCGCCAACGCCGACAGGGGGGCCAGGTCTACCTTGCCGGCGCCGGCTAGGGAGGCAATGTCTACGCCGCCGACGCTGGCTAGGGAGACCAGGTCTACGATGCCGGCGCCGGCTTGGGAGGCCAGGTCAACACTGCCGGGGCTGGCAGGGAGGCCAGGTCTACCCCGCCGGCTTCCGCTTGGGAGGACAGGTATACCCCGCCGGCGCCTGCAGGGAGGCCAGGTCTACCCCGCCGGCGCCGGCAGGGAGGCCAGGTCTTCCCCACCGGCGCCAGCTAGGAAAACAATGTCTAAGCCCCGGCGCCAGGTAGGGAGGCCAGGTCTACACTGCCGGCGCCGGCTTGGGAAGCCAGGTCTACCCCGCCGGCGCCGGCTTGGGAGGCCAGGTCTACCAAGCTGGCGCGGCTAGGGAGGACAGGTCTACCACGCCGTACCCGGATAGGGAGGCCAGGTCTATCATGCCGGCGCAGGATAGGAAGACAATGTCTACGCCGCCGCCGCCGGCTTGGAAGGGCAGGTCTACCCCGCCGGCGCCGGAAAGGAGGCCAGGTCTACACCGCCGGCGCCAGCGAGCGAGGAAATGTGTACGCCGCCGACGCCGGCTAGGGAGGCCAGGTATACCCTGCCGGCAGCGGCTACGAAGGCCAGGTCTACCCCGCCGGCGCCTGCTAGAGAGGCCAGGTCTACCCCGCCGGCGCCGGCAGAGAGGCCAGGTCTACACCGCCGACGCCGGCGAGCGAGGAAATGTGTATGCCGCCGACGCTGTCTAGGGAGGCCAGGTCCACCCCACGGCGCCGGCTATGAAGGCCAGGTCTACCGCGCCTGTGCCGGATTGGGAGGCCAGGTCTACCATGACGGCGCCGGCTAGGGAGGCCAGGTCTCTCCCGCCAGCGCCGGTAGGGAGGCCAGGTCTACCCTGCCGGCGCCGGCTACGAATGCCAGGTCTACCGTGCCTGCGCCGGATTGGGAGGCCAGGTCTACTCCGCCGGCGCTGGCTACGGAGGCCAGGTCTACCCTGCCGGCGCGGGCTTGGGAGGCCAGGTCTACCCAGCCGGCGCCAGCAGAGAGGCCAGGTCTTCCCCGCCTGCGCAGGCTTGGGTGGCCAGGTCTACCCCGCCGGCGCCGGCAGGGAGGACAGGTCTAACACGCTGGCACCGGCTACGGAGGCCAGGTCTAACCCGACAGCGTCACCTAGGGAGGGCAAGTCTACCTGGCCTGCACCGCCTAGAGAGGACAGGTCTCCCCGGCCGCCGCCGCCTAGAGAGGCCCGGTCTACTCCGCCGGCGCCGGCTTGGGAGGCGCGGTCTACCCCTTGCCGGCGCCGGCTTGGGAGGCCAGGTCTACAACGCCGGCGCCAGCAGGGAGGCTAGATCTACCACGCCAGCGCCGTCTATGGAGGTAATGACTATGCCGCCGAGGCCTGATAGGGAGGTCAGGTCTACCCCACCGGCGCCGGCTAAGGAGGCCAGGTCTACGCCACCGGCACCGGCTTGGGAGGCCAGGTCTATGCTGCCGGCGCGGCTAGGGAGGCCAGGTCTACCCCGCCAGCACCGTCTACGGTGGCCCGGTCTACCCCTCCGGAGGCGGCTAGGGACGCCAGGTCTAACCCGCCGGCGCCAGCTAGGGAGGCCAAGTCTACCTGTCCTGCATCGTCTAGAGAGGACAGGTCTACCCGGCCGCCGCCGCCTAGAGAGGCCAGGTCTACCCCGCCGGCGCCGGCAGGGAGTCCAGGTCTACCACAATAGCGCCGGATATGGAGGCCAGGTCTACACCTCCAGCGCCGAACAAGGAGGCCATGTCTACCCCGCCGGCGACGTCCTGGGAGGCCAGGTCTACCACGTTGGTGCCAGCTAGGGAGGCCAGGTCTATCCCGCCGGCGCCGGCTACGGAGTCCAGGTCTACCATACCGGCGCCGGATAGGGAGGCCATGTCTACGCTGCCAGAGCCGGCTTGGGAGGCCAGGTCTACAACGCCGGCGCCAGCAGGGAGGCAAGGTCTACCCCACCGGCGCCGGCAGGGAGGCCAGGTCTGCCACGCCAGCGCCGGTTAGGAAGGCCAGGTCTACCCCGCCGGCGCCGGCTACGGAGTCCAGGTCTACCCCGCCGGCGCCGGCAGGGAGGCCAGGTCTTCCTTGCTGGCTCCGGCTAGGGAGGCCAGATCTACCCCGCTGGCACCGGCTATGGAGGCCAGGTCTTCGCCGCCGGCGCCGGCTTGGGAGGCCAGGTCTACCCCGATGGCGACGGCAGGGAGGCCAGGTCTAACTCGCTGGCCCCAGCTTGGGAGGCCAGGTCTACCCCGCCGGCGACGGCAGGGAGGCCAGGTCTACTTCGACGGCACCGGCTACGGAGGCCAGGGCTAACCCGCCGGCGGCAGCTAGGGAGGCCATGTCTACCCGGCCTGAGCCGCCTAGAGAGGAGAGGTCTACCCGGCTGCCGCCGCCTATAGAGGCCAGGTCTACCCCACCGGCGCCGGCTACGGAGGCCAGGTCTATCCCGCCGGTGCTGGCTAGGAAGACAATGTATATGCAGCCGGCGCCAGGTAGGGAGGCCAGGTCTACACCACCGGCGCCGGCTTGGGAGGCCAGGACTACCATGCCAGCGCCGGCTAGTGAGGCCAGGTCTACGCCGCCGGCGCCGGCTTGGGAGGCCAGGTCTACCCCGCCGGCGCCGGCAGGGAGGCCAGGTCTACCGCGCAGGCGCCTGCTACGGAGGCCAGGTCTATCCCACGGGCGCCGGCTAGGAAGACAATGTATACGCTGGCGGCGCCAGGTAGGGAGGCCAGGTCTACGCCGCCGGCGCTGGCATGGGAGGCCAGGTCTAGCTCGCTGGCGCTGGCTTGGGAGGCCAGGTCTACCCCGCCGGCGCCGGCAGGGAGGCCAGGTCTTCCTTGCCGCCGCCGGCAGGGTGTTCAGGTCTAACCCGCCGGCGCCGGTTAGGGAGGCCAGGTCTATCCCGCCGGTGCCGGCTAGGAAGACAATGTATACGCAGCTGGCGCCAGCTAGGTAGGCCAAGTCTACACCACCGGCGCCGGCTTGGGAGGCAAGGACTACCATGCCAGCGCCGGCTAGGGAGGCCAGGTCTACCCCACCTGCGCCGGATACGGTGGCCCGGTCTACCCCTCCGGAGCCGGCTAGGGAGGCCAGGTCTACAACGCCGGCACCGGCACGGAGGCCAGGTCTACCACGCCAGTGCCGGCTAGGGATGCCAGGTCTACCCCTACGGCGCCGGCTACGGAGGCCAGGTCTATCTCGCTGGTGCCGGCTTGGGAGGTCAGGTCTACCCCGCCGGCTTCCGCTTGGGAGGCCAGATATACCCCGCCGGCGCCTGCAGGGAGGCCAGGTCTACCCCGCCGGCGCCGGCAGGGAGGCCAGTTCTTCCCCACCGGCGCCAGCTAGGAAAACAATGTCTAAGCCCCGGCGCCAGGTAGGGAGGCCAGGTCTACACTGCCGGCGCCGGCTTGGGAAGCCAGGTCTACCCCGCCGGCGCTGGCAGGGAGGCCAGGTCTACTTCGACGGCACCGGCTACGGAGGCCAGGGCTAACCCGCCGGCGGCAGCTAGGGAGGCCATGTCTACCCGGCCTGAGCTGCCTAGAGAGGAGAGGTCTACCCGGCTGCCGCCGCCTAGAGAGGCCAGGTCTACCCCGCCGGCGCCGGCTACGGAGGCCAGGTCTATCCCGCCGGTGCTGGCTAGGAAGACAATGTATACGCAGCTGGCGCCAGGTAGGGAAGCCAGGTCTACGCCACCGGCGCCGGCTTGGGAGGCCAGGTCTACGCCGCCGCCGCCGGCTTGGGAGGCCAGGTCTACCCCGCCGGTGATGGCTAAGGAGGCCAAGTCTACCCCGCCGGCGCCGGCTTGGGAGGCCAGGTCTACCCCTCCGGCGCCAGCAGGGAGGCCAGGTCTACCCTGGCGGGGCCGCCTAGAGAGGCCAGGTCTACGTGGCTGGCACCGCCTAGAGAGGCCAGGTCTATCCCGCCGGTGCAGGCTAGGAAGACAATGTCTACGCCGCCCTCACCAGATAGGGAGGCCAGGTCTACGCCGCCGGCGCCGGTTTGGGAGGCCAGGTCTACCCCGCCAGCGCAGGCTAGGTAGGCCAGGTCTACACCGCCGCCACCGGCTTGGGAGGCCACTTCTACCCCGCTGGTGCCGGCTAGCGAGGCCAGGTCTACCCGGCCTGCGCCGCCTAGAGAGGCCAGGTATACGCAGCCGGCGCCGCCTTTGGAGGCCAGGTCTACCGTGCAGGCGCCGGTTACGGAGGCAATGTCTACGCCGCTGGCGCCGGCTAGGGAGGCCAGATCTACGCCGCCGGCGCCGCCTGGGGAGGCCAGGTCTACCCCGTCAACGCCGGCAGGGAGGCCAGGTCTACTTGGCTGGCGCCAAGTAGAGAGGCCAGGTCTTCCGCGCCGGCGCTGGCTAGGGAGGCCAGGTCTACCCTGCCGGCGCCGGCTAGGGAGGCAATGTCTACGCCTCCGACGCTGGCTAGGGAGGCCAGGTCTACGACGCCGGCGCCAGCTTGGGAGGTCAGGTCAACACTGCCGGGGCCGGCAGGGAGGCCAGGTCTACCCCGCCGGCTTCCGCTTGGGAGGCCAGGTCTACGCCGCCGGCGCCTGCAGGGAGGCCAGGTCTACCCCGCCGGCGCCGGCAGGGACACCAGGTCTTCCCCACCGGCGCCAGCTAGGAAATCAATGTCTAAGCCCCAGCACCAGGTAGGGAGGCCAGGTCTACACCGCCGGCGACGACTTGGGAAGCCAGGTCTACCCCGCCGGCGCCGGCTTGGGAGGCCAGGTCTACCTCGCCTTACTCGGGTAGGGAGGCCAGGTCTATCCCGCCTGCCTCGGCTAGGGAGGCCACGTCTACCCCGCAGGCACCGGCTATGGAGGCCAGGTCTTCGCCGCCGGCACCGGCTTGGGAGGCCAGGTCTACCCCTCCTGCGCCAGCTACGGTGGCCCGGTCTACCCCTCCGGAGCCGGCTAGGGAGGCCAGGTCTACAACTCCGGCGCCGGCAGGGAGGCCAGGTGTACCACGCCAGCGCCGGCTAGGGACGCCAGGTCTACCCCGCCCGCGCCGGCTACGGAGGCCAGGTCTATCTCGCCGGCGCCAGCTAGGGAGACCAGTTCTACAATGCCGACGCCGGCTACGGAGGCCAGGTCTATCTCGCTGGTGCCGGCTTGGGAGGTCAGGTCTACCCCGCCGGCGCCAGCAGGGAGGCCAGGTCTACTTTTACGGCACCGGCTACGGAGGCCAGGTCTAACTTGCTGGCGCCGGCTTGGGAGGTCAGGTCTACCCCGCCGGCGCCAGCAGGGAGGCCAGGTCTACTTTTACGGCACCGGCTACGGAGGCCAGGTCTAACTTGCTGGCGCCGGCTAGGGAGGCCAAGTCTACCCCGCCGGCGCCCGATTGGGAGGCCAGGTCTACCGTGCCGGCGCCGGCAGGGAGGACAGGTCTAACTCGCTGGCACCGGCTACGGAGGCCAGGTCTAACCCGCCAGCGCCAGCTAGGGAGGTCAAGTCTACCTGTCCTGCACCGTCTAGAGAGGACAGGTCTACCCTGCCGCCGCCGCCTAGAGAGGCCAGGTCTACCCCGCCGGCGCCGGTAGGGAGGCCAGGTCTACCATGACAGTGCCGGATGTGGAGGCCAGGTCTACACCTCCGGCGCCGAATAAGGAGGCCATGTCTACACCGCCGGCGCCGGCCTGGGAGGCCAGGTCTACCACGTTGGTGCCAGCTAGGGAGGCCAGGTCTATCCCGCCGGCGCCGGCTAAGGAGGCCAGGTCTACCATACCGGCGCCGGATAGGGAGGCCATGTCTACGCCGCCAGAGTTGGCTTGGGAGGCCAGGTCTACACCGCCGCCGCCGGCTTGGGAGGCCACTTCTACCCCGCTGGTGCCGGCTAGCGAGGCCAGGTCTACCCGGCCTGCGCCGCCTAGAGAGGCCAGGTATACGCCGCCGTCGCCGCCTTGGGAGGCCAGGTCTACCGTGCCGGCGCCGGTTACGGAGGCAATGTCTACGCCGCTGGCGCCGGCTAGGGAGGCCAGATCTACGCCGCCGGCGCCGCCTGGGGAGGCCAGGTCTACCCCGTCAACGCCGGCAGGGAGGTCAGGTCTACTTTGCTGGCGCCGGGTCGAGAGGCCAGGTCTTCCGCGCCGGCGCTGGCTAGGGAGGCCAGGTCTACCCTGCCGGCGCCGGCTTGGGAGATCAGGTCAACACTGCCGGGGCCGGCAGGGAGGCCAGGTCTACCCCGCCGGCTTCCGCTTGGGAGGCCAGGTCTACCCCGCCGGCGTCTGCAGGGAGGCCAGGTCTACCCCGCCGGCGCCGGCAGGGACGCCAGGTCTTCCCCACCGGCGCCAGGTAGGAAAACAATGTCTAAGCCCCAGCACCAGGTAGGGAGGCCAGGTCTACACCGCCGGAGCCGGCTTGGGAAGCCAGGTCTACCCCGCCGGCGCCGGCTTGGGAGGCCACGTCTACCACGCTGGCGCTGCTAGGGAGGCCAGGTCTACCCCGCCAGCTCCGGCTAGGAATACAATGTCTACGCTGCCGGCGCCAGCTAGGGAGGCCAGGTCTACACCGCCGGTGCCGGCTTGAGAGGCCAGGTCTACAACGCCGGCGCCGGCGAGCGAGGAATTGTGTACGCCGCCGACGCCGGCAAGGGAGGCAATGTCTTCGCAGTCGGCGCCAGCTAGGGAGGCCAGGTCTACCCTGCTGGCGCCAGCTAGGGAGGCCAAGTATACCCGGCCGGCGCCGCCTAGACAGGCCAGCTCTACCCCACTGGCGCCGGAAGGGAGGCCAGGTCTACACCGCCGGCGCCAGCGAGCGAGGAAATGTGTAAGCCGCCGACGCCGGCTAGGGAGGCCAGGTATACCCTGCCGGCACCGGCTACGGAGGCCAGGTCTACCCCGCCGGCGCCGGCTAGGTAGGCCAGGTCTACGCCGTCGGCGCCGGCTTGGTTGGCCAGTTCTACCCCGCTGGTGACGGCAGGGAGGACAGGTCTAACTCGCTGGCCCCAGCTTGGGAGGCCAGGTCCACCCCGCCGTCGCTGGCAGGGAGGCCAGGTCTACTTCGATGGCACCGGCTACGGAGGCCAGGTCTAACCCGCCGGCGGCAGCTAGGGAGGCCATGTCTACCCGGCCTGAGCCGCCTAGAGAGGACAGGTCTACCCGGCTGCCGCTGCCTAGAGAGGCCAGGTCTACCCCGCCGGCGCCGCCTACGGAGGCCAGGTCTATCCCGCCGGTGCTGGCTAGGAAGACAATGTATACGCAGCCGGCGCCAGGTAGGGAGGCCAGGTCTACACCACCGGCGCCGGCTTGGGAGGCCAGGACTGCCATGCCAGCGCCGGCTAGTGAGGCCAGGTCTACACCACCGGCGCCGGCTTGGGAGGCCAGGACTACCATGCCAGCGCCGGCTTGGGAGGCCAGATCTACCCCGCCGGCGCTGGCAGGGAGGCCAGGTCTAGCCCGCTGTCGCCGGATATGGAGGCCAGGTCTACCCCGCTGGCGACGGCTAAGGAGGCCATGTCTACCTCGCCGGAGCCAGCTTGGGAGGCCAGGTCTACCCCGCCGGTGCCGGCTTGGGAGGTCAGGTCTACCCCGCCGGCGCCGGCAGGGAGGCCAGGTCTATCCTCCCGGCGACGGCTAGTGAGGCCAGGTCTACCCCACCAGCGCCGGCTAGGGAGGCCAGGTCTACCCTGCCGTCGTCGGCAGGGAGGCCAGGTATACGCCGCCGGCGCCGGCTTGGGAGGCCAGGTCTACCCCACCGGCGCCGGCTACAGAGGCCAGGTCTACCCCGCCGGCGCCGCCTACGGAGGCCAGGTCTATCCTGCCGGTGCTGGCTAGGAAGACAATGTATACGCAGCCGGCGCCAGGTAGGGAGGCCAGGTCTACACCACCGGCGCCGGCTTGGGAGGCCAGGACTACCCTGCCGTCGTCGGCAGGGAGGCCAGGTCTAACTCGCCGGCTCCGGCAGGGAGGCCAGGCCTTACACGCTGGCGCCGGCTTGGGAGGCCAGGTCTACCCCGCCGGCGCCGGCAGGGAGGCCAGGTCAACCATGCCAGCGCCGGCTAGGGAGGCCAGGTCTACGCTGCTGGCGCCAGCTTGGTTGGCCACGTCTACCCTGCCGGCGCCAGCAGGTAGGCCAGGTCTACCCTGCCGTCGCCGGCAGGGAGGCCAGGTCTAACTCGCCGGCGCAGCTAGGGAGGCCAGGTCTACACCGCTGGCGCCGGCATGGGAGGCCACTTCTACCCCGCTGGTGCCGGCTAGCGAGGCCAGGTCTACACGGCCTGCCCCGCCTAGAGAGGCCAGGTATACGCCGCCGGCGCCGCCTTGGGAGGCCAGGTGTACCGTGCCGGCGCCGGTTACGGAGGCAATGTCTACGCCGCTGGCGCCGGCTAGGGAGGCCAGATCTACGCTGCCGGTGCCGCCTGGGGACGCCAGGTCCACCCCGTCAACGCCGGCAAGGAGGCCAGGTCTACTTTGCTGGTGCCGGGTCGAGAGGCCAGGTCTTCCGCGCCGGCACTGGCTAGGGAGGACAGGTCTACCCTGCCGGCGCCGGCTAGGGAGGCCAGGTCTACGCCGCCGACGCTGGCTATGGAGGCCAGGTCTACGACGCCGGCGCCGGCTTGGGAGGTCAGGTCAACACTGCCGGGGCCGGCAGGGAGGCCAGGTCTACCCCGCCGGCGTCTGCAGGGAGGCCAGGTCTACCCCGCCGGCGCCGGCAGGGATGCCAGGTCTTCCCCACCGGCGCCAGATAGGAAAAAAATGTCTAAGCCCCAGCACCAGGTAGGGAGGCCAGGTATACGCCGCCGGCGCCGGCTTGGGAGGCCAGGTCTCCCCCGCTGGCGCCGGCAGGGATGCCAGGTCTACCCCGACGGCGGCGGCTACGAAGGCCAGGTCTACCACGGCAGCGCCGGATATGGAGGGAGCTCTACCACGCCGGCGCCGGCTAAGGAGTCCATGTATACCCCGCCGGCGCCGGCTTGGGAGGCCAGGTCTACTATACCGGCGCCGGCTAGGGAGGCCAGTTCTACGCCGCCGGCGCCGGCTTGGGAGGCCAGGTCTACACCGCCGGCGCCGGCAGGGAGGCCAGGTCTACGCCGCTGGTGCCGGCTAGGGAGTCCAGGTCTATCCCGCCGGTGCCGGCAGGGAGGCCAGGTCTTCACCGCTGGCGCCGGCAGGGAGGCCAGGTCTAACTCACCGGCGCCGGCTAGGGAGGCCAGGTCTATCCCGCCGGTGCCGGCTAGGAAGACAATGTCTACGGTGCCGGCGCCGGCTTGGGAGGCCAGGTCTATGCCGCCGGCGCCTGCAGGGAGGCCAGGTCTACCACGCCAGCGCCGGATATGGAGGGAGGTGTACCACGCCGGCGCCGGCTAAGGAGGCCATGTATACCCCGCCGGTGTCGGCTTGGGAGGCCAGGTCTACTATATCGGCGCCGGCTAGGGAGGCCATGTATACCAGGACGGCGCCGGCTTGGGAGGCCAGGTCTACTATACCGGCGCCGGCTAGGGAGGCCAGTTCTACGCCGCAGGCGCCGGCTTGGGAGGCCAGGTCTACACCGCCGGCGCCGGCAGGGAGGCCAGGTCTACGCCGCCGGCGCCGGCTAGGGAGGCCAGGTCTTCACCGCCGGTGCCGGCTAGGGAGGCCAGGTCTACTGTACCGACGCCGGCTACAGAGGCCAGGTCTACGTCGCTGGTGCCGGCTAGGGAAGCCAGGTCTATCCCGCCGGTGCCGGCTAGGAAGACAATGTATACGCAGCCGGCGCCAGCTAGGGAGGCCAGGTCTACCCCGCCGGCGCTGGCTAGGGAGGCCAGGACTACCGTGCCAGCGCTGTCTAGGGAGGCCAGGTCTACGCCGCCGGCGCCGGCTTGGGAGGCAAGGTGTACCCAGACGGCGCCCTCTTGGGATACCATGTTATGACGCCGGCGCCGGCTTGGGAGGCCAGGTCTACCACGCCGGCGCCCTCTTGGGAGACCAGGTCTACGACGCCGGCGCCGGCTTGGTTGGCCAGGTCTACCCCGCCGGCGCCCTCTTGGGATACCATGTTATGACGCCGGCGCCGGCTTGGGAGGCCAGGTCTACCACGCCGGCGCCCTCTTGGGAGACCAGGTCTACGCCGCCGGCGCCGGCTTGGGAGGCAAGGTGTACCCAGACGGCGCCCTCTTGGGATACCATGTTATGACGCCGGCGCTGGCTAGGGAGGCCAGGACTACCCCGCCGGCGCCCTCTTGGGAGACCAGGTCTATGACGCCGGCGCCGGCTTGGTTGGCCAGGTCTACCCCGCCGGCGCCCTCTTGGGATACCATGTTATGACGCCGGCGCCGGCTTGGGAGGCCAGGTCTACCACGCCGGCGTCGGCTAGCGAGGCAATGTCTATGCCGCTGCCGACGGCTAGGGAGGCCAGGTCTACGCCGTCGGCGCCAACTTGGGAGGCCAGGTCTAGCCCTGTGGCGCCGGCTTGGGAGGCCAGGTCTACCCCGCCAGCGCCGGCGGGGAAGCCAATTCTACTCTACCGGTGCCAGCCCGGAGGCCAGGTCTTCCTTGCCGGCGCCAGCAGGGTGTCCAGGTGTACCCCACCGGTGGCGGCTAGCGAGGCAATGTCTACGCCGCTGACGCCGGCTAGGGAGGCCAGTTCTACGGCGCCGATGCTGGCTTGGGAGGCCAGGTCAACCCAGCCGGCGCCGGCAGGGAGGACAGGTCTACCCCACCGGCGCCGGCTTGGGAAGCCAGGTCTACTATACCGGCGCCGGCTAGGGAGGCAAGTTCTACCCCACCGGCGCCGTCTTGGGAGCCCAGGACTACCCCGCTGGTGCCAGCAGGGAGGCCATGTCTACGCCGCCAACTCTGGCTAGGGATGCCAGGTCTACGCCATTGGCGTGGGCTTGGGAGGCCAGGATTACCCCGCTGGCGCCGGCAGGGAGGCCAGGTCTACGCCGCCGGCGCAGGCTAGGGAAGCCAGGTCTATCACGCCGGCGCCGGCTTGGGAGGCCAGGTCTACCACGCCGGCGCCCTCTTGGGAGACCAGGTCTACGCCGCCGGCGCCGGCTTGGGAGGCAAGGTGTACCCAGACGGCGCCCTCTTGGGATACCATGTTATGACGCCGGCGCTGGCTAGGGAGGCCAGGACTACCCCGCCGGCGCCCTCTTGGGAGACCAGGTCTACCCTGCCGGCGCCGGCTTGGTTGGCCAGGTCTACCCCGCCGGCGCCCTCTTGGGATACCATGTTATGACGCCGGCGCCGGCTTGGGAGGCCAGGTCTACCACGCCGGCGTCGGCTAGCGAGGCAATGTCTATGCCGCTGCCGACGGCTAGGGAGGCCAGGTCTACCACGCTGGCACCCGCTAGGGAGGCCAAGTATACCCCGCTGGCGCCGGCAAGGGAGGCAATGTCTACGCCGCCGGCGCTGCCTTGGGAGGCCAGGTCTCCCCCGCTGGCGCCGGCAGGGATGCCAGGTCTACCCCGACGGCGGCGGCTACGAAGGCCAGGTCTACCACGGCAGCGCCGGATATGGAGGGAGCTCTACCACGCCGGCGCCGGCTAAGGAGTCCATGTATACCCCGCCGGCGCCGGCTTGGGAGGCCAGGTCTACTATACCGGCGCCGGCTAGGGAGGCCAGTTCTACGCCGCCGGCGCCGGCTTGGGAGGCCAGGTCTACACCGCCGGCGCCGGCAGGGAGGCCAGGTCTACGCCGCTGGTGCCGGCTAGGGAGTCCAGGTCTATCCCGCCGGTGCCGGCAGGGAGGCCAGGTCTTCACCGCTGGCGCCGGCAGGGAGGCCAGGTCTAACTCACCGGCGCCGGCTAGGGAGGCCAGGTCTATCCCGCCGGTGCCGGCTAGGAAGACAATGTCTACGGTGCCGGCGCCGGCTTGGGAGGCCAGGTCTACGCCGCCGGCGCCTGCAGGGAGGCCAGGTCTACCACGCCAGCGCCGGATATGGAGGGAGGTGTACCACGCCGGCGCCGGCTAAGGAGGCCATGTATACCCCGCCGGTGTCGGCTTGGGAGGCCAGGTCTACTATACCGGCGCCGGCTAGGGAGGCCATGTATACCAGGACGGCGCCGGCTTGGGAGGCCAGGTCTACTATACCGGCGCCGGCTAGGGAGGCCAGTTCTACGCCGCAGGCGCCGGCTTGGGAGGCCAGGTCTACACCGCCGGCGCCGGCAGGGAGGCCAGGTCTACGCCGCCGGCGCCGGCTAGGGAGGCCAGGTCTTCACCGCCGGTGCCGGCTAGGGAGGCCAGGTCTACTGTACCGACGCCGGCTACAGAGGCCAGGTCTACGTCGCTGGTGCCGGCTAGGGAAGCCAGGTCTATCCCGCCGGTGCCGGCTAGGAAGACAATGTATACGCAGCCGGCGCCAGCTAGGGAGGCCAGGTCTACCCCGCCGGCGCTGGCTAGGGAGGCCAGGACTACCGTGCCAGCGCTGTCTAGGGAGGCCAGGTCTACGCCGCCGGCGCCGGCTTGGGAGGCAAGGTGTACCCAGACGGCGCCCTCTTGGGATACCATGTTATGACGCCGGCGCCGGCTTGGGAGGCCAGGTCTACCACGCCGGCGCCCTCTTGGGAGACCAGGTCTACGACGCCGGCGCCGGCTTGGTTGGCCAGGTCTACCCCGCCGGCGCCCTCTTGGGATACCATGTTATGACGCCGGCGCCGGCTTGGGAGGCCAGGTCTACCACGCCGGCGCCCTCTTGGGAGACCAGGTCTACGCCGCCGGCGCCGGCTTGGGAGGCAAGGTGTACCCAGACGGCGCCCTCTTGGGATACCATGTTATGACGCCGGCGCTGGCTAGGGAGGCCAGGACTACCCCGCCGGCGCCCTCTTGGGAGACCAGGTCTATGACGCCGGCGCCGGCTTGGTTGGCCAGGTCTACCCCGCCGGCGCCCTCTTGGGATACCATGTTATGACGCCGGCGCCGGCTTGGGAGGCCAGGTCTACCACGCCGGCGTCGGCTAGCGAGGCAATGTCTATGCCGCTGCCGACGGCTAGGGAGGCCAGGTCTACGCCGTCGGCGCCAACTTGGGAGGCCAGGTCTAGCCCTGTGGCGCCGGCTTGGGAGGCCAGGTCTACCCCGCCAGCGCCGGCGGGGAAGCCAATTCTACTCTACCGGTGCCAGCCCGGAGGCCAGGTCTTCCTTGCCGGCGCCAGCAGGGTGTCCAGGTGTACCCCACCGGTGGCGGCTAGCGAGGCAATGTCTACGCCGCTGACGCCGGCTAGGGAGGCCAGTTCTACGGCGCCGATGCTGGCTTGGGAGGCCAGGTCAACCCAGCCGGCGCCGGCAGGGAAGACAGGTCTACCCCACCGGCGCCGGCTTGGGAAGCCAGGTCTACTATACCGGCGCCGGCTAGGGAGGCAAGTTCTACCCCACCGGCGCCGTCTTGGGAGCCCAGGACTACCCCGCTGGTGCTGGCAGGGAGGCCAGGTCTACCCCGCCGGCGCCTGCTACGGGAGTCCAGGTCTACCCTGGTGGCGCCGGCTACGGAGGCCAGGTCTATCCCGCCAGCGCCGGCTAGGAAGACAATGTATACGGCAGCCGGCGCCAGCTAGGGAGGCCAGGTCTACGCCGCCGGTGCTGGCAGAGAGACCAGGTCTTCCCCGCTGGTGCCGGCTACGGAGGCCAGGTCTATCCCGCCAGCACCGGCTAGGAAGACAATGTATACGGCAGCCGGCGCCGGCAAGGGAGGCCAGGTCTTCCTTGCCGGCGCCGGCTAGGGAGGTCAGGTCTAACCCGCCGGCGCCAGCTAGGGAGGCCAAGTCTACCCGGCCTGCGCCACCTAGAGAGGCCAGGTCTACCCGGCCGGCGCCACCTAGAGAGACCAGGTCTACCCCGAATGCGCCGGCTTGGGAGGCAATGTCTACCCCGCCGACGCCGGCTACGGAGGCCAGGTCTACACCTCCAGCGCCGGTAGGGAGGCCAGGTCTACCTTGCTGGCGCCGGCAAGGGAGGCAACGTCTACGCCGCCAGCGCTGGCTTGGGAGGCCAGGTCTACCCCGCAGGCGCCGGCTGGGAGGCCAGGTCTACCTTGCTGGCGCCGGCTAGGGAGGCCAAGTCTACCCCGCTGGCGCCGGCAAGGGAGGCAATGTCTAGCCTGCCGGCGCCGGCAGAGAGGCCAGGTCTACCCCGACGGCGCCGGCTACGAAGGCCAGGTCTACCGCGCCGACGACTGCTAGGGAGGCCAGGTCTACCGCAACGGTGCCGGCAGGGAGGCCAGGTGTACCCCGCCTGCGCCGGCTAGGGATGCCAGATCTACGCCGTTGGCGTGGGCTTGGGAGGCCAGGTCTACACCACCGGAACCGGCTTGGAAGTCCAGGTCTACCATGCCAGCACCGGCAGGGAGGCCATGTCTACCCCGCCGGCGCTGGCTTGGGAGGCCAGGTCTACCCCGCCAGCATCGGTTTGGAAGACCAGGTCTACGCCGCCAGCGCCGGCTTGGGAGGCCAGGTCTACCGCGCTGGCGCCGGCGGGGACGCCAGATCTAACTAGCCGGCGTCCGGTTAGGGAGGCAATGTCTACGCCGCCGACGCCGGCTAGGGAGGCCAGGTCTACACCACCGGAACCGGCTTGGAAGTCCAGGTCTACCATGCCAGCACCGGCAGGGAGGCCATGTCTACCCCGCCGGCGCTGGCTTGGGAGTCCAGGTCTACCCCGCCAGCATCGGTTTGGAAGACCAGGTCTACGCCGCCAGCGCCGGCTTGGGAGGCCAGGTCTACCGCGCTGGCGCCGGCGGGGACGCCAGGTCTAACTAGCCGGCGTCCGGCTAGGGAGGCAATGTCTACGCTGCCGACGCCGGCTAGGGAGGCCAGGTCTATGACGCTGGCGCCGGCTTTGGAGGCCAGGTCTAGCCCGCCGTTGCCGGGTAGCGAGGCAATGTCTATGACGCCAGCACCGGCTAGGGAGGCCAGGTCTACCATACCGGCGCTGGCTAGGGAGGCCAGGTCTACCCCGCCGGCGCCGGCATGGGAGGCCATGTCTAACCTGCCGTGCCGGCAGGGAGTCCAGGTCTACCCCGCCGGCGCCGACTAGGGAGGCCAGGTCTACGCCACCGGCAGGGAGTCCAGGTCCACACCGCCGTCGCCCGCTTGCGAGGCCAGGTTTATCCCGCCGGCGCCGGCTACGGAGGACATGTGTACCCCGCCGGCGGCGGCTTGGGAGGCCAGGTCTACCACGCTGGTGCGGCTAGGGAGGCCAGGTCTATCCCGCCGGTGCCGGCTAGGAAGACAATGTATACGCAGCCGGTGCCAGCTAGGGAGGCCAGGTCTACACCACCGGAACCGGCTTTGGAAGCCAGGTCTACCATGCTGGCAGTGCCTAGGGAGGCCAGGTCCACCCCGCCGGCGCCCGCTTGCGATGCCAGGTCTACCCCGCCGGCGCCGGCTGGGAGGACAGTTCTACCACGCCAGCGCCGGCTGGGGAGTCCAGGTCTACCGCGCCGGCGCCGGCTAGGAAGACAATGTATACGCAGCCAGCACCTGCTAGGGAGGCCACGTATACGACGCCAGCGCCGGCTTGGGAGGCCAGGTCTACCCCGCTGGCGCCATCTTCGGAGGCCAGGTAACCCCGCCGGCGCCGACTAGGGAGGCCAGATCTATGCCACCAGCGCCAGCAGGGAGGCCTGGTCTTCCTTGCCGGCGCCGGCAGGGTGTCCAGGTCTACCCCGCCGGCGCCGGCTAGGGAGGAAATGTCTACGCCGCCGACGCCGGATAGGGAGGCCAGGTCAATGACGCCGGCGCCGGCTGGGAGGCCAGGTCTACACCACCGGAACCGGCTTGGGAAGCCAGGTCTACCATGCCGGCGGTGCCTAGGGAGGCCAGGTCTACCCCGCCGGCGCCGACTAGGGAGGCCAGATCTACGCCACCGGCGCCAGCAGGGAGGCCTGGTCTTCCTTGCCGGCGCCGGCGGGGTGTTCAGGTCTAACCCGCCAGCGCCGGCTAGGGAGGAAATATCTACGCCGTCGACGCCGGATAGGGAGGCCAGGTCAATGACGCCGGTGCCGGCTTGGGAGGCCAGGTCTAACCCGCCGGCGCCGCAGGGAGTCCAGGTCTACCCCGTCGTCGCCGGATATGGAGGCCAGGTCTACCCGGCGGGTGCCGGCTAAGGAGGCCATGTCTACCCCACCGGTGCCAGCTTGGGAGGCCAGCTCTACTATACCGGCGCCGGCTTGGGAGGCCAGCTCTACCCCGCCGGCGCCGGCAGGGAGGCCAGGTCTACCCCGCCGGCGCCAGCTAGGGATGCCAGGTCTACACCACCGGAAGCAGCTTGGGACTCCAGGTCTACGCTGCCGGCGCTGGCTTGGGAGGCCAGGTCTAACCCGCCGGCGCTGCAGGGAGTCCAGGTCTACCCCGTCGTCGCCGGATATGGAGGCCAGGTCTATCCCGCCGGCGCCGGCTATGGAGGCCAGGTCTACGCCGCCAGCGCCGGCTAAGGAGGCCATGTCTACCCAGCCGGCGCCGGCTTGGGAGGTCAGGTCTACCACGCTGGCGCGGCTACGGAGGCCAGGTCTAACCCACCAGCGCCAGCTTGGGAGGCCAGGTCTTCGACTCCGGCACCGGCAGGGAGGTCAGGTCTAACCCGCTGGCGCCAGCTAGGGAGGCCAAGTCTACCCGGCCTGCGCCACCTAGAGAGGCCAGGTCTACCCGGCCGGCACCACCAAGAGAGACCAGGTCTACCCCGATGGCGCCGGCTTGGGAGGCAATGTCTACCCCGCCGACGACGACTACGGAGGCCAGGTCTACACCTCCAGCGCCGGTAGGGAGGCGAGGTCTACCACGCTGGCGCCTGCTAGGGAGGCCAAGTCTACCCCGCTGGCGCCGGCAAGGGAGGCAATGGCTACGCCGCCGGCGCTGGCTTCGGAGGCCAGGTCTACCCCGCAGGCGCCGGCTGGGAGGCCAGGTCTACCCCGCTGGCGCCGGCTAGGGAGGCCAAGTCTACCCCGCTGGCGCCGGCAAGGGAGGCAATGTCTACCCCGCCGGCGCCGGCAGAGAGGCCAGGTCTACCCCGACGGCGCCGGCTACGAAGGCCAGGTCTACCGCGCCGACAACGGCTAGGGAGGCCAGGTCTACCCCGACGGCGCCGGCAGGGAGGCCAGGTCTCCCCCGCTGGCGCCGGCAGGGATGCCAGATCTGCCCCGACGGCGGCGGCTACGAAGGCCAGGTCTACCGTGCCGGCGCCAGCTAGGGAGGCCACGTCTACCCCGCCGGTGCCGGTTAGGGAGGCCAGGTTTACCCCGCCGGCACTGGTTAGGGAGACCAGTTCTCCCCCCGCTGGCGCCGGCTTAAGGAGGCCAGGTCTACCCCTCCGGCACCGGCTACGGAGGCCAGGTCTACGCCCCCTGCGCAGGCTTGGGAGGCAAGGTCTACCGCGCCAGCGCTGGCAGGGAGGCCAGGTCTACACCGCCGGCGCCGGCGAGTGAGGAAATGTGTGCGCCGCTGACGCCGGCTAGGGAGGCCAGGTCTACCCCGACGGCGCCTGATAGGGAATCCAGGTCTACTTCGCCGGCGACGGATAGGGAGGCCAGGTCTACCCCGCATGTGCCGGCAGGGAGGCCAGGTCTGCCCCGCCGGCGCAAGCTAGGGAGGCGAAGTCTACCCAGCCGGCGCCGCCTAGAGAGGCCAGTTGTACCCCGCTGGCGCCGGCAGGGAGGCCACGTCTACCACGCTGGTGTGGCTAGGGAGGCCAGGTCTACATCGCCGGCGCCGGATAGGGAGGTCAGGTCTATCCCGCCGGCACAGGCTAGGAAGACAATGTCTACGCCGCTGACGCTATCTAGAGAGGCCAGGTCTACGCCTCCGGCGCCTGTTTGGGAGGCCAGGTCTACCTCGCCGTACCCGGATAGGGAGGCCAGGTCTATCCCGCCGGCGCAGGCTAGGAAGACAACCTCTACGCCGCGGGCGCCAGCTAGGGAGGCCAGGTCTATGCCGCGGGCGCCGGCTGGGAGGCCAGGTTTACCCCGCTGGCGCCAGATAGGGAGGCCAAATCTACCCCGCTGGCGCCGGCAAGGGAGGCAATGTCTACGCCGCCGAAGCCGACTAGGGAGGCCAGGTCAACCCCGCCGGCGCCGGCAGAGAGGCCAGGTCTACCCCGACAGCGACGGCTACGAAGGCCAGGACTACCGCGCCGACGACGGCTAGGGAGGCCAGGTCTACTCCAACGGTGCCGGCAGGGAGGCCAGGTCTCCCCCGCTGGCGCCGGCAGGGATGCCAGGTCTACCACGACGGCGCCGGATAGGGAGGCCAGGTCTACCCCGACGGTGCCGGCAGGGAGGCCAGGTCTCCCCCGCTGGGGCCGGCAGGGATGCCAGGTCTACCCCGACAGCGCCGGCCACGAAGGCCAGGTCTACCGCGCCGGCGCCAGCTAGGGAGGCCAGGTCTACCCCGCCGGCGCCAGCTAGGGAGGCGAAGTCTACCCGGCCTGCGCCGCATAGAGAGGCCAGGTCTACCCGGCCGGCGCCGCCTAGAGAGGCCAGTTGTACCCCGCTGGCGTCGGCGTGGATGCCAGGTCTACCCCAACGGCGCCGGATACGAAGGCCAGGTCTACCGCGCCGACGACGGCTAGGGAGGCCAGGTCTCCCCCGCTGGCGCCGGCAGGGATGCCAGGTCTACCCCGACAGCGCCGGCTACGAAGGCCAGGTCTACCGCGCCGGCGCTAGCTAGGGAGGCCAGGTCTACCCCGCTGGCGCCTACAGGGAGGCCAAGTCTAACTCGCCGGTGCCGCTAGGGAAGCCAGGTCTACACCGCCGGCGTCGGCTTGGGAGGCCAGGTCTACCCGCAGGTGCCGGCAGGGAGGCCAGGTGTACCCCGCCGGCGCCAGCTAGGGAGGCGAAGTCTACCCGGCCTGCGCCGCCTAGAGAGGCCAGGTCTACCCGGCCGGCGCCGCCTAGAGAGGCCAGTTGTACCCCGCTGGCGTCGGCAGGGATGCCAGGTCTACCCCAACGGTGCCGGCAGGGAGGCCAGGTCTCCCCCGCTGGCGCCGGCAGGGATTCCAGGTCTACCCCGACCGCGCCGGCTACGAAGGCCAGGTCTACCACGCCGGCGCCAGCTAGGGAGGCCAGGTCTACCCCGCTGTGGCCTACAGGGAGGCCAAGTCTAACTCGCCGGTGCCGCTAGGGAAGCCAGGTCTACCCCGCCGGCGTTGGCTAGGGAGGCCACGGCTATCCCGCAGGCACCGGCAAGGGAGGCAATGTCTACGCCTCCGACACCGGCTAGGGAGGCCAGGTCTACCCCGCCGGCGCCGGCAGGGAGACCAGGTCTACCCCGCTGGCACCAGCTAGGGACGCCAGGTCTACCCCCCTGGTGCCGGCTTGGGAGGCCAGGTCTACCCCGCTGGCGCGGCTAGGGAGGCCAGGTCTACCCCGCCGGTGCCGGCTACAGAGGCCAGGTCTATCCCGCCGGCGCCGGCTAGGAAGACAATGTCTACGCTGCCAGCGCCGGCTTGTGAGGCCAGGTCGACCCCACCGGCGCCGGCAGGGTGTCCAGGTCTACCACGCCAGCGCCGGATATGGAGGGAGGTCTACCCCGCCGGCGCCGGCTAAGGAGGCCATGTATACCCCGCTGGCGCCGGCTTGGGAGGGCAGGTCTACCACGCCGCCGGCGCCAGCTTGGGAGGCCAGGTCTACCCCGCCGGCGCCGGCTTGGGAGGCCAGGTCTACCCCGCCGGCGCCGGCTATGGAGGCAATGATTATGCCACCGACGCCTGATAGGGAGGCTAGGTCTACACCGCCAGCGCCGGCTTGGGAGTCCAGGTCTACCCCGCCGGCGCCGGCTAAGGAGTAGAGGTCTACCCCGCCGGCACCGGCTAGGGAGGGCACATCTACCCCGCCGGCGCCGGCTAGGGAGGCAGGTCTACCATGCCGGCGCCGGCTAGGGAGGCCAGGTCTACCCCGCTGGCGCCGGCAGGTAGGCCAAGTCTAACTCGCCGGTGCCGGCTAGGGAAGCCAGGTCTACCCCGCCGGCATCGGCTAGGGAGGCCACGGCTATCCCGCAGGCACCGGCAAGGGAGGCAATGTCTACGCCTCTGATGCCGGCTTGGGAGGCCAGGTCTACCCCGCCGGCGCCGGCAGGGAGGCCAGGTCTACCCCGCTGGCACCAGCTAGGGACGCCAGGTCTACCCCCCTGGTGCCGGCTTGGGAGGCCAGGTCTACCCCGATGGCGCCGGCTTTGGAGGCCAGGTCTACGACTCCGGCGCCAGCAGGAAGGCCGGGTGTACCCCGCCGGCGAAAGCTACGGAGCCGAGGTCTGTCTCGCCGGCGCCGGCTACGGAGGCCATGTCTACTCTGCCAGTGCCGGCTAGGGAGTCCAGGTCTATTCCGCCCGCGCCGGCTAGGAAGTCAAAGTATACGACGCCGGCGACAGCTAGGGAGACCAGGTCTACGCCGCCGGCGCAGGCTAGGGAGGCCAGGTCCACCCCGCCTGCGCCGGCTCGGGATGCCAGGTCTACGCCGTTGGAGTGGGCTTGGGAGGCCAGGTCTACCCCGCGGGCGCCTGCAGGGAAGCCAGGTCGACCCCGCCGGAGCCGGCAGGGAGGCCATGTCTACGCCGCCAACTCCGGCTAGGGATGCCAGGTCTACTCCGTTGGCGTGGGCTAGGGAAGCCAGGTCTATCTTGCCAGCGCCGGCTAGGGAGGCCATGTCTACACCGCTAGCACTAGCTATGGAGACCAGCTCTACCCCGCCGGCGCCGGCTTGGTAGGCCAGGTCTACGCTGCCGCCGCCGGCTTGGGAAGCCAGGTATACGCAGCCGGCTCTGGCTTGGAAGGCCAGGTCTATCCCGCCGGCGCCAGCAGGGAGGCCAGGTCTACACCACCGGCGCCTGCTACGAAGGGCAGGTCTACACCGCCGGCGCTGGCTTGGGAGGCCAGGTCTACGACTCCGGCGCCGGCTTGGGAGCCCAGGTCTATCCCGCCGGCGCCGGCTAGGAAGACAATGTATACACAGCCGTCGCCAGCTAGGGAGTCCAGGTCTACACCACTGGTGCTGGCTAGGAAGACAATGTATACGCAGCCGGCGCCAGCTAGGGAGACCAGGTCTACACCACCGGCGTCGGCTTGGGAGGCCAGGTCTACCATGCAGGTGCCGGCTACGGACGCCAGGTCTACCCCGCCGGCGCCGGCAGGGAGGCCAGGTCTACCCCGCCTACACCGGCTAGGGATACCAGATCTACGCTGTTGGCGTGGGCTTGGGAGGCCAGGTCTACCCCGCGGGCGCCTGCAGGGAATCCAGGTCGACCCCGCCGGAGCCGGCAGGGAGGCCATGTCTACGCCGCCGGCGCAGGCTAGGGAAGCCAGGTCTATCACGCCGGCGCCGGCAGGGAGGCCAGGTCTACCCCGCCTACGCCGGTTAGGGATGCCAGATCTACGCCGTTGGCGTGGGCTTGGGAGGCCAGGATTACCCCGCTGGCGCCGGCAGGGAGGCCAGGTCTACCCCGCCGGCGCAGGCTAGGGAAGCCAGGTCTATCACGCCGGCGCCGGCTTGGGAGGACAGGTCTACCCGGCCGGCGCCGCCTAGAGAGGCCAGGTCTACCCCGCCGGCGCCGGCTTGGGAAGGCAGGTATACGCGGCCGGCGCCGGCTAGGAAGGCCAGGTCTACGCCACCGGCGCTGGCTTGGAAGGCCAGGTCTACCCCTCCGGCGCCGGTGGGGAGTCCAGGTCTCCCCCGCCGGCGCCGGCTAGGGAGGCCACGTCTACCCGGCCGGCTCCGCCTAGAGAGGCCAGGTGTACCTCGCTGGCAACGGCTACAGAGGCCAGGTCTACCCCGCCGGCGCAGGCTTGGGAGGCCAGGTCTACCCCGCCGGCACCAGCAGTGAGGCCACGTCTACCACGCTGGCGCGGCTAGGGAGGCCAGGTCTACATCGCCGGCGCCGGATAGGGAGGCCAGGTCTATCCCGCCGGCGCAGGCTAGGAAGACAATGTCTACGCCGCTGACGCTATCTAGAGAGGCCAGGTCTACGCCTCCGGCGCCGGTTTGGGAGGCCAGGTCTACCTCGCCGTACCCGGATAGGGAGGCCAGGTCTATCCCGCCGGCGCAGGCTAGGAAGACAACCTCTACGCCGCGGGCGCCAGCTAGGGAGGCCAGGTCTACGCCGCGGGCGCCGGCTGGGAGGCCAGGTTTACCCCGCTGGCGCCGGCTAGGGAGGCCAAATATACCCCGCTGGTGCCGGCAAGGGAGGAAATGTCTACGCCGCCGAAGCCGACTAGGGAGGCCAGGTCTACGCTGCCGGCGCCGGCTAGGGAGGCCAGGTCTACCCCCCTGGTACTGGCAGAGAGGCCAGGTCTACCCCGACGGCGCCGGCTACGAACGCCAGGTCTACCGCGCCGACGACGGCTAGGCAGGCCAGGTCTACCCTTCCGGCGCCGGCTGGGAGGGCAGGTCTAACTCACCAGCGCCATCTAGGGACGCCAGGTCTACACCACCGGCGTCGGCTTGGGAGGCCAGGACTACCATGCCAGCGCCGGCTAGGGAGGCTATGTCTACGCCGGCGACGCTGGATAGGGAGGCCAGGTCTACCCCGCCAGCGCCATCGGGGAGGCCAGGTCTATACCGCGGGCGCTGGCTAGGAAGACAATGTATACGCAGGCGGCGCCAGCTAGGGAGGCCAGGTCTACGCCGTCGGCGCCGGCTTGGGAGGTCAGGTCTATCACGCTGGTGCCGGCTAGGAAGACAATGTATACGCAGCCGGAGCCAGCTAGGGAGGCCAGGTCTTCCCCGCCGGCGCCGGCAGGGAGGCCAGGTATATGCCGCCGGCGCCGGCTAGGGAGGCCAGGTCTACGCCACCGGCGCCGGCTACGGAGGCCAGGTCTATCCCGCCGGTGCCGGCTAGGAAGACAATGTATACGCAGCCGGCGCCGGCTTGGGAGGCCAGGTCTACACCACCGGAGCCGGTTTGGGAGTCCAGGAGTACCATGCCAGCGCCGGCTAGGGAGGCCAGGTCTACACTGCCGGCGCCGGATTGGGAGGCCAGGTCTACCCCGCTGGCGCTGGCTAGGGACTCCAGGTCTATCCTTCTGGCGCCGGCTAGGAAGACAATGTATACGCAGCCGGCGACAGCTAGGGAGCCAAGGTCTACGCCGCCGGCGCCGTCTTGGGAGGCCAGGTCTACCCTGACGGCGCCGGATTGGGAGGTCAGGTCTACCCTGACGGCGCCGGCTAGCGAGGCAATGTCTACGCTGGCACGCCGGCTAAAGGAAGCCAGGTCTACGCCACTGGCGCCGGAACGGAAGCCAGGTCTACCCCGCCAGCGCCGGCTAGGGAGGCAATGTCTACGCGTCCGACGCCGGCTAGGGAGGTCAGGTCTACCATGCCGGCGCCGGCTAGGGAGGCCAGGTCTTTCCCGCCGGCGACGGCTAGGAAGACAATGTATACGCAGCCGGCTCCAGCTAGGGAGGTCAGGTCTACGCAACCGTCGCCGGCTTCGGAGTCCAGGTCTACGCCGCCGGCTCCAGCTAGGGAGGACAGGCTTACGACGCTGGCGCTGGCTTGGGAGACCAGGTCTACCCTGCCGGCGCCAGCTAGAGAGGCCAGTTCTACCCCGCCGGCGCCGGCTAAGGAGGCCATAACTACCCCACCGGCGCCGGCTTGGGAGGCCAGGTCTACCACGCTGGCGCGGCTAGGGAGGCCAGGTCTACCCCGCCGGTGCCGGCTACAGAGGCCAGGTCTATCCCGCCGGCGCCGGCTAGGAAGACAATGTCTACGCTGCCAGCGCCGGCTTGTGAGGCCAGGTCGACCCCACCGGCGCCGGCAGGGAGTCCAGGTCTACCACGCCAGCGCCGGATATGGAGGGAGGTCTACCCCGCCGGCGCCGGCTAAGGAGGCCATGTATACCCCGCTGGCGCCGGCTTGGGAGGGCAGGTCTACGCCGCCGGCGCCAGCTTGGGAGGCCAGGTCTACCCCGCCGGCGCCGGCTTGGGAGGCCAGGTCTACAACGCTGGCGCCAGCAGGGAGGCCAGGTCTACCCCGCCGGCGCCGGCTATGGAGGCAATGATTATGCCACCGACGCCTGATAGGGAGGCTAGGTCTACACCGCCAGCGCCGGCTTGGGAGTCCAGGTCTACCCCGCCGGCGCCGGCTAAGGAGTAGAGGTCTACCCCGCCGGCACCGGCTAGGGAGGGCACATCTACCCCGCCAGCGCCGGCTAGGGAGGCAGGTCTACCATGCCGGCGCCGGCTAGGGAGGCCAGGTCTACCCCGCTGGCGCCGGCAGGTAGGCCAAGTCTAACTCGCCGGTGCCGGCTAGGGAAGCCAGGTCTACCCCGCCGGCATCGGCTAGGGAGGCCACGGCTATCCCGCAGGCACCGGCAAGGGAGGCAATGTCTACGCCTCTGATGCCGGCTTGGGAGGCCAGGTCTACCCCGCCGGCGCCGGCAGGGAAGCCAGGTCTACCCCGCCGGCGCCGGCTTGGGAGGCCAAGTCTACCCCGCTGGTGCCGGCAAGGGAGGCCAGGTCTACCCCGCCTGCGCTGGCAGGGAGGCCAGGTCTATCCCGCTGGCGCCAGCTAGAGAAGACAATGTATACGCAGCCGGCGCCAGCTAGGGAGGCCAGGTCTACGTTGCCGGTGCCGGCAGGGAGGCCAGGACTACCCAGCCTGCGCCACCTAGAGAGGCATGGTCTACCCAGCCGTCGCCGGCTAGAGAGGCAATGTCTACGCTGCCGACGCCGCCTAAGGAGGCCAGGTCTACCCCGACGGCGCCGGCTAGGGAGGCCAGGACTACCCCCCGGCACCGACAGGGAGTCCAGGTCTACCCCGCCGGTGGCGGATAGGGTGGCTAGGTCTAGCATGCCGGCGCCGGTTAGGGATGCCAGGTCTACCTCGCCCTACACGGATAGGGAGGCCAGGTCTATCCCGCCAGTGCAGGCTAGGAAGACAATGAATATACCTCCTGCGGCAGCTAGAGGGGCCAGGTCTACCCCGCTGGTGCCGGCTAGCGAAGCCAGGTCTACCCGGCCTGCGCCGCCTAGAGAGGCCAGGTATACGCCGCCGGTGCCGGATAGGGAAGCCAGTTCTATCTCGCAGGCACAGGCTAGGAAGACAATGTCTACAGTGCCGGCGCCGGCTTGTGAGTCAGGTCTACCATGCCGTCGCCAGCTAGGGAGGCCAGGTCTACGCCGCTGGCGCCGGCTTGGGAGGCCAGGTCTACCACGCCGCTGCCGGATTGCGAGGCCAGTTCTACCCCTCCGGCTCCGGCTAGGGAGTCCAGGTCTATCCCGCTGGCGCCGGCTAAGAAGACAATGTATACGCAGCCAGCGCCAACTATGGAGGCCAGGTCTACGCCGCCGGCCCCGGCTTGGGAGGCCAGGTCTACCCCGCTGGCGGCGGCTTGGGAGGCCAGGTCTACCCCGCCTATGCCGGCAGGGAGGCCAGGTCTTCCCCGCCGGCGCCAGCTAGGGAGGCCAAGTTTACCCGGCCTGCGCCGCATAGAGAGGCCAGGTCTACCCCGCCGGCGCCGGCAGGGAGGCCAGGTCCACCACGCTGGCGCGGCTCGGGAGGCCAGGTCTACCTCGCCCTACACGGATAGGGAGGCCAGGTCTATCCCGCCAGTGCAGGCTAGGAAGACAATGAATATACCTCCTGCGGCAGCTAGAGGGGCCAGGTCTACCCCGCTGGTGCCGGCTAGCGAAGCCAGGTCTACCCGGCCTGCGCCGCCTAGAGAGGCCAGGTATACGCCGCCGGTGCCGGATAGGGAAGCCAGTTCTATCTCGCAGGCACAGGCTAGGAAGACAATGTCTACAGTGCCGGCGCCGGCTTGTGAGTCAGGTCTACCATGCCGTCGCCAGCTAGGGAGGCCAGGTCTACCCCGTCGGCGCCGGCTTGGAGGCCAGGTCTACCCCGCCAGCGCCGGCTAGGGAGGCCAGGTATACGCCGCTGTCGCCGGCTAGGGATGCCAGGTCTACCCCACCTGCGCCGGATACAGAGGCCAGGTCTACCCCGCCGGCGCCGGCTATGGAGGCCAGGTCTATCCCGCCGGTGCCGGCTAGGAAGTCAATGTATACGCAGCCGGCGCCAGCTAGGGAGGCCAGGTCTACAGCACCGGAGCCGGCTTCGGAGGCCAGGACTACCATGCCAGCGCCGGCTAGGGAGGCCAGGTCTACTCTGCCGGCGCCGGCTTGGGAGGCCAGGTCTACGCCGCCGACGCTGGCTTGGGAGGTCAGGTCTAGCGCGGCGGCGCCAGCTTGGGAGGCCAGGTCTACCCCGCTGGCGCCGGCTAGGGAGGCCAGGTCTACCCCGCCGGCGCGAGCTAGGGAGGCAATGTCTACGCCGCCGACGCCGGCTAGGGAGAGCAGGTCTACCCTGCCGGCGCCGGCTACAGATTCCAGGTCTACCCCGCCGGCGCCGGCTAGGGAGGCCAGGTCTACCTTGACGGCGCCGGCTACGAAGGCCATGTCTACCGTGCCGGCACCGGCTATGGAGGCTTGGTCTACCGCGCCTGCGCCGGATTGAGAGGCCAGGTGTACCCCGCTGGCGCCAGCTAGGGAGTCCAGGTCTATCCTGCTGGCGCCGGATAGGAAGACTATGTATACGCAGCCGGCGACAGCTAGGGAGGCCAGGTGTACGCCGCCGGTGCCGTCTTGGGAGGCCAGGTCTATCCCGCCGGTGCCAGCAGGGAGGACAGGTCTTCCCCGCCGGCGCCAGCTAGGGAGTCCAGGACTACGCCGCCGGCGACAGCTAGGGAGGCCGGGTCTACGCCGCCGGCGCCGGCTACAGAGGCCAGGTCTACCCCGCCGGCGCTGGCTAGGAAGACATTGTATAAGCAGCCGGCGCCAGCTAGGGAGGCCAGGTCTACACCACTGGAACCGGCTTGGGAAGCCAGGTTTACAATGCCGGCGGTGCCTAGGGAGGCCAGGTCCACCCCGCCGGCGCCGGCTTGGGAGGCCACCTCTACCATACCGGCGCCGGCTAGGGAAGCCAGGTCTATCCCGCCGGCGCCGGCTAGGAAGACAATGTATACGCATCCGGCGCCAGCTAGGGAGGTCAGGTCTACACCACCGGCGCCAGCTAGGAAGACATTGTATACGCATACGGCGTCAGCTAGGGAGGCCAGGTCTACACCACCGGTGCCGGCTTGGGAGGCCAGGTCTCCCATGCCGGCGCCAGCTAGGGAAGCCAGGTCTACCACACCAGCGCCGGCTACGGAGTTCAGGTCTACTATACCGGCGCCAGCTCGGGAGGCCAGGTCTTCCCTGCTGGCGCCGGCTAGGGAGGCCAGGTCTTCCACTCCGGCACCGGCAGGGAGGCCAGGTCTACCGCGCCGGCGACAGCTAAGGAGGCCAGGTCTACCCCGCTGGCGCCGACTAGGGAGGCAATGTCTACGCCGCCGACGCCGCCTAGGGAGGCCAGGTCTACGCCGCCGCCGCCGGCAGGGAGGCCAGGTCTACCCCGCCGGCGTCGGCTACGGAGGCCATGTCTACCACGCCGGCGCCGGCTTGGGATGCCAGGTCTACCATACCGGCGCCGGCTAGGGAGGCCAGGTCTACCCCGCTGGCGCCGACTAGGGAGGCAATGTCTACGCCGCCGACGCCGCCTAGGGAGGCCAGGTCTACGCCGCCGTCGCCGGCAGGGAGGCCAGGTCTACCACACCAGCGCTGGCTAGGGAGGCCAGGTCTACCCCGCCGGCGTCGGCTACGGAGGCCAGGTCTACCATACCGGCGCCGGCTAGGGAGGCCAGGTCTACCCCGCCGGCGCCGGCTACGGAGGCCAGGTCTACACCGCCGTCGCCGGATAAGGAGGCCAGGTCTATCCCGCCGGCGCCGGCTAAGGATGCCATGTCTACCACGCTGGTGCGGCTAGGGAGGCCAGGTCTACCCCGCCGGCGCTGGCTAGGCAGGCCAGGTCTATCCCTCCGGCGCCGGCTAGGAAGACAATGTATACGCAGCCAGCGCCAGCTAGGGAAGCCAGGTCTACAACACCGGAACCGGCTTGGGAGTCCAGGTCTACCATGCCGGAGGTGCCTAGGGAGGCCAGGTCTACCCCGCCGGCGCCGGCAGGGAGTCCAGGTCTACCCCGCTCGCGCCGGCTACGGAGGCGAGGTCTACACCGCCGGCGCCGGCTAGGAAGACAATGTATACGCATCCGGCACCAGCTAGGGAGGTCAGGTCTACACCATCGGCGCCAGCTAGGAAGACAATGTATACGCATCCGGCGTCAGCTAGGGAGGCCAGGTCTACCCCTCCGGCGCCGGTTAGGGAGGCCAGGTCTACCATGCCGGCGCCGGCTAGGGAGGCCAGGTCTACGCCGCTGGCGCCGGCTTGGGAGGCCAGGTCTACCCCTCCGGCGCCGGCAGGAAGACCAGTTCTACCAAACCAGCACCGGCTAGGGAGGCCAGGTCTACCCCGCCGGCGTCGGCTACAGAGGCCAGGTCTACCCCACCGGCGCCGGCTTGGGAGTCCAGGTCTACTATACCGGCGCCGGCTAGGGAGGCAATATCTACGCCACCGACGCCAGCTAGGGAGGCCAGGTCTACCCTGCCAGCGCCGCCTAGAGAGGCCAGGTCTAACCCGCTGGCGCCGGCAAGGGAGGTAATATCTACGCTGCCGACGCCGGCTAGGGAGGCCGGGTCTACCCCGCCGGCGCCTGTAGGTGGTTAGGGTCTGGCGGCCGGAAGATGTCGCGCTGTGCGGAAAGATAGAGCCCCTCTCCTAAGAGCCAATAACCTTTAGTTTATCATGTAAGCAGGCGGAAGTGACGTTGTAAACCCTAGCTATATAAAGCTGTGTTACTCATCAATAAACGCCATTTGCCATCCACCATATTGGTGTCTGTGAGCCGATGGCCCGAGCGGCCCGGGGTTGGTCGCCGTGCCGTTCCTGAACCAGGTCACCGCGCCTATGAAGGCAACAAGTGGTGCCGAAACCCGGGAATCATCGCCTGGACGGGTGAACGGCGGCCGGAGCGGCAGGACCAGCCCGGCGGGGAGGACGCTCCCGGACCAACAAGGAGGATGGAAGCCCTTGTGAAGGTCGTATCACAATTACATAAGCAATGGGGTATTGATTGTAAACCCAAAGATTTTACTCTCGCCGTTGCGAGGCTCTTACAAATAGGGGTCATTGACCAGCCGGTGGATATTCTCCACCCTGAAGTGTGGGATAAGTGTACTAAAGCGTTAGCCGAGGAGACGATGTCCTCGGGTTGTGGGAAAAACCTTAAGTCTTGGGGGAAAGTCGTACAAGCTCTGCGAAAGGCCATACAAGAGCAGGAGACCTGGGTGGCAGCAAGGGACTGTTTGTTGGTCACCCCGAAAGTAGGAGTCGGGGCAGCCACACAGACTCCGCTCCCCCCAGACGGTGGCAATTCTGCTGAGCCTAAAAACTTGCGAGAGGGCGATACGCCCCCCAAATCCCCGAACCCCGACCCGCTTACAGACGGACAGAATCAAGCAAAATCCTTCTGGGGTGGGTTAGCCGAGGAGGCCAGAGGTGCCGCGGGGAAATCAGAGTCTGAGGACGTCTGGGCTAGACCACCGCCCTATGCGCCCCAAAATGGCGCCGAGCAGCAAGGGGGAGGGCGGGGCGAGGACGCCGCCGGCGGGAACAGGAGGGAAGCGCTAGAACTAACAAGCGCCTGCAAACGGGAAGGGGAGGAGAACGAGAAGGAGAAAAGTGGTGGGGACAACCGGGAAGGGAAGGGGAGCGTGAGTGATGGGTGGAGGGCCAATCAGAACGGCCATCTGAAGAAATGCCCTTATAGGGCAAACACCCCCCCTAGTAGAAGGCGGGGCGAGCCAAGAGGGGGGGAACAGCCCGCCCGCAAGGGAAGTGGGCGGGGCCGGAGCCCAACAAAAAAGTATCGGAGCCCGGAAGTAACCAGTCAGTGGAGTTCTGATTCCGGATCAGACACTAGCTGGGACGAGTGGCTCGCAACCGATCCAAATTCAGAGGGGGAGGAAGCGGAGGTAAACAAGGTTAAAAACCAAAATATCCCCATCCGCAATAAAGAGGGGCCGCGAGGGGGAAAAATTCCTCTCACGGATTGGAAAAAAATAAAGATTGCGTGTGCCGATTGGGCCCCATCGGCCACGCTAGCGTTCCCGGTCCGGGTGACGGACGGGGGACAAAGGGTCTATTCGCCAATAAACCCTAAGGATATACAAGCGATTGTTAAAGCAATTGCGGACAAAGGGCTTAATTCTGCCATGGTCTCCACCCTCATAGATGGGGTTTTCGGAGGAGATGACATGCTCCCATTCGATATAAAACAGACTTGTAGATTGATTTTTGATGGGGCAGGGATGATTGTTTTTAAACAAGAATGGGAGGACAACTGTACGAAACAACTAGCCCAAGTAACTGGGGCAGATCACCCACTACATGGCTCCAGCCTGCAGCGACTAATGGGTACAGACCCAACAATGATTACCCCCCAGGCACAAGCCCAAGGCCTGCGGGCCCATGAAGTTACGGCAACTACTCGTGCAGCTAGAGAAGCTATTCGCACAGCCTCTAGAGTTATCGCCAAGCCATCGCCATGGTCTACAATAAAACAAAATGAAAGTGAAAGCTTTACACAATTTGTGGATCGCCTCCAAGCAGCGGTCGACTCCTCGACCCTACCCGCGGAAGCAAAAGGTCCGGTCGTTGCAGACTGCTTACGTCAGCAGTGTAATTCAAAAACCAAAGAAATCCTACGATCGCTACCGGTGGGGTCAAGTATCGCGGACATGATTAAGCATGTCATGAAAGAAGAGCATCTGGCCCCGATTCAGGCGGCTGTTCGCACCGCTATAGCTAATGTGATGGCATGTTTTAGATGTGGCCAGGCGGGCCACGTGGTGGCAAACTGCCCCCGACTGGGGGACCCGCCAACAGCGCCCCCCCCGCGCCAAAATCAATCCAGAGGACCGTGTTGGGCCTGTGGAAAGAAAGGACATTTCGCTAAGGATTGCAGATCTAAAACCCAGGGAAACGGGGGGGGGAGAGGGCACTCGGGCCGCGCACGACCCTCTCCCACTTGGGACATGAGGCGGCCCAACTATGCCAACCCCGGGTGGGGCGAGGCGCTCCCGAACCCGCTGCCCCCTCGAGAAGCGACCAACTTCATGGTCCAACCAATGGTCCAGCCCAATCAGCCCCTATCACAGGGACAACAAGGACTACCCCTTGGGGGCGAGACCCCAGGGTGGCCCTGGCAGTAAAGTGTGACAACCCGCCAGTGGTATGGGGGATCTGTTCCCTCTATAATATCTCAAATGACACCACCATTAGTGTTCCCTTCTTGATTGACACCGGAGCAGATGTTACAGTTATTCCTGAGACGAATTGGCCCCCACGCTGGAAATTGGAAGACGCCCCCATGGTGGGTGGAGTCGGGGGATTAACCCGAGCTCGGAAGAGTGCTCAATTGGTAGCAATCACGCTCCACACTGAAAAGGGACCAGAGAAAACCATCACCCTTTTCCCATATGTCATGTCAGGAGTCCCACCCCTGTTGGGGAGGGACGCTCTAGCCCTGCTAAAAGCCAGAGTGACAAATTTACCCTAAGGGCCACTGCCGCACACCCACTTCCACCAATTAAGCTGACGTGGAAATCTTCCGACCCAGTGTGGGTCGAGCAGTGGCCCCTATCGAAGCCTCGAATGGACGCTCTTTTTGAGCTAATTGACCGCGAACTACAGCGAGGTCACATAGAGCCTTCCACTAGCCCGTGGAACACCCCAGTTTTCGTAATACCCAAACGAACTGGCGAAGGGTTTCATCTCCTCCATGACCTGCGTGAAGTAAACAAGACAATCCAACCAATGGGTCCTGTCCAAACGCTGTTGCCTATGAACTCTATGATACCGGAAGGACAACCTTGTGCTGTCCTTGATATTAAGGACTGTTTCTTCTCGATACCCCTGCATGAGGAGGACAAGGAGCGGTTTGCTTTTTCCGTCGTGTTCCCAAACAGCCAACGCCCCAACCTACGCTTCCAGTGGAAAGTGCTGCCCCAAGGAATGATCAACTCACCCACTATCTGCCAGATTACGGTGGATCGGGCATTGGCACCAGTCCGGCGCAGTAACCCGACTGCGACTATCATTCAATACATGGATGATATTTTAATCGCTGCACCATCAGGAAGTCAGGTAGACCAGCTAGTGTCAACGGTTTCAGAAACTCTAAAAACAAACGGGTTCGAAATTGCAAGCGCGAAAATTAAAAGAGGACCATGCGTAAGTTTTTTGGGAGTGGAGAACACAAGTTCTTATGTAACCCCCCCCCAAATAAAAATCCGTCGGAACATTAAGACACTCCATGATATGCAACAGTTAGTGGGGTCCTTGCAATGGCTCCGCAACATTGTTTTGATCCCTCCCGAAATCATGGCCCCCCTGTACGATCTTTTGAAAGGAAAGAACCCATGGGAACAAAAAACTCTGACGATAGAAGCAACGAACTCTCTCGACTTTATCGAGCAACAGGTGTCATCAAGCACGCTCGCCAGGTGGAACCCGAATATACTACTTGATCTGTATGTACACTTCACGGCGGGGGGGGGGGGGAGTAGGAGCATTAGCCCAGGGCCCCCCTGAGAAAGCCCAGCCAGTACAATGGATAGTCCTAGGAAAAACGTCACGTGCATTTTCTCCAGGAGTCGAGTGCCTTGGTAACCTCATCATGAAAGGCAGAAAACTCGCCCTAAGGCACTTAGGCATCGAACCCGCCAGGATATACCTACCCTTCCGCAAACAGCTTCCAACGCAATCAGTGGCGATGTCAGAGTATCTGGCCATAGCTCTCGTCGGATTTGGTGGAGAAGTCCGGTACGCCACAAAGCCCCCCTGGGCTCAAATGCTGACAATTGTCAACATCGACCTTCCACGGAAGATCATGGACCGGCCCCAACCGGGACCAACGGTCTTCACAGACGCATCCTCAGCGACCTCAACCGCGGCAGTAGTATGGCAATCGGGAGGAGAATGGCACTGCATTAAAATGACCGATTGTGCTCTTTCAGTCCAGCAGCTAGAAGCGACGGCCGTAGTACTAGCGTGCGGACTGTTCCCAGCAGAACACCTTAACATAGTAACTGATTCGATGTTTGTGGCCAAACTTTGCTTGGCCACGTCGGGGCCCGGCGTGTCAACATCCACAACAGCCCTAATGCTGGAAGAAGCACTTTTTTCTCGAAAGGGCACTATATCGGTCATCCATGTCAACAGCCACAGCCCAATTAAAGGGTTTTTCCAAACGGGTAACGACAAAGCAGACGCCGCTGCAAAAGGATTGTGGACACTAAGAGATGCCCGTCAGCTACATGAGTCTCTCCACATCGGAGCAAAAGCGTTAGTAAAGAGATGCGGGATCTCAGTCACTGACGCAAAACACATAGTAGCTACATGTCCCCACTGTCAGAAAGCACCACTGTGGTCCAGCGGGGTGAACCCCAGAGGTCTTAAAGCCTCCGAGGTGTGGCAGACGGATTTTACACTCTGCCAGTTGCTAAAACCTCGAGCGTGGCTAGCGGTAACTGTAGACACATATAGCGGGGTGATTGTAGCCACTCAACACCTTAAGACTGACTCCAAAACAACCATCCAACGTTGGCTGACAGCCATGGCGTGGCTTGGCGTCCCTAATCAGATCAAAATGGACAACGGTCCAAATTTTGTTTCTAAATCAGTTCAGGCATTTGCTCTGAAATGGGGTATTACCCTAACACACGGCATCCCGTATAATAGCACGGGACAAGCCATAGTAGAACGAGCGAATCAAACTCTGAAATCTAAATTGGAGGTATTGGCAAAACCAGAAGGTTTTGTCAACGCCATTCCCCCGGGAGACCAAGCACGCCTACTAGCAACTGCTCTACTAGCACTGAATCAATTCCCCAGGGGGGAGGAGGTGAATAGCCCCACCCAAAAACATTGGGCCACTTGAGCACTAGAAGAAGGCCCGTTGGTCATAATTAGAAATGAGCTGGGAGAATGGGAACAAGGGTGGAAACTGGTTCTGACAGGGCGAGGGTATGCCGCTGTCAAAAAAGATGGTAGAGTTAAGTGGTGCCCGCTTAAGTCTATCAAACCAGACCTTCAGAATAAAACTAATGAAAACTGTGAGTTTTTGTTCACAGGACCGGATCATCGGACACCCCCGTAACCCGTACATCCCAGTAACAAGAGAAAACGACAAGTCGGCAAGCGTCCTGTCCAAGCCAGGAAATTCCGCACTGGCAGAATCCAGACAACGGCAAGATAGCCTCCACAGAAGGGGGCTGCGAGGCCTTTGTGTGATTTTGATTTTAGAGCTTATCACCATAGAACAGGTAAAGTCAAGTCACCTTCACCACCAGCCCGTTTAAATGGTCCCTCCTTCGATGTGAGGATCACCAAGTTATCGCAACTCAAATAACATCAGGCGCACCAAGTTTTACTGCCTCTCTGTGTAAGCTTGTCCCGAGAGACCGGTGTTGGGAATACTTAGGTTTCTATATGTGCCCCAGCTCGAATCCTGGGAAGGGATATTGTAACCTCCCTAACCAATATTATTGTGGTTATTGGGGATGTGAGACCATAGCCCCTACTTGGATACCGGGTGGTGGTACAGACAGATACCTAAAGGTCCAGTGGGGTCCATATGGGTGCATTCCACCGCAAGCATGGAAAGGACGTGGAAATTGTCGATACCTCTTCTTAAATGTTACCAAGCCCCAAGAAGACAGTTGGCTATTTGGAAGAATGTGGGGAATAAGATACACAGAACCAGGGACAGACAAGGGTGGCTTAATCCTCATAAAAAAGGAAGTTGTCCCGAATGATCCACTGCCAGTAGGCCCCAACCAAGTATTGGTTAATGAAGTATTCCCGACTATTCCCAAGCATCACTATGTGTCTACCGATACCACCAACCAGGTAACAGTAACAGAAAGTTACGCTACCACACCTATAGCGACACACACCACCAAAATCCCTTATAGAAATCCTCTCTGGAAAATGATGCAAGCTAGTTACCAAGTATTGAACAAAACAAATCCGAATCTTACAGAGCATTGTTGGTTATGCTACGGGATAAAACCACCCTTTTATGAGGCCGTAGGAGTAAGTGACATACCTATACGGGTAAATGGTCCAAATCCAGCCCAGTGTATATGGGACACAGATAAACAAGGCATTACATTGTCACAAGTGGTAGGAAGTGGCGCGTGTGTAGGCAGAGTCCCAAAGCACAGAGAACAACTGTGTGTTAATAAGACACAACATAAAACCCCTGCAAAGTGGTTAATACCGGCCAAAAATGCCAAGTGGGTTTGTTCTACTATTGGAGTTACACCTTGTTTGTCGCTAGAAAAATTTAATGAGTCCTCAGAATATTGTGTCCAAGTGTCTATAGTCCCTAAAATATTTTACCATTCTGAAGAATTTGTCTATGACTCACAGATTACCCCAGAACATCATCTGTCAAAACGAGAACCCTTTACAGCGCTAATGGTAGCTACTCTAATGATTATAGGAGGCACGGGAATAGGTACAGTAGTAGCATCCTTGGTGCAACAGAGTAAAGAATTCAGCGCCTTGAGGGCGGCGGTAGATGAGGACCTGGCTAGAATTGAACAATCGATAAGCGCATTAGAACAATCAATTAGATCATTATCTGAGGTAGTACTACAAAATCGAAGAGGATTAGACCTGATGTTCTTACAGCAAGGGGGGGTGTGCGCTGCATTAAGAGAAGAGTGTTGTGTATATGCGGACCACACTGGAATAGTGAGAGACACTATGGCCAAACTGCGAGAAGGATTAGAAAAACGGAAACGGGAACGAGAGGCACAACAAAGTTGGTTTGCATCATGGTTTAACCATTCACCATGGTTAACTACCCTGATATCTACCTTGATAGGGCCGATCGTAATGATCATGATAGCACTGATCTTTGGACCCTGCATACTGAATAAGCTCGTGTCGTTTGTCAAGAGCCGACTAGAGAAGGTTAACATTATGCTGGTAGAACACCAGCAACTGCTTTAAGAATGTACCCACTCAGTGTTATCCCCAGTTATCCCCAAGTTACACCCCATTGTTACCAGTCACCCTCTAACTTCCACCCGTTCACTGTGCCTTATGTTTCTTTATTCAAGTTTATGACATATACTTTTTAAGATTGTTATAAAGTATAGAATAAGAATAAAAATAGAATTTTTTAGGATTGTTATATTTTAGCTAATTTAGTTATGCATAGGGAGGGGGGGGAAATGTAGGTGGTTAGGGTCTGGCGGCCGGAAGATGTCGCGCTGTACGGAAAGATAGAGCCCCTCTCCTAAGAGCCAATAACCTTTAGTTTATGATGTAAGCAGGCGGAAGTGACGTTGTAAACCCTAGCTATATAAAGCTCTGTTACTCATCAATAAACGCCATTTGCCATCCACCATATTGGTGTCTGTGAGCCGATGGCCCGAACGGCCCGGGGTTGGTCGCCGTGCCGTTCCTGAAGCAGGTCACCGCGCCTATGAAGGCAACAGGCGCCGGCTAAGGAGGCCAGGTCTACCCCGCCGGCGCCGGCTACGGAGGCCAGGTCTACCCCGCCAGCGCCGGCAGGGAGGCCAGGTCTACCCCGCCGGCACCGGCTACGGAGGCCAGGTCTATCCCGCCGGCGCCGGCTTGGGAGGCCAGGTCTACCACGCTGGCGCGGCTACGGAGGCCAGGTCTACCCCGCCGGCGCCGGCTACGGAGGCCAGGTCTATCCCGCCAGCACCGGCAGGGAGGCCAGGTCTACCCCGCCGGCACCGGCTACGGAGGCCAGGTCTACCCCGCCGGCGCCGGCTTGGGAGGCCAGGTCTACCACGCTGGCGCGGCTAGGGAGTCCAGGTCTATCCCGCCGGCGCAGGCTAGGAAGACAATGTCTACACCAGTGGCGCTATCTAGAGAGGCCAGGTCTACGCTGCCGACACAGGCTTGGGAGGCCAGGTCTACCCCGCCGGCGCCGGCTGGGAGGACTGGTCTAACTCACCGCCGCCGGCTGGGGAGGCCAGCTCTACCCCGCCAACGCCGGCAGGGAGGCCATGTCTACCCTGCCGGCGCCGGGTAGGGAGGCCAGTTCTTCCGCGCCGGTGCTGGCTAGGCAGGACAGGTCTACCCCGCCGGCGCCGGCTTGGGAAGCCAGGTCTACTGCGCCAGCGCCGGATAGGGAGGCCAGGTCTACCCCACCGGCGCTGGCTAGGGAGGCCAGGTCTACGCCGCCGGTGCCGGCAGGGAGACCAGGTCTACTTCGACGGCACCGGCTACGGAGGCCAGGTCTAACCCGCCGGCGCCAGCTAGGGAGGCCAAGTCTACCCGTCCTGCACCGTCTAGAGAGGACAGGTCTACCCGGCGGCCGCCTCCTAGAGAGGCCAGGTCTACCCCGCCGGCGCCGGCAGGGAGTCCAGGTCTACCACGACAGCGCCGGATATGGAGGCCAGGTCTACACCTCCGGCGCCGAATAAGGAGGCCATGTCTACCCCGCCGGCGCCGGCCTGGGAGGCCAGGTCTACCACGTTGGTGCCAGCTAGGGAGGCCAGGTCTATCCCGCTGGCGCCGGCTAAGGAGGCCAGGTATACCATACCGGCGCCGGATAGGGAGGCCATGTCTACGCCGCCAGAGCCGGCTTGGGAGGCCAGGTCTAACTCGCCGGCGCCAGCAGGGAGGCTAGGTCTACCCCACCGGCGCCAGCTTGAGAGGCCAGGTGTACCCCGCCGGCGCCGGCTTGCGAGGCCAAGTCTACTATACCGGCGCCGGCTGCGGATCCTAGGTCTACCCCGCCGGCGCCGGCAGGGAGGCCAGGTCTACCCCGCCGGCGCCTGCTACGGAGGCCACGTCTATCCCGCTGGTGCCGGCTAGGAAGACAATTTATACGCAGGCGGCGCCAGGTAGGGAGGCCAGGTCTACGCCGCCGGTGCCGGCTTTGGAGGCCAGGTCTACCACGTTGGCGCCAGCTAGGGAGGCCAGGTCTACCCCGCCGGCGCCGGCAGGGAGTCCAGAACTACCATGCCAGCGCCGGCGAGGGAGTCCAGGTCTACCCCGCCGGCGCCGGCTAGGGAGGCCAGGTCTTCCCCGCCGGCGCCGGCTTGGGAGGACAGGTCTATCTCGCCGGCGCCGGCAGGGAGTCCAGGTCTACCACGCCAGCGCCGGATACGGAGGCCAGGTTTACCACACCAGCGCCGGCTATGAAGGCAATGACTATGCCGGTGACGCCTGATAGGGAGGACAGGTCTACGCTGCTGGGGCCGGCTTGGTTGGCCAGGTCTACCCTGCCGGCGCCGGCAGGTAGGCCAGGTCTACCCCGCCGGCGCCGGCTAGGGATGCCAGGTCTACCATGCCGGCGCCGGCTACGGAGGCCAGGTCTAACTCGCTGGCGCCGGCTTGGGCAGCCAGGTCTACCCCGCCAGCGCCATCAGGGAGGCCATGTCTTCTTCGAAGGCATCGGCTACGGAGGCCAGGTCTAACCCGCCAGTGCCAGCTAGGGAGGCCAAGTCTACCCGGCCTGCGCCGCCTAGAGAGGAGAGGTCTACCAGGCCGCCGCCGCCTAGAGAGGCCAGGTCTACCGTGCTGGCGCCGGCTACGGAGGCCAGGTCTACCCCGCCGGCGCCGGCAGGAAGGCCAAGTCTATTACGCCGGCGCCGGCTAGCGAGGCAATGTCTATGACGCCGACGACGGCTAGGGATGCCAGGTCTACGCCGCCGGCGCGGGCTTGAGAGGCCAGGTTTACTCCGCCGGCGCCGGCTTGGGAGGCCAGGTCTACCATGCTGGCGCCGGCTATGGAGTACAGGTCTACCCCGCCGGCGCCGGCAGGGAGGCCAGGTCTACGCCACGGGCACCAACAGGGAGGCCAGGTATTCCTTGCCGGCGCCGGCAGGGTGTCCAGGTCTACGCCGCCGGCGCGGGCTTGAGAGGCCAGGTTTACTCCGCTGGCGCCGGCTTGGGAGGCCAGGTCTACCATGCTGGCGTCGGCTACGGAGGCCAGGTCTACCCTGCCTGCGCCGGCAGGGAGGCCAGGTCTTCCTTGCCGGCGCCGGCTAGGGATGCCAGATCTACCCCACTGGCACCGGCTATGGAGGCCAGGTCTTCCCCACCGGCGCCGGCTAAGGAAGCCATGTCTACCGCACCGGTGCCAGCTTGGGAGGCCAGGTCTACCACGCTGGTGCGGCTAGGGAGGCCAGGTCTACTATACCGGCGCTGGCTAGGGAGGCCAGGTCTATCCCGCCGGTGCCGGCTTGGGAGGCCATGTCTACTATACCGGCGCCAGCTAGGGAGGCCAGTTTTACGCCACCGGCGCTGGCTTGGGAGGCCAGGTCTACCCCGCCGGCACTGGCAGGGAGGCCACATCTTCCCCGCCGGCGCCTGCTAGGGAGGCCAGGTCTACCCCGCTGGTGCCAGCAGGGAGGCCAGGTCTAACTTGCCGGCGCCGGCTATGGAGGCCAGGTCTACCCTTCCGGCGCCGGCAGGGAGGCCAGGTCTACCTCGCCGGCGACGGATAAGGAGGCCAGAACTACCCCACCGGCGCAGGCTAGGGAAGCCAGGTCTATCCCGCCGGCACCGGCTAGGGAGGCCATGTCTACACTGCCTGCGCCAGCTAGGGAGGACAGGTCTACGCGGCTGGCGCCGCCTAGAGAGGCCAGGTATACGCCGCCTCCGCCGCCGGCTTGGGAAGCCAGGTATACGCCGCCGGCGCCGGCTAGGAAGGCCAGGTCTATGCCACCAGCGCTGGCTTGGAAGGCCAGGTCTACACCGCCGGCATCGGCAGGGAGGCCAGGTCTACACCACCGGAACCGGCTAAGGTGGCCAGGTCTACCCCACCGGCGACGGGTAGGGAGGCCAGGTTTACCCCGCCAGCGCCGGCTTGGGGCCAGGTCTACACCGCCGGCGCCGGCTAGTGAGGCCAGGTCTACTCCGCCACCGCCGGCTAGGGAGGCCAGGTCTACCCCGCCGGCGCCGGATAGGGAGTCAATGTCTAGTCTACACTGCCGGCGCCGGCTAGGGAGGCCAGGTCTAAACCACCGGTGCCGGTTTCGGAGGCCAGGTCTACCATGACAGCGCCGGCTAAGGAGACCAGGTCTACGCCCCCTGCGCAGGCTTGGGAGGCCAGGTCTACGCCACCGGCGCCGCCTTGGGAGGCCAGGTCTACCCCGCTGGCGCAGGCAGGGAGGCCAGGTCTACCACCGCCGGGGCCGGCTACGGAGGCCAGGTCTACTCCGCCGGCGCCGGCTATGGAGGCCATGTCTACGCTGCCGGCGCCGGCGTGGGAGGCGAGGATTACCCTGCCGGCGCCGGCTTGGTAGGCCAGGTCTACCCCGCCAACGCCGGAAGGGAGGCCAGGTCTACCCCGCTGGAGCCAGCAGGGAGGCCAGGTCTAACTCGCCGGCGCCGGCTACGGAGGCCAGGTCTACCCCGCTGGTGCCAGAAGGGAGGCCAGGTTTAACTCGCCGGCGCCATCTAGGGAGGCCAGGTATACGCCGCCGGCGCCGGCAAGGGAGGCAATGTCTACGCTGCCGACGCCGGCTAGGCAGCCCAGGTCTACGCCGCAGGCGCCGGCTTGGGAGGCCAGGTCTACCCCGCCGGTGCCGGCAGGTAGGCTAGGTCTACCCTGGCGGCGCCGCCTAGGAAGTCAATGTCTACGCCGCCGGCGCCGTCTAGGGAGGCCAGATCTACCCCGCCTGCACCAACTACGGAGGCCAGGTCTACGCCGCCGACGCCGGCTAGGGAGGACAGGTCTATGATGCCGGCGCCAGCTAGGGAGGACAGGTCTACCCCGCTGGCGCCGTCTAGCGAGGCAATGTCTATGACTCTGACGACGGCTAGGGAGGCCATGTCTATGCCACCAGGCCGGCTTGGGAGGCCAGGTCTACCCCTCCGGCGCTGGCAGGGAGGCCAGATCGTACCCGCCGGCGCCGGCTAGGGAGGCCAGGTCTACCCCGCTGGTGCCAGCAGGGAGACCAGGTTTAACTCGCCGGCGCCATCTAGGGAGGCCAGGTATACGCCGCCGGCGCCGGCTAGGAAGGCCAGGTCTACGCCACCGGCGCTGGCTTGGAAGGCCAGGTCTACCATACTTGCGCTGGCTAGGGAGGTCAGGTCTACCCCGCCAGCGCCGACAGGTAGGCCAGCTCTAGCCCGCCATCGATGGCTACGGAGGCCAGGTCTACCCTACCCACGCTGGCTACGGAGGCCAGGTCTATCCTGCCGGCGCCGGCTAGGAAGACCATGTATATGCATCCGGCGCCAGCTAGGGAGGACAGGTCTACCCCGCCGGCGCTGGCTTTTGAGGCCAGGTCAACCCCACCGACGCCGGCTAGGGAGGCCAGGTCTACCCTGTCGGCGCCGGCTAGGGAAGCAAGGTTTACCCTGCCGGCGCCGGCTACGGAGGCGAGGTCTATCCCGCCGGCGCCGGCTAGGAAGACAATGAATACGCAGCCAGAGCCAGCTAGGGAGGCCAGGTCTACTGTGCCGGCGCTGGCTTGGGAGGTCAGGTCTACACCCCCGGCGCCGGCAGGGAGGCCGGGTCTATCCCGCCAGCACCGGATAGGGAGGCCAGGTCTACCACGCCAGCGCCGGATATGGAGGGAGCTCTACCACGCCGGCGCCGGCTAAGGACTCCATGTATACCCCGCCGGCACCGGCTTGGGAGGCCAGGTCTACTATACCGGCGCCGGCTAGGGAGGCCAGTTCTACTATACCGGCGCCGGATACAGAGGCCAGGTCTACCCCGCCGGCGCCGTCTAGGGAGGCCAGGTCTATCCCGCCGGTGCCGGCTAGGAAGAAAATGTCTACGGTGCCGGCGCCAGCTTGGGAGGCCAGGTGTACCCCGACGGCACTGGCAGGGAGGCCAGGTCTACCCCGACGGCGCCGGTAGGGAGGCCAGGTTTACCATGCCGGCACCGGCTAGGGAGGCCAGGTCTACCCCGCCGGCGGCGGCACGGAAGCCAGGTATACCCCGACGGCGCCGGATAGGGAGGCCAGGTCGACCCCGCCGGCGCCAGCTTGGGAGGCCAGGTGTACCCCGACGGCACTGGCAGGGAGGCCAGGTCTACCCCGACGGCGCCGGCTTGGGAGGCCAGGTCTACTATACCGGCGCCGGCTAGGGAGGCGAGATCTACACCGCCGGCGCCGGCTTGGGAGGCTAGGTCTACACCGCAGGCGCCGGCAGGGAGGCCAGGTCTACGCCGCTGGTGCCGGCTAGGGAGGCCAGGTCTTCCCCGCCGGCGCCGGCTAGGGAGGCCAGGTCTACCCCGCCGGCGCCTGATGTGGAGGCAATGATTATGCCGCAGACGCCTGATAGCGAGGCCAGGTCTACGCGGCCGGCGCCGGCTTGGGAGGCCAGGTCTAACCCACTGGCGCCGGCTTGAGAAGCCAGGTCTACCCGCCGGCGCCGACTAGGGAGGCCAGGTCTACGCCACCGGCACCGGCAGGGAGGCCAGGTCTTCCTTGCCGGAGCCGGCAGGGTGTCCAGGTCTACCCCGCCGGCGCCGGCTAGGGAGGTAATGTCTACGCCGCCGACACCGGCTAGGGAGGCCAGGTCTATGACGCCGGCGCCCGCTAGCGAGGCAATGTCTATGACGCCGACGACGGCTACGGAGCCCAGATCTACGCCGCTGGCGCCGGCTAGGGAGGCCAGGTCTATGACGCCTGCACCGGCTTTGGAGGCCAGGTCTACCCTGCCGGCGCCAGCAGGGAGGCCAGGTCTACCACGCCAGCGCCGGATATGGAGGGAGCTCTACCACGTCGGCGCCGGCTAAGGAGTCCATGTATACCCCGCCGGCGCCGGTTAGGGAGGCCAGGTCTACCCCGCCGGCGCCAGCTGGGGAGGGCAGGTCTACCATGCGGTGCCAGCTTGGGAGGTCAGGTCTACGCCGCCGGCACCAGCTTGGGAGGCCAGGTCTACCCCGCCGGCGCCGGTAGGGAGGCCAGGTCTACTATACCGACGCCGGCTACAGAGGCCAGGTCTACGCCGCTGGTGCCGGCTAGGGAGGCCAGGTCTATCCCGCCGGTGCCGGCTAGGAAGACAATGTATACGCAGCCGGTGCCAGCTAGGGAGGCCAGGTCTACACCACCGGTGCCGGCTTGGGAGGCCAGGACTACCGTGCCAGCGCCGGCTAGGGAGGCCAGGTCTACGCCGCCGGCGCCGGCTTGGGAGGCCAGGTCTACCACGACAGCGCTGGATATGGAGGCCACTTCTACATCGCCAGCGCCGGCTTGGGAGGCCAGGTCTACTATACCGGCGCCGGCTAGGGAGGCCAGGTCTACTATACCGGCGCCGCCTAGGGAGGCCAGTTGTACGCCGCCGCCGCCGGCTTGGGAAGCCAAGTCTACAACGCCGGCGCCAGCAGGGAGGCCAGGTCTACCCGGCGGCGCCGGCTATGGAGGCAATGATTATGCCGCCGACGCCTGATAGGGAGACCAGGTCTACGCCGCCGGCGCCGGCTTCAGAGGCCAGGTCTTCCTTGCCGGCGCCGGCTAGGGAGCCCAGATCTACCCCGCCGGCGCCGACTAGGGAGACCAGGTCTACGCCGCCGGCGCCGGCTTGGAAGGCCAGGTCTTCCTTGCCGGCGCCGGCAGGGTGTCCAGGTCTACCCCGCCGGTGCCGGCTAGGGAGGTAATGTCTACTTCGCCGACGCCGGCTAGGGAGGCCAGGTCTATGACGCCGGCGCACGGTAGCGAGGCAATGTCTATGCCGCCGGCGCCGGCTAGGGAGGCCAGGTCCATGACTCCGGCACCGGCTTTGGAGGCCAGTTCTACCACGTTGGCACCAGCTAGGGAGGCCAGGTCTACTATACCGGCGCCGGCTAGGGAGGCCAGTTCTACGCCGCCGGCGCCGGCTTGGGAGGCCAGGTCTATACCTCCGGCGCCGGCAGGGAGGCCAGTTCTACTATACCGGCGCCGGATACAGAGGCCAGGTCTACCCCGCCGGCGCCGGATAGGGAGGCCAGGACTATCCCGCCGGTGCCGGCTAGGAAGACAATGTCTACGGTGCCGGCGCCAGCTTGGGAGGCCAGGTCTACCCCGCCGGCACCGGCAGGGAGGCCACGTCTACCACGCCAGCGCCGGATATGTAGGGAGGTCTACCAAGCTGGTGCCGGCTAAGCAGGCCTTGTATACCCCGCCGGCGCCGGCTTGGGAGGCCAGGTCTACTCTACCGGCGCCGGCTAGGGAGGCCAGTTCTACACCGCCGGCGCCGGCTTGGGAGGCTAGGTCTACACCGCAGGCGCCGGCAGGGAGGCCAGGTCTGCGCCGCTGGTGCCGGCTAGGGAGGCCAGGTCTACCCCGCCGGCGCCGGCTAGGGAGGCCAGGTCTACCCCGCCGGCGCCTGATATGGAGGCAATGATTATGCCGCCGACGCCTGATAGGGAGGCCAGGTCTACGCCACCGGCACCGGCAGGGAGGCCAAGTCTTCCTTGCCGGCGCCGGCAGGGTGTCCAGGTCTACCCCGCCGGCACCGGCTAGGGAGGTAATGTCTACGCCGCCGACGCCGGCTAGGGAGGCCAGGTCTATGACGCCGGCGCCCGCTAGCGAGGCAATGTCTATGACGCCGACGACGGCTACGGAGCCCAGATCTACGCCGCCGGCACCGGCTAGGGAGGCCAGGTCTATGACGCCTGCACCGTCTTTGGAGGCCAGGTCTACCCCGCCGGCGCCGGCAGGGAGGCCAGGTCTAACACGCCAGCGCTGGATATGGAGGGAGCTCTACCACGTCGGCGCCGGCTAAGGAGTCCATGTATACCCCGCCGGCGCCGACTAGGGAGGCCAGGTCTACCCCGCCGGCGCCAGCAGGGAGGGCAGGTCTACCATGCGGTGCCAGCTTGGGAGGTCAGGTCTACGCCGCCGGCACCAGCTTGGGAGGCCAGGTCTACTATACCGACGCCGGCTACAGAGGCCAGGTCTACGCCGCTGGTGCCGGCTAGGGAGGCCAGGTCTATCCCGCCGGTGCCGGCTTGGGAGGCCAGGTCTACCCCGCCGGCGCCGGCAGGGAGGACAAGTCTAACTCTCTGGCGCCAGCTTGGGAGGCCAGGTCTACCCCGCCGGCGCCAGCTAGGAAGGCCAAGTCTATCCGGCCTGCGCCGCCTAGAGAGGAGAGGTCTACCAGGCCGCCGCCGCCTAGAGAGGCCAGGTCTACCATGCTGGCGCCGGCTATGGAGTACAGGTCTACCCCGCCGGCGCCGGCAGGGAGGCCAGGTCTACGCCACGGGCACCGGCAGGGAGGCCAGGTATTCCTTGCCGGCGCCGGCAGGGTGTCCAGGTCTACCCCGCCGGCGCCGGCAGGAAGGCCAAGTCTATGACGCCGGCGCCGGCTAGCAAGGCAATGTCTATGACGCCGACGACGGCTAGGTATGCCAGGTCTACGCCGCCGGCGCGGGCTTGAGAGGCCAGGTTTACTCCGCCGACGCCGGCTTGGGAGGCCAGGTCTACCGTGCTGGCGCCGGCTACGGAGGCCAGGTCTATGACGCCGGCGCCCGCTAGCGAGGCAATGTCTATGACGCCCACGACGGGTACGGAGCCCAGATCTACGCCGCCGGCACCGGCTAGGGAGGCCAGGTCTATGACGCCTGCACCGGCTTTGGAGGCCAGGTCTACCCCGCCGGCGCCGGCAGGGAGGCCAGGTCTAACACGCCAGCGCTGGATATGGAGGGAGCTCTACCACGTCGGCGCCGGCTAAGGAGTCCATGTATACCCCGCCGGCGCCGGCTAGGGAGGCCAGGTCTACCCCGCCGGCGCCAGCAGGGAGGGCAGGTCTACCATGCGGTGCCAGCATGGGAAGTCAGGTCTACGCCGCTGGCACCAGCATGGGAGGCCAGGTCTACCCCGCCGGCGCCGGCAGGGAGGCCAGGTCTACTATACCGACGCCGGCTACAGAGGCCAGGTCTACGCCGCTGGTGCCGGCTAGGGAGGCCAGGTCTATCCCGCCGGTGCCGGCTAGGAAGACAATGTATACGCAGCCGGCGCCAGCTAGGGAGGCCAGGTCTACACCACCGGTGCCGGCTTGGGAGGCCAGGACTACCGTGCCAGCGCCGGCTAGGGAGGCCAGGTCTACGCCGCCGGCGCCGGCTTGGGAGGCAAGGTGTACCCAGACGGCGCTGGCAGGGAGGCCAGGTCTACACCACCGGCGCCGGCTAGGGAGGCCAGATCTACGATGCCGGCGCCTGAACGGAGGCCAGGTCTAACTTGCTGGCGCCGGCTTGGGAGGCCAGGTCTACCACGACAGCGCTGGATATGGAGGCCAGGTCTACACCGCCTGCGCCGGCTATGGAGACCAGGTCTACTATACCGGCGCCGGCTAGGGAGGCCAGGTCTACTATACCGGCGCCGGCTAGGGAGGCCAGTTCTACGCCGCCGGCGCCGGCTTGGGAGGCCAGGTCTATACGGCCGGCGCCGGCAGGGAGGCCAGTTCTACTATACCGGCACCGGATACAGAGGCCAGGTCTACGCCGCTGGTGCCGGCTAGGGAGGCCAGGTCTATCCCGCCGGTGCCAGCTAGGAAGACAATGTATACGCAGCCGGCGCCAGCTAGGGAGGACAGGTCTACCCCGCCGGCGCCGGCTACGGAGGCCAGGTCTACTCCGCCGGCGCCAGCTATGGAGGCCAGGTCTTCCTTGCCGGCGCCGGCAGGGTGTCCAGGTCTACCCCACCGGCGCCGGCTAGGGAGGTAATGTCTACTTCGCCGACGCCGGCTAGGGAGGCCAGGTCTACCCCGCCAGCGCCGACAGGTAGGCCAGCTCTAGCCCGCCATCGACGGCTACGGAGGCCAGGTCTACCCTACCCGCACTGGCTACGGAGGCCAGGTCTGTCCTGCCGGCGCCGGCTAGGAAGACCATGTATATGCATCCGGCGCCAGCTAGGGAGGACAGGTCTACCCCGCCGGCGCCGGCTTTTGAGGCCAGGTCAACCCCACCGACGCCGGCTAGGGAGGCCAGGTCTACCCTGTCGGCGCCGGCTAGGGAATCAAGGTTTACCCTGCCGGCGCCGGCTACGGAGGCGAGGTCTATCCCGCCGGCGCCGGCTAGGAAGACAATGAATACGCAGCCAGCGCCAGCTAGGGAGGCCAGGTCTACCGCGGCGGCGCTGGCTTGGGAGGTCAGGTCTACACCCCCGGCGCCGGCAGGGAGGCCGGGTCTATCCCGCCAGCACCGGATAGGGAGGCCAGGTCTACCACGCCAGCGCCGGATATGGAGGGAGCTCTACCACGCCGGCGCCGGCTAAGGACTCCATGTATACCCCGCCGGAGCCGGCTTGGGAGGCCAGGTCTACTATACCGGCGCCGGCTAGGGAGGCCAGTTCTACTATACCGGCGCCGGATACAGAGGCCAGGTCTACCCCGCCGGCGCCGTCTAGGGAGGCCAGGTCTATCCCGCCGGTGCCGGCTAGGAAGAAAATGTCTACGGTGCCGGCGCCAGCTTGGGAGGCCAGGTGTACCCCGACGGCACTGGCAGGGAGGCCAGGTCTACCCCGACGGCGCCGGTAGGGAGGCCAGGTTTACCATGCCGGCGCCAGCTAGGGAGGCCAGGTCTACCCCGCCTGCGCCGGCTAGTGAGGCCAGGTCTACTCCGCCACCGCCGGCTAGGGAGGCCAGGTCTACCCCGCCGGCGCCGGATAGGGAGTCAATGTCTAGTCTACACTGCCGGTGCCGGCTAGGGAGGCCAGGTCTAAACCACCGGTGCCGGTTTCGGAGGCCAGGTCTACCATGACAGCGCCGGCTAAGGAGACCAGGTCTACGCCCCCTGCGCAGGCTTGGGAGGCCAGGTCTACCCCGCCGGCCCCGACTTGGGAGGCCAGGTGTACCACGCCGGCGCCGGCTAGGGATGCCAGGTCTACCCCGCCGGCGCAGCCAGGGAGGCCAGGTCTACCCCGCTGGCGCAGGCAGGGAGGCCAGGTCTACCACCGCCGGGGCCGGCTACGGAGGCCAGGTCTACTCCGCCGGCGCCAGCTATGGAGGCCATGTCTACGCTGCCGGCGCCGGCGTGGGAGGCGAGGATTACCCTGCCGGCGCCGGCTTGGTAGGCCAGGTCTACCCCGCCAACGCCGGAAGGGAGGCCAGGTCTACCCCGCTGGAGCCAGCAGGGAGGCCAGGTCTAACTCGCCGGCGCCGGCTACGGAGGCCAGGTCTACCCCGCTGGTGCCAGAAGGGAGGCCAGGTTTAACTCGCCGGCGCCATCTAGGGAGGCCAGGTATACGCCGCCGGCGCCGGCAAGGGAGGCAATGTCTACGCTGCCGACGCCAGCTAGGCAGCCCAGGTCTACGCCGCAGGCGCCGGCTTGGGAGGCCAGGTCTACCCCGCCGGTGCCGGCAGGTAGGCTAGGTCTACCCTGGCGGCGCCGCCTAGGAAGTCAATGTCTACGCCGCCGGCGCCGTCTAGGGAGGCCAGATCTACCCCGCCTGCACCAACTACGGAGGCCAGGTCTACGCCGCCGACGCCGGCTAGGGAGGACAGGTCTATGATGCCGGCGCCAGCTAGGGAGGACAGGTCTACCCCGCTGGCGCCGTCTAGCGAGGCAATGTCTATGACTCTGACGACGGCTAGGGAGGCCATGTCTATGCCACCGGCGCCGGCTTGGGAGGCCAGGTCTACCCCTCCGGCGCTGGCAGGGAGGCCAGATCGTACCCGCCGGCGCCGGCTAGGGAGGCCAGGTCTACCCTGCTGGTGCCAGCAGGGAGACCAGGTTTAACTCACCGGCGCCATCTAGGGAGGCCAGGTATACGCCGCCGGCGCTGGCTTGGAAGGCCAGGTCTACCATACTTGCGCTGGCTAGGGAGGTCAGGTCTACCCCGCCAGCGCCGACAGGTAGGCCAGCTCTAGCCTGCCATCGACGGCTACGGAGGCCAAGTCTACCCTACCCGCGCTGGCTACGGAGGCCAGGTCTAACCTGCTGGCGCCGGCTAGGAAGACCATGTATATGCATCCGGCGCCAGCTAGGGAGGACAGGTCTACCCCGCCGGCGCCGGCTTTTGAGGCCAGGTCAACCCCACCGACGCCGGCTAGGGAGGCCAGGTCTACCCTGTCGGCGCCGGCTAGGGAAGCAAGGTTTACCCTGCCGGCGCCGGCTACGGAGGCGAGGTCTATCCCGCCGGCGCCGGCTAGGAAGACAATGAATACGCAGCCAGCGCCAGCTAGGGAGGCCAGGTCTACCGTGCCGGCGCTGGCTTGGGAGGTCAGGTCTACACCCCCGGTGCCGGCAGGGAGGCCGGGTCTATCCCGCCAGCACCGGATAGGGAGGCCAGGTCTACCACGCCAGCGCCGGATATGGAGGGAGCTCTACCACGCCGGCGCCGGCTAAGGACTCCATGTATACCCCGCCGGAGCCGGCTTGGGAGGCCAGGTCTACTATACCGGCGCCGGCTAGGGAGGACAGTTCTACTATACCGGCGCCGTCTAGGGAGGCCAGGTCTACCCCGCCGGTGCCGGCTAGGAAGAAAATGTCTAGGGTGCCGGCGCCAGCTTGGGAGGCCAGGTGTACCCCGACGGCACTGGCAGGGAGGCCAGGTCTACCCCGACGGCGCCGGTAGGGAGGCCAGGTCTACCCCACCGGCGGCGGCACGGAAGCCAGGTATACCCCGACGGCGCCGGATAGGGAGGCCAGGTCGACCCCGCCGGCGGCTGCACGGAGGCCAGGTCTACCCCGACGGCGCCGGATAGGGAGGCCAGGTCTACCCTGCCGGCGCCGTCTAGGGAGGTCAGGTCTATCCCGCCGGTGCCGGCTAGGAAGACAATGTCTACGCAGCCGGCGCCAGCTTGGGAGGCCAGGTCTACCCCTCCGGCGCCGGCAGGGAGGCCACGTCTACCACGCCAGCGCCGGATATGGAGTGAGGTCTACCAAGCCGGTGCCGGCTAAGGAGGCCTTGTATACCCCGCCGGCACCGGCTTGGGAGGCCAGGTCTACTATACCGGCGCCGGCTAGGGAGGCCAGTTCTACACCGCCGGCGCCGGCTTGGGAGGCTAGGTCTACACCGCAGGCGCCGGCAGGGAGGCCAGGTCTTCCCCGCCGGCGCCGGCTAGGGAGGCCAGGTCTACCCCGCCGGCGCCTGATGTGGAGGCAATGATTATGCCGCAGACGCCTGATAGCGAGGCCAGGTCTACGCGGCCGGCGCCGGCTTGGGAGGCCAGGTCTAACCCACTGGCGCCGGCTTGAGAAGCCAGGTCTACCCGCCGGCGCCGACTAGGGAGGCCAGGTCTACGCCACCGGCACCGGCAGGGAGGCCAGGTCTTCCTTGCCGGCGCCGGCATGGTGTCCAGGTCTACCCCGCCGGCGCCGGCTAGGGAGGTAATGTCTACGCCGCCGACGCCGGCTAGGGAGGCCAGGTCTATGACACCGGTGCCCGCTAGCGAGGCAATGTCTATGACGCCGACGACGGCTAGGGAGCCCAGATCTACGCCGCTGGCGCCGGCTAGGGAGGCCAGGTCTATGACGCCTGCACCGCCTTTGGAGGCCAGGTCTACCCTGCCGGCGCCGGCAGGGAGGCCAGGTCTACCACGCCAGCGCCGGATATGGAGGGAGCTCTACCACGTCGGCGCCGGCTAAGGAGTCCATGTATACCCCGCCGGCGCCGGTTAGGGAGGCCAGGTCTACCCCGCCGGCGCCAGCTGGGGAGGGCAGGTCTACCATGCGGTGCCAGCTTGGGAGGTCAGGTCTACACCGCCGGCACCAGCTTGGGAGGTCAAATCTACACCGCCGGCGCCGGCAGGGAGGCCAGGTCTACTATACCGACGCCGGCTACAGAGGCCAGGTCTATCCCGCCGGTGCCGGCTAGGAAGGCGAGGTCTATCCCGCCGGTGCCGGCTAGGAAGACAATGTATACGCAGCCGGTGCCAGCTAGGGAGGCCAGGTCTACACCACCGGTGCCGGCTTGGGAGGCCAGGACTACCGTGCCAGCGCCGGCTAGGGAGGCCAGGTCTACGCCGCCGGCGCCGGCTTGGGAGGCCAGGTCTACCACGACAGCGCTGGATATGCAGGCCACTTCTACATCGCCAGCGCCGGCTTGGGAGGCCAGGTCTACTATACCGGCGCCGGCTAGGGAGGCCAGGTCTACTATACCGGCGCCGCCTAGGGAGGCCAGTTCTACGCCGCCGCCGCCGGCTTGGGAGGCCAAGTCTACAACGCCGGCGCCAGCAGGGAGGCCAGGTCTACCCGGCGGCGCCGGCTATGGAGGCAATGATTATGCCGCCGACGCCTGATAGGGAGACCAGGTATACGCCGCCGGCGCCGGCTTGGGAGGCCAGGTCTTCCTTGCCGGCGGCGGCTAGGCAGCCCAGATCTACCCCGCCGGCGCCGGCTAGGGAGGTAATGTCTACGCCGCCGACTCCGGCTAGGGAGGCCAGGTCTATGACACCGGCGCCCGCTAGCGAGGCAATATCTATGACGCCGACGACGGCTAGGGAGCCCAGATCTACGCCGCTGGCGCCGGCTAGGGAGGCCAGGTCTATGACGCCTGCACCGGCTTTGGAGGCCAGGTCTACCCTGCCGGCGCCGGCAGGGAGACCAGGTCTACCACGCCAGCGCCGGATATGGAGGGAGCTCTACCACGTCGGCGCCGGCTAAGGAGTCCATGTATACCCCGCCGGCGCCGGTTAGGGAGGCCAGGTCTACCCCGCCGGCGCCAGCTGGGGAGGGCAGGTCTACCATGCGGTGCCAGCTTGGGAGGTCAGGTCTACGCCGCCGGCACCAGCTTGGGAGGTCAAATCTACCCTGCCGGCGCCGGCAGGGAGGCGAGGTCTACTATACCGACGCCGGATACAGAGGCCAGGTCTATCCCGCCGGTGCCGGCTAGGAAGACGAGGTCTATCCCGCCGGTGCCGGCTAGGAAGACAATGTATACGCAGCCGGTGCCAGCTAGGGAGGCCAGGTCTACACCACCGGTGCCGGCTTGGGAGGCCAGGACTACCGTGCCAGCGCCGGCTAGGGAGGCCAGGTCTACGCCGCCGGCGCCGGCTTGGGAGGCCAGGTCTACCACGACAGCGCTGGATATGCAGGCCACTTCTACATCGCCAGCGCCGGCTTGGGAGGCCAGGTCTACTATACCGGCGCCGGCTAGGGAGGCCAGGTCTACTATACCGGCGCCGCCTAGGGAGGCCAGTTCTACGCCGCCGCCGCCGGCTTGGGAGGCCAAGTCTACAACGCCGGCGCCAGCAGGGAGGCCAGGTCTACCCGGCGGCGCCGGCTATGGAGGCAATGATTATGCTGCCGACGCCTGATAGGGAGACCAGGTATACGCCGCCGGCGCCGGCTTGGGAGGCCAGGTCTTCCTTGCCGGCGCCGGCTAGGGAGCCCAGATCTACCCCGCCGGCGCCGACTAGGGAGACCAGGTCTACGCCGCCGGCGCCGGCTTGGAAGGCCAGGTCTTCCTTGCCGGCGCCGGCAGGGTGTCCAGGTCTACCCCGCCGGCGCCGGCTAGGGAGGTAATGTCTACGCCGCCGACGCTGGCTAGGGAGGCCAGGTCTGTGACGCCGGCGCCCGCTAGCGATGCAATGTCTATGACGCCGACGACGGCTAGGGAGCCCAGATCTACGCCGCCGGCGCCGGCTAGGGAGGCCAGGTCTATGACGCCTGCACCGCCTTTGGAGGCCAGGTCTACCCCGCCGGCGCCGGAAGGGAGGCCAGGTCTACCATGCCAGCGCCGGATATGGAGGCAGTTCTACCACGCCGGCGCCGGCTAAGGACTCCATGTATACCCCGCCGGCACCGGCTTGGGAGGCCAGGTCTACTATACCGGCGCCGGCTAGGGAGGCCAGTTCTACGCCGCCGCCGCCGGCTTGGGAGGCCAGGTCTATACCTCCGGCGCCGGCAGGGAGGCCAGTTCTACTATACCGGCGCCGGATACAGAGGCCAGGTCTACCCCGACGGCGCCGGATAGGGAGGCCAGGACTATCCCGCCGGTGCCGGCTAGGAAGACAATGTCTATGGTGCCGGCGCCAGCTTGGGAGGCCAGGTCTACCCCGCCGGCACCGGCAGGGAGGCCACGTCTACCACGCCAGCGCCGGATATGTAGGGAGGTCTACCAAGCCGGTGCCGGCTAAGCAGGCCTTGTATACCCCGCCGGCGCCGGCTTGGGAGGCCAGGTCTACTCTACCGGCGCCGGCTAGGGAGGCCAGTTCTACACCGCCGGCACCGGCTTGGGAGGCTAGGTCTACACCGCAGGCGCCGGCAGGGAGGCCAGGTCTACGCCGCTGGTGCCGGCTAGGGAGGCCAAGTCTTCCCCGCCGGCGCCGGCTAGGGAGGCCAGGTCTACCCCGCCGGCGCCTGATATGGAGGCAATGATTATGCCACCAACGCCTGATAGGGAGGCCAGGTCTACGCCACCGGCACCGGCAGGGAGGCCAGGTCTTCCTTGCCGGCGCCGGCAGGGTGTCCAGGTCTACCCCGCCGGCGCCGGCTAGGGAGGTAATGTCTACGCCGCCGACGCCGGCTAGGGAGGCCAGGTCTATGACGCCGGCGCCCGCTAGCGAGGCAATGTCTATGACGCCGACGACGGCTACGGAGCCCAGATCTACGCCGCCGGCACCGGCTAGGGAGGGCAGGTCTATGACGCCTGCACCGGCTTTGGAGGCCAGGTCTACCCCGCCGGCGCCGGCAGGGAGGCCAGGTCTAACACGCCAGCGCTGGATATGGAGGGAGCTCTACCACGTCGGCGCCGGCTAAGGAGTCCATGTATACCCCGCCGGCGCCGGCTACAGAGGCCAGGTCTACCCCGGGGGCGCCAGCAGGGAGGGCAGGTCTACCATGCGGTGCCAGCTTGGGAGGTCAGGTCTACGCCGCCGGCACCAGCTTGGGAGGCCAGGTCTACTATACCGACGCCGGCTACAGAGGCCAGGTCTACGCCGCTGGTGCCGGCTAGGGAGGCCAGGTCTATCCCGCCGGTGCAGGCTTGGGAGGCCAGGTCTACCCCGCCGGCGCCGGCAGGGAGGACAAGTCTAACTCGCCGGCACCGGCTTGGGAGGCCGGGTCTACCCCACCGACGCCGACAGGGAGGCCAGTTCTACTTTGACGGCACCGGCTAAGGAGGCCAGGTCTAACCCGCCGGCGCCAGCTAGGAAGGCCAAGTCTACCCGGACTGCGCCGCCTAGAGAGGAGAGGTCTACCAGGCCGCCGCCGCCTAGAGAGGCCAGGTCTACCATGCTGGCGCCGGCTATGGAGTACAGGTCTACCCCGCCGGCGCCGGCAGGGAGGCCAGGTCTACGCCACGGGCACCGGCAGGGAGGCCAGGTATTCCTTGCCGGCGCCGGCAGGGTGTCCAGGTCTACCCCGCCGGCGCCGGCAGGAAGGCCAAGTCTATGACGCCGGCGCCGGCTAGCAAGGCAATGTCTATGACGCCGACGACGGCTAGGGATGCCAGGTCTACGCCGCCGGCGCGGGCTTGAGAGGCCAGGTTTACTCCGCCGGCGCCGGCTTGGGAGGCCAGGTCTACCATGCTGGCGCCGGCTACGGAGGCCAGGTCTACCCTGCCTGCGCCGGCAGGGAGGCCAGGTCTTCCTTGCCGGCGCCGGCTAGGGATGCCAGATCTACCCCACTGGCACCGGCTATGGAGGCCAGGTCTACACCACCGGTGCCGGCTTGGGAGACCAGGACTACCGTGCCAGCGCCGGCTAGGGAGGCCAGGTCTACGCCGCCGGCGCCGGCTTGGGAGGCCAGGTCTACCACGACAGCGCTGGATATGGAGGCCACTTCTACATCGCCAGCGCCGGCTTGGGAGGCCAGGTCTACTATACCGGCGCCGGCTAGGGAGGCCAGGTCTACTATACCGGCGCCGCCTAGGGAGGCCAGTTCTACGCCGCCGCCGCCGGCTTGGGAGGCCAAGTCTACAACGCCGGCGCCAGCAGGGAGGCCAGGTCTACCCGGCGGCGCCGGCTATGGAGGCAATGATTATGCCGCCGACGCCTGATAGGGAGACCAGGTATACGCCGCCGGCGCCGGCTTGGGAGGCCAGGTCTTCCTTGCCGGCGCCGGCTAGGGAGCCCAGATCTACCCCGCCGGCGCCGACTAGGGAGACCAGGTCTACGCCGCCGGCGCCGGCTTGGAAGGCCAGGTCTTCCTTGCCGGCGCCGGCAGGGTGTCCAGGTCTACCCCGCCGGTGCCGGCTAGGGAGGTAATGTCTACTTCGCCGACGCCGGCTAGGGAGGCCAGGTCTATGACGCCGGCGCACGGTAGCGAGGCAATGTCTACGCCGCCGGCGCCGGCTAGGGAGGCCAGGTCCATGACTCCGGCACCGGCTTTGGAGGCCAGTTCTACCACGTTGGCACCAGCTAGGGAGGCCAGGTCTACACCGCCGGCGCCGGCAGGGAGTCCAGGTCTACGCAGCCGGCGCCGGCTTGGGAGGCCAGGTCTACCCCGCCTGCGCCGGCTATGGAGGCAATGATTATGCCGCCGACGCCTGATAGGGAAACCAGGTCTACGCCGCCGGCGCCAGCTTGGGAGGCCAGGTCAACCCGCCGGCGCCGACTAGGGAGGCCAGGTCTATGCCACTGGCACAGGCAGGGAGGCCCGGTCTTCCTTGCCGGCGCCGGCAGGGTGTCCAGGTCTACCCCGCCGGCGCCGGCTAGGGAGGTAATGTCTACGCCGCCGACGCCGGCTAGGGAGGCCAGGTCTATGACGCCGGCGCCCGCTAGCGATGCAATGTCTATGACGCCGACGACGGCTAGGGAGCCCAGATCTACGCCGCCGGCGCCGGCTAGGGAGGCCAGGTCTATGACGCCTGCACCGCCTTTGGAGGCCAGGTCTACCCCGCCGGCGCCGGAAGGGAGGCCAGGTCTACCACGCCAGCGCCGGATATGGAGGCAGTTCTACCACGCCGGCGCCGGCTAAGGACTCCATGTATACCCCGCCGGCACCGGCTTGGGAGGCCAGGTCTACCCCGCCGGCGCCGGCTAGGGAGGCCAGGGCTATCCCGCCGGTGCCGGCTAGGAAGACAATGTATACGCTGCCGGCGCCAGCTTGGGAGGCCAGGTCTACCCCGCCGGCACCGGCTTGGGAGGCCAGGTCTACTCTACCGGCGCCGGCTAGGGAGGCCAGTTCTACACCGCCGGCGTCGGCTTGGGAGGCTAGGTCTACACCGCAGGCGCCGGCAGGGAGGCCAGGTCTACACCGCTGGTGCCGGCTAGGGAGGCCAGGTCTACACGGCGGCGCCGGCTATGGAGGCAATGATTATGCCGCCGACGCCTGATAGGGAGTCCAGGTCTACGCCGCCGGCGCCGGCTTGGGAGGCCAGGTCTTCCTTGCCGGCGCCGGCTAGGGAGCCCAGATCTACCCCGCCGGCGCCGACTAGGGAGACCAGGTCTACGCCGCCGGCGCCGGCTTGGAAGGCCAGGTCTTCCTTGCCGGCGCCGGCAGGGTGTCCAGGTCTACCCCGCCGGTGCCGGCTAGGGAGGTAATGTCTACTTCGCCGACGCCGGCTAGGGAGGCCAGGTCTATGACGCCGGCGCACGGTAGCGAGGCAATGTCTACGCCGCCGGCGCCGGCTAGGGAGGCCAGGTCCATGACTTCGGCACCGGATTTGGAGGCCAGTTCTACCACGTTGGCACCAGCTAGGGAGGCCAGGTCTACACCGCCGGCGCCGGCAGGGAGTCCAGGTCTACGCAGCCGGCGCCGGCTTGGGAGGCCAGGTCTACCCCGCCTGCGCCGGCTATGGAGGCAATGATTATGCCGCCGACGCCTGATAGGGAAACCAGGTCTACGCCGCCGGCGCCAGCTTGGGAGGCCAGGTCAACCCGCCGGCGCCGACTAGGGAGGCCAGGTCTATGCCACTGGCACAGGCAGGGAGGCCCGGTCTTCCTTGCCGGCGCCGGCAGGGTGTCCAGGTCTACCCCGCCGGCGCCGGCTAGGGAGGTAATGTCTACGCCGCCGACGCCGGCTAGGGAGGCCAGGTCTATGACGCCGGCGCCCGCTAGCGATGCAATGTCTATGACGCCGACGACGGCTAGGGAGCCCAGATCTACGCCGCCGGCGCCGGCTAGGGAGGCCAGGTCTATGACGCCTGCACCGCCTTTGGAGGCCAGGTCTACCCCGCCGGCGCCGGAAGGGAGGCCAGGTCTACCATGCCAGCACCGGATATGGAGGCAGTTCTACCACGCCGGCGCCGGCTAAGGACTCCATGTATACCCCGCCGGCACCGGCTTGGGAGGCCAGGTCTACTATACCGGCGCCGGATACAGAGGCCAGGTCTACGCCGCTGGTGCCGGCTAGGGAGGCCAGGTCTATCCCGCCGGTGCCGGCTAGGAAGACAATGTCTACGGTGCCGGCGCCAGCTTGGGAGGCCAGGTCTACCCCGCCGGCACCGGCAGGGAGGCCACGTCTACCACGCCAGCGCCGGATATGTAGGGAGGTCTACCAAGCCGGTGCCGGCTAAGCAGGCCTTGTATACCCCGCCGGCGCCGGCTTGGGAGGCTAGGTCTACACCGCAGGCGCCGGCAGGGAGGCCAGGTCTACGCCGCTGGTGCCGGCTAGGGAGGCCAGGTCTTCCCCGCCGGTGCCGGCTAGGGAGGCCAGGTCTACCCTGCCGGCGCCTGATATGGAGGCAATGATTATGCCGCCGACGCCTGATAGGGAGGCCAGGTCTACGCCACCGGCACCGGCAGGGAGGCCAGGTCTTCCTTGCCGGCGCCGGCAGGGTGTCCAGGTCTACCCCGCCGGCGCCGGCTAGGGAGGTAATGTCTACGCCGCCGACGCCGGCTAGGGAGGCCAGGTCTATGACGCCGGCGCCCGCTAGCGAGGCAATGTCTGTGACGCCGACGACGGTTACGGAGCCCAGATCTACGCCGCCGGCACCGGCTAGGGAGGGCAGGTCTATGACGCCTGCACCGGCTTTGGAGGCCAGGTCTACCCCGCCGGCGCCGGCAGGGAGGCCAGGTCTAACACGCCAGCGCTGGATATGGAGGGAGCTCTACCACGTCGGTGCCGGCTAAGGAGTCCATGTATACCCCGCCGGCGCCGGCTAGGGAGGCCAGGTCTACCCCGGGGGCGCCAGCAGGGAGGGCAGGTCTACCATGCGGTGCCAGCTTGGGAGGTCAGGTCTACGCCGCCGGCACCAGCTTGGGAGGCCAGGTCTACTATACCGACGCCGGCTACAGAGGCCAGGTCTACGCCGCTGGTGCCGGCTAGGGAGGCCAGGTCTATCCCGCCGGTGCCGGCTTGGGAGGCCAGGTCTACCCCGCCGGCGCCGGCAGGGAGGACAAGTCTAACTCGCTGGCGCCGGCTTGGGAGTCCGGGTCTACCCCACCGGCGCTGGCAGGGAGGCCAGTTCTACTTTGACGGCACCGGCTAAGGAGGCCAGGTCTAACCCGCCGGCGCCAGCTAGGAAGGCCAAGTCTACCCGGACTGCGCCGCCTAGAGAGGAGAGGTCTACCAGGCCGCCGCCGCCTAGAGAGGCCAGGTCTACCATGCTGGCGCCGGCTATGGAGTACAGGTCTACCCCGCCGGCGCCGGCAGGGAGGCCAGGTCTACGCCACGGGCACCGGCAGGGAGGCCAGGTATTCCTTGCCGGCGCCGGCAGGGTGTCCAGGTCTACCCCGCCGGCGCCGGCAGGAAGGCCAAGTCTATGACGCCGGCGCCGGCTAGCAAGGCAATGTCTATGACGCCGACGACGGCTAGGTATGCCAGGTCTACGCCGCCGGCGCGGGCTTGAGAGGCCAGGTTTACTCCGCCGGCGCCGGCTTGGGAGGCCAGGTCTACCATGCTGGCGCCGGCTACGGAGGCCAGGTCTACCCTGCCTGCGCCGGCAGGGAGGCCAGGTCTTCCTTGCCGGCGCTGGCTAGGGATGCCAGATCTACCCCACTGGCACCGGCTATGGAGGCCAGGTCTACACCACCGGTGCCGGCTTGGGAGACCAGGACTACCGTGCCAGCGCCGGCTAGGGAGGCCAGGTCTACACCGCCGGCGCCGGCTTGGGAGGCCAGGTCTACCACGACAGTGCTGGATATGGAGGCCACTTCTACATCGCCAGCGCCGGCTTGGGAGGCCAGGTCTACTATACCGGCGCCGGCTAGGGAGGCCAGGTCTACTATACCGGCGCTGCCTAGGGAGGCCAGTTCTACGCCGCCGCCGCCGGCTTGGGAGGCCAAGTCTACAACGCCGGCGCCAGCAGGGAGGCCAGGTGTACCCCGACGGCGCCGGATAGGGAGGCCAGGTCTACCCCGCCGGCGCCGGCTAGGGAGGCCAGGTCTACCCCGCCGGCGCCAGCTTGGGAGGCCAGGTCTACCCCGCCGGCGCCGGCAGGGAGGCCACGTCTACCACGCCAGCGCCGGATATGGAGGGAGGTCTACCAAGCCGGTGCCGGCTAAGGAGGCCTTGTATACCCCGCCGGCGCCGGCTTGGGAGGCCAGGTCTACTCTACCGGCGCCGGCTAGGGAGGCCAGTTCTACACAGCCGGCGCCGCCTTGGGAGGCTAGGTCTACACCGCAGGCGCCGGCAGGGAGGCCACGTCTACCACGCCAGCGCCGGATATGGAGGGAGGTCTACCAAGCCGGTGCCAGCTAAGGAGGCCTTGTATACCCCGCCGGTGCCGGCTTGGGAGGCCAGGTCTACTCTACCGGCGCTGGCTAGGGAGGCGAGTTCTACACCGCCAGCGCCTGATATGGAGGCAATGATTATGCCGCCGACGACTGATAGGGAGGCCAGGTCTTCGCGGCCAGCGCCGGCTTGGGAGGCCAGGTCTACCCGCCGGCGCCGACTAGGGAGCCCAGATCTACGCCGCCGGCACCGGCTAGGGAGGCCAGGTCTATGACGCCTGCACCGGCTTTGGAGGCCAGGTCTACCCCGCCGGCGCCAGCAGGGAGGCCAGGTCTACCACGCCAGCGCCGGATATGGAGGGAGCTCTACCACGTCGGCGCCGGCTAAGGAGTCCATGTATACCCCGCCGGCGCCGACTAGGGAGGCCAGGTCTACCCCGCCGGCGCAAGTTGGGAAGGGCAGGTCTACCATGCGGTGCCAGCTTGGGAGGTCAGGTCTACGCCGACGGCACCAGCTTGGGAGGTCAAATCTACCCCGCCGGCGCCGGCAGGGAGGCCAGGTCTACTATACCGACGCCGGCTACAGAGGCCAGGTCTACGCCGCTGGTGCCGGCTAGGGAGGCCAGGTCTATCCCGCCGGTGCCGGCTAGGAAGACAATGTATACGCAGCTGGCGCCAGCTAGGGAGGCCAGGTCTACACCACCGGTGCCGGCTTGGGAGGCCAGGACTACCGTGCCAGCGCCAGCTAGGGAGGCCAGGTCTACGCCGCCGGCGCCGGCTTGGGAGGCAAGGTGTACCCAGACGGCGCCGGCAGGGAGGCCAAGTCTACCCCGCCGGCGCCGGCTAGGGAGGCCAGGTCTACGCCACCGGCACCGGCAGGGAGGCCAGGTCTTCCTTGCCGGCGCCGGCTAGGGAGCCCAGATCTACCCCGCCGGCGCCGACTAGGGAGACCAGGTCTACGCCGCCGGCGCCGGCTTGGAAGGCCAGGTCTTCCTTGCCGGCGCCGGCAGGGTGTCCAGGTCTACCCCGCCGGTGCTGGCTAGGGAGGTAATGTCTACTTCGCCGACGCCGGCTAGGGAGGCCAGGTCTATGACGCCGGCGCACGGTAGCGAGGCAATGTCTACGCCGCCGGCGCCGGCTAGGGAGGCCAGGTCCATGACTTCGGCTCCGGCTTTGGAGGCCAGTTCTACCATGTTGGCACCAGCTAGGGAGGCCAGGTCTACACCGCCGGCGCCGGCAGGGAGTCCAGGTCTACGCAGCCGGCGCCGGCTTGGGAGGCCAGGTCTACCCCGCCTGCGCCGGCTATGGAGGCAATGATTATGCCGCCGACGCCTGATAGGGAAACCAGGTCTACGCCGCCGGCGCCAGCTTGGGAGGCCAGGTCAACCCGCCGGCGCCGACTAGGGAGGCCAGGTCTATGCCACTGGCACAGGCAGGGAGGCCCGGTCTTCCTTGCCGGCGCCGGCAGGGTGTCCAGGTCTACCCCGCCGGCGCCGGCTAGGGAGGTAATGTCTACGCCGCCGACGCCGGCTAGGGAGGCCAGGTCTATGACGCCGGCGCCCGCTAGCGATGCAATGTCTATGACGCCGACGACGGCTAGGGAGCCCAGATCTACGCCGCCGGTGCCGGCTAGGGAGGCCAGGTCTATGACGCCTGCACCGCCTTTGGAGGCCAGGTCTACCCCGCCGGCGCCGGAAGGGAGGCCAGGTCTACCATGCCAGCACCGGATATGGAGGCAGTTCTACCACGCCGGCGCCGGCTAAGGACTCCATGTATACCCCGCCGGCACCGGCTTGGGAGGCCAGGTCTACTATACCGGCGCCGGCTAGGGAGGCCAGTTCTACGCCGCCGGCGCCGGCTTGGGAGGCCAGGTCTATACGGCCGGCGCCGGCAGGGAGGCCAGGTCTACTATACCGGCGCCGGATACAGAGGCCAGGTCTACGCCGCTGGTGCCGGCTAGGGAGGCCAGGTCTATCCCGCCGGTGCCGGCTAGGAAGACAATGTCTACGGTGCCGGCGCCAGCTTGGGAGGCCAGGTCTACCCCGCCGGCACCGGCAGGGAGGCCACGTCTACCACGCCAGCGCCGGATATGTAGGGAGGTCTACCAAGCCGGTGCCGGCTAAGCAGGCCTTGTATACCCCGCCGGCGCCGGCTTGGGAGGCTAGGTCTACACCGCAGGCGCCGGCAGGGAGGCCAGGTCTACGCCGCTGGTGCCGGCTAGGGAGGCCAGGTCTTCCCCGCCGGCGCCGGCTAGGGAGGCCAGGTCTACCCTGCCGGCGCCTGATATGGAGGCAATGATTATGCCGCCGACGCCTGATAGGGAGGCCAGGTCTACGCCACCGGCACCGGCAGGGAGGCCAGGTCTTCCTTGCCGGCGCCGGCAGGGTGTCCAGGTCTACCCCGCCGGCGCCGGCTAGGGAGGTAATGTCTACGCCGCCGACGCCGGCTAGGGAGGCCAGGTCTATGACGCCGGCGCCCGCTAGCGAGGCAATGTCTGTGACGCCGACGACGGTTACGGAGCCCAGATCTACGCCGCCGGCACCGGCTAGGGAGGGCAGGTCTATGACGCCTGCACCGGCTTTGGAGGCCAGGTCTACCCCGCCGGCGCCGGCAGGGAGGCCAGGTCTAACACGCCAGCGCTGGATATGGAGGGAGCTCTACCACGTCGGTGCCGGCTAAGGAGTCCATGTATACCCCGCCGGCGCCGGCTAGGGAGGCCAGGTCTACCCCGGGGGCGCCAGCAGGGAGGGCAGGTCTACCATGCGGTGCCAGCTTGGGAGGTCAGGTCTACGCCGCCGGCACCAGCTTGGGAGGCCAGGTCTACTATACCGACGCCGGCTACAGAGGCCAGGTCTACGCCGCTGGTGCCGGCTAGGGAGGCCAGGTCTATCCCGCCGGTGCCGGCTTGGGAGGCCAGGTCTACCCCGCCGGCGCCGGCAGGGAGGACAAGTCTAACTCGCTGGCGCCGGCTTGGGAGTCCGGGTCTACCCCACCGGCGCTGGCAGGGAGGCCAGTTCTACTTTGACGGCACCGGCTAAGGAGGCCAGGTCTAACCCGCCGGCGCCAGCTAGGAAGGCCAAGTCTACCCGGACTGCGCCGCCTAGAGAGGAGAGGTCTACCAGGCCGCCGCCGCCTAGAGAGGCCAGGTCTACCATGCTGGCGCCGGCTATGGAGTACAGGTCTACCCCGCCGGCGCCGGCAGGGAGGCCAGGTCTACGCCACGGGCACCGGCAGGGAGGCCAGGTATTCCTTGCCGGCGCCGGCAGGGTGTCCAGGTCTACCCCGCCGGCGCCGGCAGGAAGGCCAAGTCTATGACGCCGGCGCCGGCTAGCAAGGCAATGTCTATGACGCCGACGACGGCTAGGGATGCCAGGTCTACGCCGCCGGCGCGGGCTTGAGAGGCCAGGTTTACTCCGCCGGCGCCGGCTTGGGAGGCCAGGTCTACCATGCTGGCGCCGGCTACGGAGGCCAGGTCTACCCTGCCTGCGCCGGCAGGGAGGCCAGGTCTTCCTTGCCGGCGCTGGCTAGGGATGCCAGATCTACCCCACTGGCACCGGCTATGGAGGCCAGGTCTACACCACCGGTGCCGGCTTGGGAGACCAGGACTACCGTGCCAGCGCCGGCTAGGGAGGCCAGGTCTACACCGCCGGCGCCGGCTTGGGAGGCCAGGTCTACCACGACAGTGCTGGATATGGAGGCCACTTCTACATCGCCAGCGCCGGCTTGGGAGGCCAGGTCTACTATACCGGCGCCGGCTAGGGAGGCCAGGTCTACTATACCGGCGCCGCCTAGGGAGGCCAGTTCTACGCCGCCGCCGCCGGCTTGGGAGGCCAAGTCTACAACGCCGGCGCCAGCAGGGAGGCCAGGTGTACCCCGACGGCGCCGGATAGGGAGGCCAGGTCTACCCCGCCGGCGCCGGCTAGGGAGGCCAGGTCTACCCCGCCGGCGCCAGCTTGGGAGGCCAGGTCTACCCCGCCGGCGCCGGCAGGGAGGCCACGTCTACCACGCCAGCGCCGGATATGGAGGGAGGTCTACCAAGCCGGTGCCGGCTAAGGAGGCCTTGTATACCCCGCCGGCGCCGGCTTGGGAGGCCAGGTCTACTCTACCGGCGCCGGCTAGGGAGGCCAGTTCTACACAGCCGGCGCCGCCTTGGGAGGCTAGGTCTACACCGCAGGCGCCGGCAGGGAGGCCACGTCTACCACGCCAGCGCCGGATATGGAGGGAGGTCTACCAAGCCGGTGCCAGCTAAGGAGGCCTTGTATACCCCGCCGGTGCCGGCTTGGGAGGCCAGGTCTACTCTACCGGCGCTGGCTAGGGAGGCGAGTTCTACACCGCCGGCACCGGCTTGGGAGGCTAGGTCTACACCGCAGGCGCCGGCAGGGAGGCCAGGTCTACGCCGCTGGTGCCGGCTAGGGAGGCCAGGTCTTCCCCGCCGGCGCCGGCTAGGGAGGCCATGTCTACCCCGCCAGCGCCTGATATGGAGGCAATGATTATGCCGCCGACGACTGATAGGGAGGCCAGGTCTTCGCGGCCAGCGCCGGCTTGGGAGGCCAGGTCTACCCGCCGGCGCCGACTAGGGAGGCCAGGTCTACGCCACCGGCACCGGCAGGGAGGCCAGGTCTTCCTTTCCGGCGCCGGCAGGGTGTCCAGGTCTATGACGCCGGCGCCGGCTAGGGAGGTAATGTCTACGCCGCCAACGCCGGCTAGGGAGGCCAGGTCTATGACGCCGGCGCCCGCTAGCGAGGCAATGTCTATGACGCCGACGACGGCTAGGGAGCCCAGATCTACGCCGCCGGCACCGGCTAGGGAGGGCAGGTCTATGACGCCTGCACCGGCTTTGGAGGCCAGGTCTACCCCGCCGGCGCCGGCAGGGAGGCCAGGTCTACCACGCCAGCGCCGGATATGGAGGGAGCTCTACCACGTCGGCGCCGGCTAAGGAGTCCATGTATACCCCGCCGGCGCCGACTAGGGAGGCCAGGTCTACCCCGCCGGCGCCAGCTGGGGAGGGCAGGTCTACCATGCGGTGCCAGCTTGGGAGGTCAGGTCTACGCCGCCGGCACCAGCTTGGGAGGTCAAATCTACCCCGCCGGCGCCGGCAGGGAGGCCAGGTCTACTATACCGACGCCGGCTACAGAGGCCAGGTCTACGCCGCTGGTGCCGGCTAGGGAGGCCAGGTCTATCCCGCCGGTGCCGGCTAGGAAGACAATGTATACGCAGCTGGCGCCAGCTAGGGAGGCCAGGTCTACACCACCGGTGCCGGCTTGGGAGGCCAGGACTACCGTGCCAGCGCCGGCTAGGGAGGCCAGGTCTACGCCGCCGGCGCCGGCTTGGGAGGCAAGGTGTACCCAGACGGCGCCGGCAGGGAGGCCAAGTCTACCCCGCCGGCGCCGGCTAGGGAGGCCAGGTCTACGCCACCGGCACCGGCAGGGAAGCCAGGTCTTCCTTGCCGGCGCCGGCTAGGGAGCCCAGATCTACCCCGCCGGCGCCGACTAGGGAGGCCAGGTCTACGCCTCCGGCACCGGCAGGGAGGCCAGGTCTTCCGTGCCGGCGCCGGCAGGGTGTCCAGGTCTACCCCGCCGGTGCCGGCTAGGGAGGTAATGTCTACTTCGCCGACGCCGGCTAGGGAGGCCAGGTCTACGCCGCCGGCGCCGGCTAGGGAGGCCAGGTCTATCCCGCCGGCGCTGGCTTGGGAGGCCAGTTCTACTATACCGGCGCCGGATACAGAGGCCAGGTCTACCCCGCCGGCGCCGGCTAGGGAGGCCAGGTCTATCCCGCCGGTGCCGGCTAGAGAGGCCAGGTCTACCGCGCCGGCGCCGGATAGGGAGCTCAGGTCTATCGTGCCTGCGCCGGCTTGGGAGGCCAGGTCTACCCCGCCGGGGCCGGCAGGGAGACCAGGTCTTCCTTACCGGCGCCAGCTAGGGAGTCCAGGTCTACACCACCGGCGCCGGCTCGGGAGGCCATGTCTTCCCCGCCATCGCCGGCTACGGAGGCCAGGTCTTCCCCGCTGGCGCTGGCACGGAGGCCAGGTCTACCCCACCGGCGCCGGCTTGGGAAGCCAGGTCTACTATACCGGCGCCGGCTAGGGAGGCAAGTTCTACCCCACCGGCGCCGTCTTGGGAGCCCAGGTCTACCCCGCCGGCGCCTGCTACGGAGTCCAGGTCTACCCCGCCGGCGCCAGCTAGGGAGGCCAGGTCTATCCCGCCGGTGCCGGCTAGGAAGACAATGTCTACGGTGCCGGCGCCAGCTTGCGAGGCCAGGTCTACCCCGACGGCGCCGGCTACGGAGGCCAGGTCTAACCCGCCGGCGCCAGCTAGGGAGGCCAATTCTACTTGTCCTGCGCCGCCTAGAGAGGCCAGGTCTACCGCGCCGGCGCCGGATAGGGAGGTCAGGTCTATCGTGCCTGCGCCGGCTTGGGAGGCCAGGTCTACCCCGCCGGGGCCGGCAGGGAGACCAGGTCTTCCTTGCCGGCGCCGGCTAGGAAGACAATGTATACGGCAGCCGGCGCCAGCTAGGGAGGCCAGGTCTACCCCGCCAGCGCCGGATATGGAGTGAGGTCTACAACGCCGGCGGCGGCTAAGGAGTCCATGTATACCCCGCCGGCGCCGGCTTGGGAGGCCAGGTCTACTATACCGGCGCCGGCTAGGGAGGCCAGTTCTACGCCGCCGGCGCCGGCTTGGGAGGCCAGGTCTACACCGCTGGCGCCGGCAGGGAGGCCAGGTCTACGCCGCTGGTGCCGGCTAGGGAGGCCAGGTCTATCCTGCCGGCGCCGGCTTGGGAGGCCAGTTCTACTATACCGGCGCCGGATACAGAGGCCAGGTCTACCCCGCCGGCGCCGGCTAGGGAGGCCAGGTCTATCCCGCCGCTGCCGGCTAGGAAGACAATGTCTACGGTGCCGGCGCCAGCTTGGGAGGCCAGGTCTACCCCGACGGCGCCGGCTACGGGGCCAGGTCTAACCCGCCGGCGCCAGCTAGGGAGGCCAATTCTACCTGGCCTGCGCTGCCTAGAGAGGCCAGGTCTACGCGGCCGTTGCCGCCTAGAGAGGCCAGGTCTACCGCGCCGGCGCCGGATAGGGAGGCCAGGTCTACCATGCTGGCGCCGGATAGGGAGGCCAGGTCTACGCCGCCGGCGCCGGTTTGGGAGGCCAGGTCTACCCCAACGACGCCGGCGGGGAGGCCAGGTCTACCCTGACGGTGCTGGCTAGCGAGGCAATGTCTACGCGCCGATGCCGGCTAGGGATGCCAGCTCTACGATGCCGGCGCCGTCTTGGGAGGCCAGGTCTACCCCGCCGGCGCCGGCTTCGGAGGCCAGGTCTACCCTGCCGGCGCCGGCACGGAGGCCAGGTCTAACTCACCGGCTCGAACTAGGGAGACTAGGTATACGCCGCCGGCGCTGGCTAGAGAGGCCATGTCTACGCCACAGGCGCTGGCTTGGGAGGCCAGGTCTACCCCGCCGGCGCCGGCATGGAGACCAGGTCTACACCGCCGGCGCCGGCTACGGATGCCAGGTCTACCCCGCGGCGCCGTTTTGGGAGGCCAGGTCTACGAGTCTGGCGCCAGCAGGGAGGCCAGGTCTACCCCACCTGCGACAGCTACGGAGGCCAGGTCTACACCACCGGAACTGGCTTGGGAGGCCAGGTCTACGCAGGCGGCGCCGGCTGGGGAGGCAATGTGTACGCCGCAGACGCCGGCTAGGGAGGCCAGGTCTACGTCGCCAGCGCCGGCATGGGAGACCAGGACTACCCTGCCGGCGCTGGCTTGGGAGGTCATGTCTACCGCGCCGTCACCGGCTTGGGAGGCCAGGTCTACCATGCTGGCGCCGGCTAAGGAGGCCAGGTCTACCCCGCCGGCGCCAGCTAGGGAGGCTATGTCTACGCCGCCGACGCCGGCTAGGGAGGCCAGGTCTACCCCGCTGGCGCCAGATAGGGAGGAAATGTCTACGCCGCCGGCGCCGGCTACGGATGCCAGGTCTACCCCGCGGCGCCGTTTTGGGAGGCCAGGTCTACGAGTCTGGCGCCAGCAGGGAGGCCAGATCTACCCCACCTGCGACAGCTACGGAGGCCAGGTCTACACCACCGGAACTGGCTTGGGAGGCCAGGTCTAATCAGGCGGCGCCGGCTGGGGAGGCAATGTGTACGCCGCAGACGCCGGCTAGGGAGGCCAGGTCTACGTCGCCAGCGCCGGCATGGGAGACCAGGACTACCCTGCCGGCGCTGGCTTGGGAGGTCATGTCTACCGCGCCGTCACCGGCTTGGGAGGCCAGGTCTACCATGCTGGCGCCGGCTAAGGAGGCCAGGTCTACCCCGCCGGCGCCAGCTAGGGAGGCTATGTCTACGCCGCCGACGCCGGCTAGGGAGGCCAGGTCTACCCTGCTGGCGCCAGATAGGGAGGAAATGTCTACGCCGCCGACGCCGGCTAGGGAGGACAGGTCTACCCCGCCGGTGCCGGCTACGGAGGCAGGTCTACCCCGCAGGTGCCGGCAGGGAGGCCAGGTCTACCCCGCCGGCGCCAGCTAGGGAGGCGAAGTTTACCCGGCCTGCGCCGCCTGGAGAGGCCAGGTCTACCCGGCCGGCGCCGCCTAGAGAGGCCAGTTGTACCCCGCTGGCATCGGCAGGGATGCCAGGTCTACCCCAACGGCGCCGGATACGAAGGCCAGGTCTACCGCGCCGACGACGGCTAGGGAGGCCAGGTCTACCGCAACGGTGCCGGCAGGGAGGCCAGGTCTCCCCTGCTGGCGCCGGCAGAGATGCCAGGTCTACCACGCCGGCGCCAGCTAGGGAGGCCAGGTCTACCCCGCTGGGGCCTACATGGAGGCCAAGTCTAACTCGCCGGTGCCGCTAGGGAAGCCAGGTCTACCACGCCGGCGTCGGCTAGGGAGGCCACGGCTATCCCGCAGGCACCGGCAAGGGAGGCAATGTCTACGCCTCCGACACCGGCTAGGGAGGCCAGGTCTACCCCGCCGGCGCCGGCAGGGAGGCCAGGTCTACCCCGATGGCGCCGGCTACGGAGGCCAGGTCTACACCTCCAGCGCCGGTAGGGAGGCCAAGTCTACACCGCTGGCGCCGGCAAGGGAGGCAATGTCTACGCCGACGAAGCCGGCTAGGGAGGCCAGGCCTACCCCGCTGGCGCCGGCTTGGTAGGCCAGGTCTTCAATGTCGGCACCGGCTAGGGAGGCCAGGTCTACCCCGCCGGCCCCGGCAGAGAGGCCAGGTCTACCCCGACGGCGCCGGCTACGAAGACCAGGTCTACTGCGCCGGCGCCAGCTAGGCAGGCCAGGTCTACCCCGCCGGCGCCGGCAGGGAGGCCAGGTCTAACTCGCCAGCGCCATCTAGGGAGGCCAGGTCTACGCCGCCGGTGCCGCCTTTGGAGGCCAGGTCTACCACACCAGCGCCGGATAGGGAGGCCAGGTCTACCCCACCGGCGTCAGCTACGGAGTCCAGGTCTACTGTACCAGCGCCAGCTAGGGAGGCCAGGTCTACCCCGCTGGCGCCTACAGGGAGGCCAAGTCTAACTCGCCGGTGCCGCTAGGGAAGCCAGGTCTACCCCGCCAGCGTCGGCTTGGGAGGGCAGGTCTACCCCGCGGGCACCGGCTAGGGAGGCCAGGTCTACCCCGCCGGTGCCGGCTAGGGTGGCCAGGTCTACCCCGCTGGCACCGGCTTGGGAGGCCAGTTCTACTATACCGGCGCCGGCTACAGAGGCCAGGTCTTCCCCGCTGGCGCCAGCTACGGAGGCCAGGTCTATCCCGCCAGCGCCGGCTAGGAAGACAATGTATACGGCAGCCGGCGCCGGCAAGGGAGGCCAGGTCTTCCTTGCCGGCGCCGGCTAGGGAGGTCAGGTCTAACCCGGCCTGCGCCACCTAGAGAGGCCAGGTCTACCCGGCCGGCGCCACCTAGAGAAACCAGGTCTACCCCGATGGCGCCGGTTTGGGAGGCAATGTCTACCCCGCCGACGACGGCTACGGAGGCCAGGTCTACACCTCCAGCGCCGGTAGGGAGGCGAGGTCTACCACGCTGGCGCCCGCTTGGGAGGCCAAGTCTACCCCACTGGCGCCGGCAAGGGAGGCAATGTCTACGCCGCCGGCGCTGGCTTGGGAGGCTAGGTCTACCCCGCTGGCGCCGGCTAGGGAGGCCAAGTCTACCCCGCTGGCGCCGGCAAGGGAGGCAATGTCTGCGCTGCCGAAGCCGGCTAGGGAGGCCAGGTGTATGACGCCTGCACCGGCTTTGGAGGCCAGGTCTACCACGCCGGCGCCGGCTAAGAAGTCCATGTATACCCCGCCGGCGCCGGCTTGGGAGGCCAGGTCTACCCCGCCGGCGTCGGCTAGCGAGGCCATGTCTATGCCGCCGCCGACGGCTAGGGAGGCCAGGTCTACGCCGTCGGCGCCAACTTGGGAGGCCAGGTCTAGCCCTGTGGCGCCGGCTTGGGAGGCCAGGTCTACCCCGCCGGCGACGGCGGGGAGGCCAGGTCTACCCCATGGCGCTGGCTAGAGAGGTCAGGTCTATCCTGCTGGCGCTGGATAGGAAGACAATATCTACGCTGGCGGCGCCGGCTTGGGAGGACAGGTCTACACCGCCGGCGCCAGATATGGAGGACAGGTCTGCCCTGCTGGCGCCGGCTGAGGAGGCCATGTCTACCCCGCCGGCGCCGGCGGGGAGGCCAATTCTACTCTACCGGTGCCAGCCTGGAGGCCAGGTCTTCTTTGCCGGCGCCAGCAGGGTGTCCAGGTGTACCCCACCGGTGGCGGCTAGCGAGGCAATGTCTACGCCGCCGACGCCGGCTAGGGAGGCCAGTTCTACGGCGCCGATGCCGGCTTGGGAGGCCAGGTCAACCCAGCCGGTGCCAGCAGGGAATACAGGTCTAACTTGCTGGTGCCGGTTTGGTAGGCCAGGTCTACCCCGCCGGCGCCGGCAGGGAGGACTGATCTAACTCGCTGGCGCCGGCTTGGGAGGCCAGGTCTACCCAGCCGGCGCTAGCAGGGAGGCCAGGTCTAGCCCACTGTCGCCGGATATGGAGGCCAGGTCTACCCCACCGGCGACGGCTAAGGAGGACATGTCTACCACGCCGGCGCCGGTTGGGAGGCCAGGTCTACCCAGCCGGCGCTAGCAGAGAGGCCAGGTCTAGCCCACTGTCGCCGGATATGGAGGCCAGGTCCACCCCGCCGGCGCCGGCTAGGGAGGTGAGGTCTATCCCGCAGGTGCCGGCTAGGAAGACAATGTCTACGCCGCCAGCGCCGGCTTGAGAGGCCAGGTCTATCCCGATGGCGCTGGCTTGGTAGGTCAGGTCTACCCCGCCAGCGCCGGCTTGGGAGGCCAGGTCTATCCCGCGGGCACCGGCTTGGGAGGCCATGTCTACCCCGCCGGCAACAGCAGAGAGGCCAGGTGTACCCCGCCGGAGCAGGCTCCGGCGGCCAAGTCTACCCCGCCGGCGCTGGCTAGGGAGGCCAGGTATACGCTGCATGCACCGGCTTGGGAGGCCAGGTCTACGACGCCGGCGCCGGCTACGGAGGCCAGGTCTCCCCCGCTGGCGCCGGCGGGGAGGCCAGGTCTACCCCGCCGGCGCCGGCTTGGGAGGCCAGGTCTACCCCACCGGCGCCGGCAGGGTGGCCATGTCTACCCCGACAGCGCCGGCTACCAAGGCCAGATCTACCATGCCGGCGCCGGCAGGGAGGCCAGGTCTACCCCGCCGGCGCCGTGTAGCGAGGCCAGGTCTACGCCTCTGGCGCCGGCTTGAGAGGCCAGGTCTACCCTGCCGGCGCCGGCTTGGGAGGTCAGATCTACCGCGCCGGCGCCGGATTGGGAGGCCAGGTCTACCCCGCTGGCGCCGGCTAGGGAGGCCAGGTCTACCCCGCCGGCGCCAGCAGGGAGGGCAGGTCTACCATGCGGTGCCAGCTAGGGAGGTCAGGTCTACGCCGCCGGCACCAGCTTGGGAGGCCAGGTCTACCCCGCCGGCGACGGCAGGGAGGCCAGGTCTTCCCCGCTGGCGCCGGCAGGGAGGCCAGGTCTACCACGCCAGCACCGGATATGGAGGGAGGTGTACCACGCCGGCGCCGGCTAAGGAGGCCATGTATACCCCGCCGGCGCCGGCTTGGGAAGCCAGGTCTACCACGTTGGCACCAGCTAGGGAGGCCAGGTCTACCACGTTGGCACCAGCTAGGGAGGCCAGGCCTACACCGCCGGCGCCGGCAGGGAGTCCAGGTCTACGGAGCCGGCGCCAGCTTGGGAGGCCAGGTCTACCCTGCCTGCGTCGGCTATGGAGGCAATGATTATGCCGCCGGCGCCGGCAGGGAGGCCAGGTCTACCACGCCAGCGCCGGATATGGAGGGAGCTCTACCACGCCGGCGCCGGCAAAGGAGTCCATGTATACCCCGCCAGCGCCGGCTTGGGAGGCCAGGTCTATCCCGCGGGCACCGGCTAGGGAGGCCAGGTCTACCCCGCCGGTGCCGGCGCCGGCTAGGGTGGCCAGGTCTACCCCGCTGGCACCGGCTTGGGAGGCCAGTTCTACTATACCGGCGCCGGCTACAGAGGCCAGGTCTTCCCCGCTGGCGCCGGCAAGGGAGGCAATGTCTGCGCTGCCGAAGCCGGCTAGGGAGGCCAGGTGTATGACGCCTGCACCGGCTTTGGAGGCCAGGTCTACCACGCCGGCGCCGGCTAAGGAGTCCATGTATACCCCGCCGGCGCCGGCTTGGGAGGCCATGTATACCCCGACGGCGCCTGCTTGGGAGGCTAGGTCTACTATACCGGCGCCGGCTAGGGAGGCCAGGTCTACACCGCCGGCGCCGGCAGGGAGGCCAGGTCTACGCCGCTGGTGCCGGCTAGGGAGGCCAGGTCTTCCCCGCCGGCGCCGGCTAGGGAGGCCAGGTTTACCCCGCCGGCGCCGGATAGGGAGGCCAGGTCTACTATACCGACGCCGGCTACAGAGGCCAGGTCTACGCCGCTGGTGCCGGATATGGAGGGAGCTCTACCACGCCGGCGCCGGCTAAGGAGTCCATGTATACCCCGCTGGCGCCGGCTTGGGAGGCCAGGTCTACTATACCGGCGCTGGCTAGGGAGGCCAGTTCTACACCGCCGGCGCCGGCTTGGGAGGCCAGGTCTACACCGCCGGTGCCGGCAGGGAGGCCAGGTCTACGCCGCTGGTGCCGGCTAGGGAGGCCATGTCTATCCCGCCGGTGCCGGCTAGGAAGACAATGTATACGCAGCCGGCGCCAGCTTGGGAGGCCAGGTCTACCCCGCCGGCGGTGGCGGGGAGGCCAGGTCTACCCCATGGCGCCGGCTAGAGAGGTCAGGTCTATCCCGCCGGCGCCGGATAGGAAGACAATATCTACGCTGGTGGCGCCGTCTTGGGAGGCCAGGTCTACACCGCCGGCGCCGGCAGGGATGCCCGGTCTACCCCGCCGTCGCCGGCTTGGGAGGACAGTTCTACCCTGCCGGCGCCGGCTGAGGAGGCCATGTCTACCCCGCCGGCGCCGGCTCGGGAGGCCAATTCTACTCTACCAGCGCCGGCAGGGTGTCCAGGTCTACCGGGCCGGCGCCGGCTAGGGAGGCAATGTCTAAGCCGCCGACGCCGGCTAGGGAGGCCAGGTCTATGGTGCCGGCGCCGGCTTTGGAGGCTAGGTCTACTCCGCCGGCGCCGGCTAGCGAGGCAATTACTATGACGCCGACGACGGCTAGGAAGGCCAGGTGTACGCCGCCGGCGCCGGCTTGGGAGGCCAGGTCTACCCCGCCGGCGCCCTCTTGGGAGACCAGGTCTACGACGCCGGCGCCGGCTTGGTTGGCCAGGTCTACCCCGCCGGCGCCCTCTTGGGATACCAGGTTATGACGCCGGCGCCGGCTTGGGAGGCCAGGTCTACCCCGCCGGCGTCGGCTAGCGAGGCAATGTCTATGCCGCCGCCGACGGCTAGGGAGGCCAGGTCTACGCCGTCGGCGCCAACTTGGGAGGCCAGGTCTAGCCCTGTGGCGCCGGCTTGGGAGGCCAGGTCTACCCCGCCAGCGCCGGCTCGGGAGGCCAATTCTACTCTACCGGTGCCAGCCCGGAGGCGAGGTCTTCCTTGCCGGCGCCAGCAGGGTGTCCTGGTGTACCCCACCGGTGGCGGCTAGCGAGGCAATGTCTACGCCGCCGACGCCGGCTAGGGAGGCCAGTTCTACGGCGCCGATGCTGGCTTGGGAGGCCAGGTCAACCCAGCCGGCGCCAGCAGGGAGGACTGATCTAACTCGCTGGCGCCGGCTTGGGAGGCCAGGTCTACCCAGCCGGCGCTAGCAGGGAGGCCAGGTCTAGCCCACTGTCGCCGGATATGGAGGCCAGGTCTACCCCACCGGCGACGGCTAAGGAGGACATGTCTACCACGCCGGCGCCGGTTGGGAGGCCAGGTCTACCCAGCCGGCGCTAGCAGGGAGGCCAGGTCTAGCCCACTGTCGCCGGATATGGAGACCTGGTCCACCCCGCCGGCGACGGATAAGGAGGACATGTCTACCACGCCGGCGCCGGTTGGGAGGCCAGGTCTACCTCGCTGGCATGGCTAGGGAGGCCAGGTCCACCCCGCCGGCGCCGGCTAGGGAGGCGAGGTCTATCCCGCTGGTGCCGGCTAGGAAGACAATGTCTACGCCGCCAGCGCCGGCTTGAGAGGCCAGGTCTATCCCGCCGGTGCCGGCTAGGAAGACAATGTCTACGGTGCCGGCGCCGGCTAGGGAGGCCAGGTCTATCCCGCCGGTGCCGGCTAGGAAGACAATGTCTACGGTGCCGGCGCCGGCTTGGGAGGCCAGGTCTACCCCGCCGGCGCCTGCAGGGAGGCCAGGTCTACCACGCAAGCGCCGGATATGGAGGGAGGTGTACCACGCCGGCGCCGGCTAGGGAGGCCATGTATACCCCGCCGGCGCCGGCTTGGGAGGCCAGGTCTACTATACCGGCCCCGGCTAGGGAGGCCAGTTCTACGCCGCCGGCGCCGGCTTGGGAGGCCAGGTCTACACCACCGGCGCCGGCAGGGAGGCCAGGTCTACGCCGCTGGTGCCGGCTAGGGAGGCCAGGTCTTCCCCGCCGGCGCCGGCTAGGGAGGCCAGGTCTACCCCGCCGGTGCCGGATAGGGAGGCCAGGTCTACTATACCGACGCCGGCTACAGAGGCCAGGTCTACGCCGCTGGTGCCGGCTAGGGAAGCCAGGTCTATCCCGCCGGTGCCGGCTAGGAAGACAATGTATACGCAGCCGGCGTCAGCTAGGGAGGCCAGGTCTACGCCGCCGGCGCCGGCTTGGGAGGCAAGGTGTACCCAGACGGCGCCGGCAGGGAGGCCAAGTCTACCCCGCCGGCGCCGGCTAGGGAGGCCAGGTCTACCACGCCAGCGCCGGATATGGAGGGAGCTCTACCACGCCGGCGCCGGCTAAGGAGTCCATGTATACCCCGCTGGCGCCGGCTTGGGAGGCCAGGTCTACCACGACAGCGCTGGATATGGAGGCCAGGTCTACACCGCCGGCGCCGGCTAAGGAGGCCACGTCTACATCGCCGGCGCCGTCTTGGGAGGCCAGGTCTACTATACCGGCGCCGCCTAGGGAGGCCAGTTCTACGCCGCCGCCGCCGGCTTGGGAGGCCAAGTCTACAACGCCGGCGCCAGCAGGGAGGCCAGGTCTACGCAGCCGGCGCCAGCTTGGGAGGCCATGTCTACCCTGCCTGCGTCGGCTATGGAGGCAATGATTATGCCGCCGACGCCTGATAGGGAGGCCAGGTCTACGCCGCCGGCGCCGGCTTGGGAGGCCAGGTCTAATCCGCTGGCGCCAGCTTTGGAGGCCAGGTCTACCCCGCCGGCGCCGGCTAGCGAGGCAATATCTATGACGCCGACGACTGCCAGGGAGGCCAGGTCTATGACGCCAGCGCCCGCTAGCGATGCAATGTCTATGACGCCGACGACGGCTAGGGAGCCCAGATCTACGCCGCCGGCGCCGGCTAGGGAGGCCAGGTCTATGACGCCAGCGCCGGATATGGAGGGAGCTCTACCACGCCGGCGCCGGCTAAGGAGTCCATGTATACCCCGCCGGCGCCGGACTGGGAGGCCAGGTCTACTATACCGGCGCCGGCTAGGGAGGCCAGTTCTACGCCGCCGGCGCCGGCTTGGGAGGCCAGGTCTACACCGCCGGCGCCGGCAGGGAGGCCAGATCTACGCCGCTGGTGCCGGCTTGGGAGGCCAGGTCTACACCACCGGCGCCGGCTTGGGAGGCCAGGACTACCTAGCCAGCGCCGGCTAGGGAGGCCAGATCTATGACGTCGGCGCCCGCTAGCGAGGCAATGTCTATGACGCTGACGACGGCTAGGGAGCCCAGATCTACGCCGCCGGCGCCGGCTAGGGAGGCCAGGTCTATCCTGCCGGCGCCGGCTTGGGAGGCCAGTTCTACTATACCGGCGCCGGCTACAGAGGCCAGGTCTACCCCGCCGGCGCCGGCTAGGGAGGCCAGGTCTATCCCGCCGGTGCCGGCTAGGAAGACAATGTCTACGTTGCCGGCGCCAGCAGGGAGGCCACGTCTACCACGCCAGCACCGGATATGGAGGGAGGTCTACCAAGCCGGTGCCGGCTAAGGAGGCCTTGTATAACCCGCCGGTGCCGGCTTGGGAGGCCAGGTCTACTATACCGGCGCCGGCTAGGGAGGCCAGGTCTACCCTGCCGGCGCCGGCTTGGGAGGCCAGTTCTACTATACCGGCGCCGGCTACAGAGGCCAGGTCTACCCCGCCGGCGCCGGCTAGGGAGGCCAGGTCTATCCCGCCGGTGCCGGCTAGGAAGACAATGTCTACGTTGCCGGCGCCAGCTTGGGAGGCCAGGTCTACCCCGCCGGTGCCGGCAGGTAGGCTAGGTCTACACCGCAGGCGCCGGCTTGGGAGGCCAGTTCTACTATACCGGCACCGGCTACAGAGGCCAGATCTACCCCGCCGGCACCAACTACGGAGGCCAGGTCTACGCCGCCGACGCCGGCTAGGGAGGCCAGGTCTATGACGCCGGCGCTGGCTTTGGAGGACAGGTCTACCCCGCTGGCGCCGGCAGGGAGGCCACGTCTACCACGCCAGCACCGGATATGGAGGGAGGTCTACCAAGCCGGTGCCGGCTAAGGAGGCCTTGTATAACCCGCCGGCGCCGGCTTGGGAGGCCAGGTCTACTATACCGGCGCCGGCTAGGGAGGCCAGTTCTACACCGCCGGCGCCGGCTTGGGAGTCTAGGTCTACACCGCAGGCGCCGGCAGGGAGGCCAGGTCTACGCCGCTGGTGCCGGCTAGGGAGGCCAGGTCTACCCCGCTGGCGCCCTCTTGGGATACCATGTTATGACGCCGGCGCCGGCTTGGGAGGCCAGGTCTACCCCACCGGCGTCGGCTAGCGAGGCAATGTCTATGCCGCCGCCGACGGCTAGGGAGGCCAGGTCTACGCCGTCGGCGCCAACTTGGGAGGCCAGGTCTAGCCCTGTGGCGCCGGCTTGGGAGGCCAGGTCTACCCCGCCAGCGCCGGCGGGGAGGCCAATTCTACTCTACCGGTGCCAGCCCGGAGGCCAGGTCTTCCTTGCCGGCGCCAGCAGGGTGTCCAGGTGTACCCCACCGGTGGCGGCTAGCGAGGCAATGTCTACGCCGCCGACGCCGGCTAGGGAGGCCAGTTCTACGGCGCCGATGCCGGCTTGGGAGGCCAGGTCAACCCAGCCGGCGCCAGCAGGGAGGACAGGTCTAACTCGCTGGCGCCGGTTTGGTAGGCCAGGTCTACCCCGCCGGCGCCGGCAGGGAGGACTGATCTAACTCGCTGGCGCCGGCTTGGGAGGCCAGGTCTACCCAGCCGGCGCTAGCAGGGAGGCCAGGTCTAGCCCACTGTCGCCGGATATGGAGGCCAGGTCCACCCCACCGGCGACGGATAAGGAGGACATGTCTACCACGCCGGCGCCGGTTGGGAGGCCAGGTCTACCTCGCTGGCATGGCTAGGGAGGCCAGGTCCACCCCGCCGGCGCCGGCTAGGGAGGCGAGGTCTATCCCGCTGGTGCCGGCTAGGAAGACAATGTCTACGCCGCCAGCGCCGGCTTGAGAGGCCAGGTCTATCCCGATGGCGCTGGCTTGGTAGGTCAGGTCTACACCGCCAGCGCCGGCTTGGGAGGCCAGGTCTATCCCGCGGGCACCGGCTAGGGAGGCCAGGTCTAACCCGCCGGTGCCGGCTAGGGTGGCCAGGTCTATGACGCCTGCACCGGCTTGGGAGGCCAGGTCTATGACGCCTGCACCGGCTTGGGAGGCCAGGTCTACCCCACCGGCGTCGGCTAGCGAGGCAGTGTCTATGCCGCCGCCGACGGCTAGGGAGGCCAGGTCTACGCCGTCGGCGCCAACTTGGGAGGCCAGGTCTAGCCCTGTGGCGCCGGCTTGGGAGGCCAGGTCTACCCCGCCAGCGCCGGCGGGGAGGCCAATTCTACTCTACCGGTGCCAGCCCGGAGGCCAGGTCTTCCTTGCCGGCTCCAGCAGGGTGTCCCGGTGTACCCCACCGGTGGCGGCTAGCGAGGCAATGTCTACGCCGCCGACGCCGGCTAGGGAGGCCAGTTCTACGGCGCCGATGCCGGCTTGGGAGGCCAGGTCAACCCAGCCGGCGCCAGCAGGGAGGACAGGTCTAACTCGCTGGCGCTGGTTTGGTAGGCCAGGTCTACCCCGCCGGCGCCGGCAGGGAGGACTGATCTAACTCGCTGGCGCCGGCTTGGGAGGCCAGGTCTACCCAGCCGGCGCTAGCAGGGAGGCCAGGTCTAGCCCACTGTCGCCGGATATGGAGGCCAGGTCTACCCCACCGGCGACGGCTAAGGAGGACATGTCTACCACGCCGGCGCCGGTTGGGAGGCCAGGTCTACCCAGCCGGCGCTAGCAGGGAGGCCAGGTCTAGCCCACTGTCGCCGGATATGGAGGCCAGGTCCACCCTGCCGGCGACGGATAAGGAGGACATGTCTACCACGCCGGCGCCGGTTGGGAGGCCAGGTCTACCTCGCTGGCATGGCTAGGGAGGCCAGGTCCACCCCTCCGGCGCCGGCTAGGGAGGCGAGGTCTATCCCGCTGGTGCCGGCTAGGAAGACAATGTCTACGCCGCCAGCGCCGGCTTGGGAGGCCAGGTCTACACCGCCGGAGCCGGCAGGGAGACCAGGTCTTCCTTGCCGGCGCCGGCTAGGGAGTCCAGGTCTACACCACCGGCGCCGGCTCGGGAGGCCAGGTCTACCCTGACGGTGCTGGCTAGCGAGGCAATGTCTACGCGCCGATGTCGGCTAGGAATGCCAGCTCTACGACGCCGGCGCCGTCTTGGGAGGCCAGGTCTACCCCGCCGGCGCCGGCTTCGGAGGCCAGGTCTACCCTGCCGGCGCCGGCACGGAGGCCAGGTCTAACTCACCGGCTCAAACTAGGGAGACTAGGTATACGCCGCCGGCGCTGGCTAGGGAGGCCATGTCTACGCCACAGGCGCTGGCTTGGGAGGCCAGGTCTACCCCGCCGGCGCCGGCATGGAGACCAGGTCTACACCGCCGGCGCCGGCTACGGATGCCAGGTCTACCCCGCGGCGCCGTTTTGGGAGGCCAGGTCTACGAGTCTGGCGCCAGCAGGGAGGCCAGGTCTACCCCTCCTGCGACAGCTACGGAGGCCAGGTCTACACCACCGGAACTGGTTTGCGAGGCCAGGTCTACGCAGGCGGCGCCGGCTGGGGAGGCAATGTGTACGCCGCGGACGCCGGCTAGGGAGGCCAGGTCTACGTCGCCAGCGCCGGCATGGGAGACCAGGACTACCCTGCCGGCGCTGGCTTGGGAGGTCATGTCTACCGCGCCGTCACCGGCTTGGGAGGCCAGGTCTACCATGCTGGCGCCGGCTAAGGAGGCCAGGTCTACCCCGCCGGCGCCAGCTAGGGAGGCTATGTCTACGCCGCCGACGCCGGCTAGGGAGGCCAGGTCTACCCTGCTGGCTCCAGATAGGGAGGATATGTCTACGCCGCCGACGCCGGCTAGGGAGGACAGGTCTACCCCGCTGGTGCCGGCTACGGAGGCAGGTCTACCCCGCCGGCGCCGGCTAGGGAGGCCAGGTCTACCCCGCCGTCACCGGCTTGGGAGGCCAGGTCTAACATGCTGGCGCCGGCTAGTGAGGCCAGGTCTACCCCACCTGCTCCGGCTAGGAAGACAATGTATTCAAAGCCGGCGCCGTCTTTGGAGGCCAGGTCTATCCCACCGGCGCCGGCAGGGAGGCCAGGTCTACCCTGCCGGTGCCGGCAGGGAGGCGAGGTCTACCCCGCCGGCGCCGGCTACGGAGTCCAGGTCTACGACGCCGGCGCCAACTTGGGAGGCCAGGTCTACACCGCTGGCGCCGGCTTGGGAGGCCAGGTCTACCATGCCAGCGCCGGCTAGGGAGGTCAGGTCTTCCCCGCTGGCGCCGGCAGAGAGGCCAGGTCTACCCCGACGGCGCCGGCTACGAAGGCCAGGTCTACGCTGCCGGCGCCGGCTAGGGAGGCCAGGTCTACCCCGCCGGCGCTGGCAGGGAGGCCAGGTCTACACGGCCGGCGCCGGCGTTTGAGGAAATGTGTGCGCCGCTGACGCCGGCTAGGGAGGCCAGGTATACCCCGCCGGTGCCGGCTTCGGAGGCCAGGTTTACCATGCCGGCGCCGGCAGGGATGCCAGGTCTTCCCTGCCGACGCCGGCTAGGGAGGCCAGGTCTACGCCGCCGGCGCTGGCTTGGGAGGCCAGGTCTACCCCGCGGGCGACGGCTGGGAGGCCAGGTCTACCCCGCTGGCGCTGGCTAGGGAGGCCAAGTCTACCCCGCTGGCGCCGGCAAGGGAGGCAATTTCTACGCCGCCGAAGCCGGCTAGGGAGGCCAGGTCTACGTTGCCGGCGCCGGCTAAGGAGGCCAGGTCTAAACCCCTGGCGCCGGCTTGGGAGGCCAGGTCTACCATGCTGGCGCCGGATAGGGAGGCCAGTTCTATCCCACCGGCGCAGGCTAGGAAGACAATGTCTACGCTGCTGACACTATCTAGAGAGGCCAGGTCTACGCCTCCGGCGCCGGTTTGGGAGGCCAGGTCTACCTTGCCGTACCCGGATAGGGAGGCCATCTCAACCCCGCCGGCGCCGGCAGAGAGGCCAGGTCTACCCCGACGGCGCCGGCTACGAAGGCCAGGTCTACCGCGCCGACGACGGCTAGGGAGGCCAGGTCTACCCCGACGGTGCCGGCAGGGAGGCCAGGTCTCCCCCGCTGGCGCCGGCAGGGATGCCAGGTCTACCACGACGGCGCCAGCTAGGGAGGCCAGGTCTACCCCGCTGGTGCCGGCAGGGATGCCAGGTCTACCCCGACAGCGCCGTCTACGAAGGCCAGGTCTACCGCGCCGGCGCCAGTTAGGGAGGCCAGGTCTACCCCGCTGGCGCCTACAGGGAGGCCAAGTCTAACTCGCCGGTGCCGCTAGGGAAGCCAGGTCTACCCCGCCGGCTTCGGCTTGGGAGGCCAGGTCTACCCCGCAGGTGCCGGCAGGGAGGCCAGGTCTACCCCGCCGGCGCCAGCTAGGGAGGCGAAGTCTACCTGGCCTGCGCCGCCTGGAGAGGACAGGTCTACCCGGCCGGCGCCGCCTAGAGAGGCCAGTTGTACCCCGCTGGCGTCGGCAGGGATGCCAGGTCTACCCCAACGGCGCCGGATACGAAGGCCAGGTCTACCGCGCCGACAACGGCTAGGGAGGCCAGGTGTACCGCAACGGTGCCGGCAGGGAGGCCAGGTCTCCCCTGCTGGCGCCGGCAGAGATGCCAGGTCTACCACGCCGGCGCCAGCTAGGGAGGCCAGGTCTACCCCGCTGGGGCCTACATGGAGGCCATGTCTAACTCGCCGGTGCCGCTAGGGAAGCCAGGTCTACCACGCCGGCGTCGGCTAGGGAGGCCACGGCTATCCCGCAGGCACCGGCAAGGGAGGCAATGTCTACGCCTCCGACACCGGCTAGGGAGGCCAGGTCTACCCCGCCGGCGCCGGCAGGGAGGCCAGGTCTACCCCGATGGCGCCGGCTACGGAGGCCAGGTCTACACCTCCAGCGCCGGTAGGGAGGCCAAGTCTACACCGCTGGCGCCGGCAAGGGAGGCAATGTCTACGCCGCCGAAGCCGGCTAGGGAGGCCAGGCCTACCCCGCTGGCGCCGGCTTGGTAGGCCAGGTCTTCAATGTCGGCGCCGGCTAGGGAGGCCAGGTCTACCCCGCCGGCCCCGGCAGAGAGGCCAGGTCTACCCCGACGGCGCCGTCAGGGAGGCCAGGTCTAACTCGCCGGCGCTGGCTAGGGAGGCCAGGTCTACCCTTCCGGCGCCGGCAGGGAGGCCAGGTCTAACTCGCCAGCGCCATCTAGGGAGGCCAGTTCTACGCCGCCGGTGCCGCCTTGGGAGGCCAGGTCTACCCCGCTGGCACCAGCTAGGGACGCCAGGTCTACGCCGTTGGAGTGGGCTTGGGAGGCCAGGTCTACCCCGCTGGCGCCTGCTTGGGAGGCCAGGTCTACCCCGCCGGTGCTGGCAGGGAGGCCAGTTCTTCCTTGCCGGCGCCAGCGAGGGAGTCCTGGTCTACGCCGCCGGCTCCGGCTAGGGAGGCCAGGTCTACCCTGCCGGCGCCGAAAGGGAGGCCAAGTCTACCCAGCCTGCGCAAGCTAGGGAGGCCAGGTCTACGCGGCCGGCGCCGCCTAGAGAGCCCAGGTCTACTATACCGGCGCCGGCTAGGGAGGCCAGTTCTACGCCGCCGGCGCCGGCTTGGGAGGCCAGGTCTACACCGCCGGAGCCGGCAGGGAGGGCAGGTCTACGCCGCTGGTGCCGGCTAGGGAGGCCAGGTCTAACCCGCCGGCGCCGGCTAGGGAGGTAATGTCTACGCCGCCGACGCCGGCTAGGGAGGCCAGGTCTATGACGCCAGCGCCCGCTAGCGAGACAATGTCTATGACGCCGACGACGGCTAGGGAGCCCAGATCTACGCCGCCGGCGCCGGCTAGGGAGGCCAGGTCTATGATGCCTGCACCAGCTTTGGAGGCCAGGTCTACGCCGCCGGCGCCGGCTAGCGAGGCAATATCTATGACGCCGACAACTGCCAGGGAGGCCAGGTCTATGACGCCGGCGCCCGCTAGCGATGCAATGTCTATGATGCCGACGACGGCTAGGGAGCCCAGATCTACGCCGCCGGCGCCGGCTAGGGAGGCCAGGTCTATGACGCCTGCACCGGCTTGGGAGGCCAGGTCTACCCCACCGGCGTCGGCTAGCGAGGCAGTGTCTATGCCGCCGCCGACGGCTAGGGAGGCCAGGTCTACGCCGTCGGCGCCAACTTGGGAGGCCAGGTCTAGCCCTGTGGCGCCGGCTTGGGAGGCCAGGTCTACCCCGCCAGCGCCGGCGGGGAGGCCAATTCTACTCTACCGGTGCCAGCCCGGAGGCCAGGTCTTCCTTGCCGGCTCCAGCAGGGTGTCCAGGTGTACCCCACCGGTGGCGGCTAGCGAGGCAATGTCTACGCCGCCGACGCCGGCTAGGGAGGCCAGTTCTACGGCGCCGATGCCGGCTTGGGAGGCCAGGTCAACCCAGCCGGCGCCAGCAGGGAGGACAGGTCTAACTCGCTGGCGCTGGTTTGGTAGGCCAGGTCTACCCCGCCGGCGCCGGCAGGGAGGACTGATCTAACTCGCTGGCGCCGGCTTGGGAGGCCAGGTCTACCCAGCCGGCGCTAGCAGGGAGGCCAGGTCTAGCCCACTGTCGCCGGATATGGAGGCCAGGTCTACCCCACCGGCGACGGCTAAGGAGGACATGTCTACCACGCCGGCGCCGGTTGGGAGGCCAGGTCTACCATGCTGGCGCCGGCTAAGGAGGCCAGGTCTACCCCGCCGGCGCCAGCTAGGGAGGCTATGTCTACGCCGCCGACGCCGGCTAGGGAGGCCAGGTCTACCCTGCTGGCTCCAGATAGGGAGGATATGTCTACGCCGCCGACGCCGGCTAGGGAGGACAGGTCTACCCCGCTGGTGCCGGCTACGGAGGCAGGTCTACCCCGCCGGCGCCGGCTAGGGAGGCCAGGTCTACCCCGCCGGCACCGGCTTGGGAGGCCAGGTCTAACATGCTGGCGCCGGCTAGTGAGGCCAGGTCTACCCCACCTGCTCCGGCTAGGAAGACAATGTATTCAAAGCCGGCGCCGTCTTTGGAGGCCAGGTCTATCCCACCGGTGCCGGCAGGGAGGCGAGGTCTACCCCGCCGGCGCCGGCTACGGAGTCCAGGTCTACGACGCCGGCGCCAGCTTGGGAGGCCAGGTCTACACCGCTGGCGCCGGCTTGGGAGGCCAGGTCTACACCGCTGGCGCCGGCTTGGGAGGCCAGGTCTACCATGCCAGCGCCGGCTAGGGAGGTCAGGTCTTCCCCGCCGGCGCCGGCAGAGAGGCCAGGTCTACCCCGACGGCGCCGGCTACGAAGGCCAGGTCTACGCTGCCGGCGCCGGCTAGGGAGGCCAGGTCTACCCCGCCGGCGCTGGCAGGGAGGCCAGGTCTACACGGCCGGCGCCGGCGTTTGAGGAAATGTGTGCGCCGCTGACGCCGGCTAGGGAGGCCAGGTATACCCCGCCGGTGCCGGCTTCGGAGGCCAGGTTTACCATGCCGGCGCCGGCAGGGATGCCAGGTCTTCCCTGCCGACGCCGGCTAGGGAGGCCAGGTCTACGCCGCCGGCGCTGGCTTGGGAGGCCAGGTCTACCCCGCGGGCGACGGCTGGGAGGCCAGGTCTACCCCGCTGGCGCTGGCTAGGGAGGCCAAGTCTACCCCGCTGGCGCCGGCAAGGGAGGCAATTTCTACGCCGCCGAAGCCGGCTAGGGAGGCCAGGTCTACGCTGCCGGCGCCGGCTAAGGAGGCCAGGTCTAAACCCCTGGCGCCGGCTTGGGAGGCCAGGTCTACCATGCTGGCGCCGGATAGGGAGGCCAGTTCTATCCCACCGGCGCAGGCTAGGAAGACAATGTCTACGCTGCTGACACTATCTAGAGAGGCCAGGTCTACGCCTCCGGCGCCGGTTTGGGAGGCCAGGTCTACCTCGCCGTACCCGGATAGGGAGGCCATCTCAACCCCGCCGGCGCCGGCAGAGAGGCCAGGTCTACCCCGACGGCGCCGGCTACGAAGGCCAGGTCTACCGCGCCGACGACGGCTAGGGAGGCCAGGTCTACCCCGACGGTGCCGGCAGGGAGGCCAGGTCTCCCCCGCTGGCGCCGGCAGGGATGCCAGGTCTACCACGACGGCGCCGGATAGGGAGGCCAGGTCTACCCCGCTGGTGCCGGCAGGGATGCCAGGTCTACCCCGACAGCGCCGTCTACGAAGGCCAGGTCTACCGCGCCGGCGCCAGTTAGGGAGGCCAGGTCTACCCCGCTGGCGCCTACAGGGAGGCCAAGTCTAACTCGCCGGTGCCGCTAGGGAAGCCAGGTCTACCCCGCCGGCTTCGGCTTGGGAGGCCAGGTCTACCCCGCAGGTGCCGGCAGGGAGGCCAGGTCTACCCCGCCGGCGCCAGCTAGGGAGGCGAAGTCTACCTGGCCTGCGCCGCCTGGAGAGGACAGGTCTACCCGGCCGGCGCCGCCTAGAGAGGCCAGTTGTACCCCGCTGGCGTCGGCAGGGATGCCAGGTCTACCCCAACGGCGCCGGATACGAAGGCCAGGTCTACCGCGCCGACGACGGCTAGGGAGGCCAGGTGTACCGCAACGGTGCCGGCAGGGAGGCCAGGTCTCCCCTGCTGGCGCCGGCAGAGATGCCAGGTCTACCACGCCGGTGCCGCTAGGGAAGCCAGGTCTACCACGCCGGCGTCGGCTAGGGAGGCCACGGCTATCCTGCAGGCACCGGCAAGGGAGGCAATGTCTACGCCTCCGACACCGGCTAGGGAGGCCAGGTCTACCCCGCCGGCGCCGGCAGGGAGGCCAGGTCTACCCCGATGGCGCCGGCTACGGAGGCCAGGTCTACACCTCCAGCGCCGGTAGGGAGGCCAAGTCTACACCGCTGGCGCCGGCAAGGGAGGCAATGTCTACGCCGCCGAAGCCGGCTAGGGAGGCCAGGCCTACCCCGCTGGCGCCGGCTTGGTAGGCCAGGTCTTCAATGTCGGCGCCGGCTAGGGAGGCCAGGTCTACCCCGCCGGCCCCGGCAGAGAGGCCAGGTCTACCCCGACGGCGCCGTCAGGGAGGCCAGGTCTAACTCGCCGGCGCTGGCTAGGGAGGCCAGGTCTACCCTTCCGGCGCCGGCAGGGAGGCCAGGTCTAACTCGCCAGCGCCATCTAGGGAGGCCAGTTCTACGCCGCCGGTGCCGCCTTGGGAGGCCAGGTCTACCCCGCTGGCACCAGCTAGGGACGCCAGGTCTACGCCGTTGGAGTGGGCTTGGGAGGCCAGGTCTACCCCGCTGGCGCCTGCTTGGGAGGCCAGGTCTACCCCGCCGGTGCTGGCAGGGAGGCCAGTTCTTCCTTGCCGGCGCCAGCGAGGGAGTCCTGGTCTACGCCGCCGGCTCCGGCTAGGGAGGCCAGGTCTACCCTGCCGGCGCCGAAAGGGAGGCCAAGTCTACCCAGCCTGCGCAAGCTAGGGAGGCCAGGTCTACGCGGCCGGCGCCGCCTAGAGAGCCCAGGTCTACTATACCGGCGCCGGCTAGGGAGGCCAGTTCTACGCCGCCGGCGCCGGCTTGGGAGGCCAGGTCTACACCGCCGGAGCCGGCAGGGAGGGCAGGTCTACGCCGCTGGTGCCGGCTAGGGAGGCCAGGTCTAACCCGCCGGCGCCGGCTAGGGAGGTAATGTCTACGCCGCCGACGCCGGCTAGGGAGGCCAGGTCTATGACGCCAGCGCCCGCTAGCGAGACAATGTCTATGACGCCGACGACGGCTAGGGAGCCCAGATCTACGCCGCCGGCGCCGGCTAGGGAGGCCAGGTCTATGATGCCTGCACCAGCTTTGGAGGCCAGGTCTACGCCGCCGGCGCCGGCTAGCGAGGCAATATCTATGACGCCGACAACTGCCAGGGAGGCCAGGTCTATGACGCCGGCGCCCGCTAGCGAGGCAATGTCTATGATGCCGACGACGGCTAGGGAGCCCAGATCTACGCCGCCGGCGCCGGCTAGGGAGGCCAGGTCTATGACGCCTGCACCGGCTTGGGAGGCCAGGTCTACCCCACCGGCGTCGGCTAGCGAGGCAGTGTCTATGCCGCCGCCGACGGCTAGGGAGGCCAGGTCTACGCCGTCGGCGCCAACTTGGGAGGCCAGGTCTAGCCCTGTGGCGCCGGCTTGGGAGGCCAGGTCTACCCCGCCAGCGCCGGCGGGGAGGCCAATTCTACTCTACCGGTGCCAGCCCGGAGGCCAGGTCTTCCTTGCCGGCTCCAGCAGGGTGTCCAGGTGTACCCCACCGGTGGCGGCTAGCGAGGCAATGTCTACGCCGCCGACGCCGGCTAGGGAGGCCAGTTCTATGGCGCCGATGCCGGCTTGGGAGGCCAGGTCAACCCAGCCGGCGCCAGCAGGGAGGACAGGTCTAACTCGCTGGCGCTGGTTTGGTAGGCCAGGTCTACCCCGCCGGCGCCGGCAGGGAGGACTGATCTAACTCGCTGGCGCCGGCTTGGGAGGCCAGGTCTACCCAGCCGGCGCTAGCAGGGAGGCCAGGTCTAGCCCACTGTCGCCGGATATGGAGGCCAGGTCTACCCCACCGGCGACGGCTAAGGAGGACATGTCTACCACGCCGGCGCCGGTTGGGAGGCCAGGTCTACTCAGCCCGCGCTAGCAGGGAGGCCAGGTCTACGCCGTCGGCGCCAACTTGGGAGGCCAGGTCTAGCCCTGTGGCGCCGGCTTGGGAGGCCAGGTCTACCCCGCCAGCGCCGGCGGGGAGGCCAATTCTACTCTACCGGTGCCAGCCCGGAGGCCAGGTCTTCCTTGCCGGCTCCAGCAGGGTGTCCCGGTGTACCCCACCGGTGGCGGCTAGCGAGGCAATGTCTACGCCGCCGACGCCGGCTAGGGAGGCCAGTTCTACGGCGCCGATGCCGGCTTGGGAGGCCAGGTCAACCCAGCCGGCGCCAGCAGGGAGGACAGGTCTAACTCGCTGGCGCTGGTTTGGTAGGCCAGGTCTACCCCGCCGGCGCCGGCAGGGAGGACTGATCTAACTCGCTGGCGCCGGCTTGGGAGGCCAGGTCTACCCAGCCGGCGCTAGCAGGGAGGCCAGGTCTAGCCCACTGTCGCCGGATATGGAGGCCAGGTCTACCCCACCGGCGACGGCTAAGGAGGACATGTCTACCACGCCGGCGCCGGTTGGGAGGCCAGGTCTACCCAGCCGGCGCTAGCAGGGAGGCCAGGTCTAGCCCACTGTCGCCGGATATGGAGGCCAGGTCCACCCTGCCGGCGACGGATAAGGAGGACATGTCTACCACGCCGGCGCCGGTTGGGAGGCCAGGTCTACCTCGCTGGCATGGCTAGGGAGGCCAGGTCCACCCCTCCGGCGCCGGCTAGGGAGGCGAGGTCTATCCCGCTGGTGCCGGCTAGGAAGACAATGTCTACGCCGCCAGCGCCGGCTTGGGAGGCCAGGTCTACACCGCCGGAGCCGGCAGGGAGACCAGGTCTTCCTTGCCGGCGCCGGCTAGGGAGTCCAGGTCTACACCACCGGCGCCGGCTCGGGAGGCCAGGTCTACCCTGACGGTGCTGGCTAGCGAGGCAATGTCTACGCGCCGATGTCGGCTAGGAATGCCAGCTCTACGACGCCGGCGCCGTCTTGGGAGGCCAGGTCTACCCCGCCGGCGCCGGCTTCGGAGGCCAGGTCTACCCTGCCGGCGCCGGCACGGAGGCCAGGTCTAACTCACCGGCTCAAACTAGGGAGACTAGGTATACGCCGCCGGCGCTGGCTAGGGAGGCCATGTCTACGCCACAGGCGCTGGCTTGGGAGGCCAGGTCTACCCCGCCGGCGCCGGCATGGAGACCAGGTCTACACCGCCGGCGCCGGCTACGGATGCCAGGTCTACCCCGCGGCGCCGTTTTGGGAGGCCAGGTCTACGAGTCTGGCGCCAGCAGGGAGGCCAGGTCTACCCCTCCTGCGACAGCTACGGAGGCCAGGTCTACACCACCGGAACTGGTTTGCGAGGCCAGGTCTACGCAGGCGGCGCCGGCTGGGGAGGCAATGTGTACGCCGCGGACGCCGGCTAGGGAGGCCAGGTCTACGTCGCCAGCGCCGGCATGGGAGACCAGGACTACCCTGCCGGCGCTGGCTTGGGAGGTCATGTCTACCGCGCCGTCACCGGCTTGGGAGGCCAGGTCTACCATGCTGGCGCCGGCTAAGGAGGCCAGGTCTACCCCGCCGGCGCCAGCTAGGGAGGCTATGTCTACGCCGCCGACGCCGGCTAGGGAGGCCAGGTCTACCCTGCTGGCTCCAGATAGGGAGGATATGTCTACGCCGCCGACGCCGGCTAGGGAGGACAGGTCTACCCCGCTGGTGCCGGCTACGGAGGCAGGTCTACCCCGCCGGCGCCGGCTAGGGAGGCCAGGTCTACCCCGCCGTCACCGGCTTGGGAGGCCAGGTCTAACATGCTGGCGCCGGCTAGTGAGGCCAGGTCTACCCCACCTGCTCCGGCTAGGAAGACAATGTATTCAAAGCCGGCGCCGTCTTTGGAGGCCAGGTCTATCCCACCGGCGCCGGCAGGGAGGCCAGGTCTACCCTGCCGGTGCCGGCAGGGAGGCGAGGTCTACCCCGCCGGCGCCGGCTACGGAGTCCAGGTCTACGACGCCGGCGCCAACTTGGGAGGCCAGGTCTACACCGCTGGCGCCGGCTTGGGAGGCCAGGTCTACCATGCCAGCGCCGGCTAGGGAGGTCAGGTCTTCCCCGCTGGCGCCGGCAGAGAGGCCAGGTCTACCCCGACGGCGCCGGCTACGAAGGCCAGGTCTACGCTGCCGGCGCCGGCTAGGGAGGCCAGGTCTACCCCGCCGGCGCTGGCAGGGAGGCCAGGTCTACACGGCCGGCGCCGGCGTTTGAGGAAATGTGTGCGCCGCTGACGCCGGCTAGGGAGGCCAGGTATACCCCGCCGGTGCCGGCTTCGGAGGCCAGGTTTACCATGCCGGCGCCGGCAGGGATGCCAGGTCTTCCCTGCCGACGCCGGCTAGGGAGGCCAGGTCTACGCCGCCGGCGCTGGCTTGGGAGGCCAGGTCTACCCCGCGGGCGACGGCTGGGAGGCCAGGTCTACCCCGCTGGCGCTGGCTAGGGAGGCCAAGTCTACCCCGCTGGCGCCGGCAAGGGAGGCAATTTCTACGCCGCCGAAGCCGGCTAGGGAGGCCAGGTCTACGTTGCCGGCGCCGGCTAAGGAGGCCAGGTCTAAACCCCTGGCGCCGGCTTGGGAGGCCAGGTCTACCATGCTGGCGCCGGATAGGGAGGCCAGTTCTATCCCACCGGCGCAGGCTAGGAAGACAATGTCTACGCTGCTGACACTATCTAGAGAGGCCAGGTCTACGCCTCCGGCGCCGGTTTGGGAGGCCAGGTCTACCTCGCCGTACCCGGATAGGGAGGCCATCTCAACCCCGCCGGCGCCGGCAGAGAGGCCAGGTCTACCCCGACGGCGCCGGCTACGAAGGCCAGGTCTACCGCGCCGACGACGGCTAGGGAGGCCAGGTCTACCCCGACGGTGCCGGCAGGGAGGCCAGGTCTCCCCCGCTGGCGCCGGCAGGGATGCCAGGTCTACCACGACGGCGCCAGCTAGGGAGGCCAGGTCTACCCCGCTGGTGCCGGCAGGGATGCCAGGTCTACCCCGACAGCGCCGTCTACGAAGGCCAGGTCTACCGCGCCGGCGCCAGTTAGGGAGGCCAGGTCTACCCCGCTGGCGCCTACAGGGAGGCCAAGTCTAACTCGCCGGTGCCGCTAGGGAAGCCAGGTCTACCCCGCCGGCTTCGGCTTGGGAGGCCAGGTCTACCCCGCAGGTGCCGGCAGGGAGGCCAGGTCTACCCCGCCGGCGCCAGCTAGGGAGGCGAAGTCTACCTGGCCTGCGCCGCCTGGAGAGGACAGGTCTACCCGGCCGGCGCCGCCTAGAGAGGCCAGTTGTACCCCGCTGGCGTCGGCAGGGATGCCAGGTCTACCCCAACGGCGCCGGATACGAAGGCCAGGTCTACCGCGCCGACAACGGCTAGGGAGGCCAGGTGTACCGCAACGGTGCCGGCAGGGAGGCCAGGTCTCCCCTGCTGGCGCCGGCAGAGATGCCAGGTCTACCACGCCGGCGCCAGCTAGGGAGGCCAGGTCTACCCCGCTGGGGCCTACATGGAGGCCATGTCTAACTCGCCGGTGCCGCTAGGGAAGCCAGGTCTACCACGCCGGCGTCGGCTAGGGAGGCCACGGCTATCCCGCAGGCACCGGCAAGGGAGGCAATGTCTACGCCTCCGACACCGGCTAGGGAGGCCAGGTCTACCCCGCCGGCGCCGGCAGGGAGGCCAGGTCTACCCCGATGGCGCCGGCTACGGAGGCCAGGTCTACACCTCCAGCGCCGGTAGGGAGGCCAAGTCTACACCGCTGGCGCCGGCAAGGGAGGCAATGTCTACGCCGCCGAAGCCGGCTAGGGAGGCCAGGCCTACCCCGCTGGCGCCGGCTTGGTAGGCCAGGTCTTCAATGTCGGCGCCGGCTAGGGAGGCCAGGTCTACCCCGCCGGCCCCGGCAGAGAGGCCAGGTCTACCCCGACGGCGCCGTCAGGGAGGCCAGGTCTAACTCGCCGGCGCTGGCTAGGGAGGCCAGGTCTACCCTTCCGGCGCCGGCAGGGAGGCCAGGTCTAACTCGCCAGCGCCATCTAGGGAGGCCAGTTCTACGCCGCCGGTGCCGCCTTGGGAGGCCAGGTCTACCCCGCTGGCACCAGCTAGGGACGCCAGGTCTACGCCGTTGGAGTGGGCTTGGGAGGCCAGGTCTACCCCGCTGGCGCCTGCTTGGGAGGCCAGGTCTACCCCGCCGGTGCTGGCAGGGAGGCCAGTTCTTCCTTGCCGGCGCCAGCGAGGGAGTCCTGGTCTACGCCGCCGGCTCCGGCTAGGGAGGCCAGGTCTACCCTGCCGGCGCCGAAAGGGAGGCCAAGTCTACCCAGCCTGCGCAAGCTAGGGAGGCCAGGTCTACGCGGCCGGCGCCGCCTAGAGAGCCCAGGTCTACTATACCGGCGCCGGCTAGGGAGGCCAGTTCTACGCCGCCGGCGCCGGCTTGGGAGGCCAGGTCTACACCGCCGGAGCCGGCAGGGAGGGCAGGTCTACGCCGCTGGTGCCGGCTAGGGAGGCCAGGTCTAACCCGCCGGCGCCGGCTAGGGAGGTAATGTCTACGCCGCCGACGCCGGCTAGGGAGGCCAGGTCTATGACGCCAGCGCCCGCTAGCGAGACAATGTCTATGACGCCGACGACGGCTAGGGAGCCCAGATCTACGCCGCCGGCGCCGGCTAGGGAGGCCAGGTCTATGATGCCTGCACCAGCTTTGGAGGCCAGGTCTACGCCGCCGGCGCCGGCTAGCGAGGCAATATCTATGACGCCGACAACTGCCAGGGAGGCCAGGTCTATGACGCCGGCGCCCGCTAGCGATGCAATGTCTATGATGCCGACGACGGCTAGGGAGCCCAGATCTACGCCGCCGGCGCCGGCTAGGGAGGCCAGGTCTATGACGCCTGCACCGGCTTGGGAGGCCAGGTCTACCCCACCGGCGTCGGCTAGCGAGGCAGTGTCTATGCCGCCGCCGACGGCTAGGGAGGCCAGGTCTACGCCGTCGGCGCCAACTTGGGAGGCCAGGTCTAGCCCTGTGGCGCCGGCTTGGGAGGCCAGGTCTACCCCGCCAGCGCCGGCGGGGAGGCCAATTCTACTCTACCGGTGCCAGCCCGGAGGCCAGGTCTTCCTTGCCGGCTCCAGCAGGGTGTCCAGGTGTACCCCACCGGTGGCGGCTAGCGAGGCAATGTCTACGCCGCCGACGCCGGCTAGGGAGGCCAGTTCTACGGCGCCGATGCCGGCTTGGGAGGCCAGGTCAACCCAGCCGGCGCCAGCAGGGAGGACAGGTCTAACTCGCTGGCGCTGGTTTGGTAGGCCAGGTCTACCCCGCCGGCGCCGGCAGGGAGGACTGATCTAACTCGCTGGCGCCGGCTTGGGAGGCCAGGTCTACCCAGCCGGCGCTAGCAGGGAGGCCAGGTCTAGCCCACTGTCGCCGGATATGGAGGCCAGGTCTACCCCACCGGCGACGGCTAAGGAGGACATGTCTACCACGCCGGCGCCGGTTGGGAGGCCAGGTCTACCATGCTGGCGCCGGCTAAGGAGGCCAGGTCTACCCCGCCGGCGCCAGCTAGGGAGGCTATGTCTACGCCGCCGACGCCGGCTAGGGAGGCCAGGTCTACCCTGCTGGCTCCAGATAGGGAGGATATGTCTACGCCGCCGACGCCGGCTAGGGAGGACAGGTCTACCCCGCTGGTGCCGGCTACGGAGGCAGGTCTACCCCGCCGGCGCCGGCTAGGGAGGCCAGGTCTACCCCGCCGGCACCGGCTTGGGAGGCCAGGTCTAACATGCTGGCGCCGGCTAGTGAGGCCAGGTCTACCCCACCTGCTCCGGCTAGGAAGACAATGTATTCAAAGCCGGCGCCGTCTTTGGAGGCCAGGTCTATCCCACCGGCGCCGGCAGGGAGGCCAGGTCTACCCTGCCGGTGCCGGCAGGGAGGCGAGGTCTACCCCGCCGGCGCCGGCTACGGAGTCCAGGTCTACGACGCCGGCGCCAGCTTGGGAGGCCAGGTCTACACCGCTGGCGCCGGCTTGGGAGGCCAGGTCTACCATGCCAGCGCCGGCTAGGGAGGTCAGGTCTTCCCCGCCGGCGCCGGCAGAGAGGCCAGGTCTACCCCGACGGCGCCGGCTACGAAGGCCAGGTCTACGCTGCCGGCGCCGGCTAGGGAGGCCAGGTCTACCCCGCCGGCGCTGGCAGGGAGGCCAGGTCTACACGGCCGGCGCCGGCGTTTGAGGAAATGTGTGCGCCGCTGACGCCGGCTAGGGAGGCCAGGTATACCCCGCCGGTGCCGGCTTCGGAGGCCAGGTTTACCATGCCGGCGCCGGCAGGGATGCCAGGTCTTCCCTGCCGACGCCGGCTAGGGAGGCCAGGTCTACGCCGCCGGCGCTGGCTTGGGAGGCCAGGTCTACCCCGCGGGCGACGGCTGGGAGGCCAGGTCTACCCCGCTGGCGCTGGCTAGGGAGGCCAAGTCTACCCCGCTGGCGCCGGCAAGGGAGGCAATTTCTACGCCGCCGAAGCCGGCTAGGGAGGCCAGGTCTACGCTGCCGGCGCCGGCTAAGGAGGCCAGGTCTAAACCCCTGGCGCCGGCTTGGGAGGCCAGGTCTACCATGCTGGCGCCGGATAGGGAGGCCAGTTCTATCCCACCGGCGCAGGCTAGGAAGACAATGTCTACGCTGCTGACACTATCTAGAGAGGCCAGGTCTACGCCTCCGGCGCCGGTTTGGGAGGCCAGGTCTACCTCGCCGTACCCGGATAGGGAGGCCATCTCAACCCCGCCGGCGCCGGCAGAGAGGCCAGGTCTACCCCGACGGCGCCGGCTACGAAGGCCAGGTCTACCGCGCCGACGACGGCTAGGGAGGCCAGGTCTACCCCGACGGTGCCGGCAGGGAGGCCAGGTCTCCCCCGCTGGCGCCGGCAGGGATGCCAGGTCTACCACGACGGCGCCGGATAGGGAGGCCAGGTCTACCCCGCTGGTGCCGGCAGGGATGCCAGGTCTACCCCGACAGCGCCGTCTACGAAGGCCAGGTCTACCGCGCCGGCGCCAGTTAGGGAGGCCAGGTCTACCCCGCTGGCGCCTACAGGGAGGCCAAGTCTAACTCGCCGGTGCCGCTAGGGAAGCCAGGTCTACCCCGCCGGCTTCGGCTTGGGAGGCCAGGTCTACCCCGCAGGTGCCGGCAGGGAGGCCAGGTCTACCCCGCCGGCGCCAGCTAGGGAGGCGAAGTCTACCTGGCCTGCGCCGCCTGGAGAGGACAGGTCTACCCGGCCGGCGCCGCCTAGAGAGGCCAGTTGTACCCCGCTGGCGTCGGCAGGGATGCCAGGTCTACCCCAACGGCGCCGGATACGAAGGCCAGGTCTACCGCGCCGACGACGGCTAGGGAGGCCAGGTGTACCGCAACGGTGCCGGCAGGGAGGCCAGGTCTCCCCTGCTGGCGCCGGCAGAGATGCCAGGTCTACCACGCCGGTGCCGCTAGGGAAGCCAGGTCTACCACGCCGGCGTCGGCTAGGGAGGCCACGGCTATCCTGCAGGCACCGGCAAGGGAGGCAATGTCTACGCCTCCGACACCGGCTAGGGAGGCCAGGTCTACCCCGCCGGCGCCGGCAGGGAGGCCAGGTCTACCCCGATGGCGCCGGCTACGGAGGCCAGGTCTACACCTCCAGCGCCGGTAGGGAGGCCAAGTCTACACCGCTGGCGCCGGCAAGGGAGGCAATGTCTACGCCGCCGAAGCCGGCTAGGGAGGCCAGGCCTACCCCGCTGGCGCCGGCTTGGTAGGCCAGGTCTTCAATGTCGGCGCCGGCTAGGGAGGCCAGGTCTACCCCGCCGGCCCCGGCAGAGAGGCCAGGTCTACCCCGACGGCGCCGTCAGGGAGGCCAGGTCTAACTCGCCGGCGCTGGCTAGGGAGGCCAGGTCTACCCTTCCGGCGCCGGCAGGGAGGCCAGGTCTAACTCGCCAGCGCCATCTAGGGAGGCCAGTTCTACGCCGCCGGTGCCGCCTTGGGAGGCCAGGTCTACCCCGCTGGCACCAGCTAGGGACGCCAGGTCTACGCCGTTGGAGTGGGCTTGGGAGGCCAGGTCTACCCCGCTGGCGCCTGCTTGGGAGGCCAGGTCTACCCCGCCGGTGCTGGCAGGGAGGCCAGTTCTTCCTTGCCGGCGCCAGCGAGGGAGTCCTGGTCTACGCCGCCGGCTCCGGCTAGGGAGGCCAGGTCTACCCTGCCGGCGCCGAAAGGGAGGCCAAGTCTACCCAGCCTGCGCAAGCTAGGGAGGCCAGGTCTACGCGGCCGGCGCCGCCTAGAGAGCCCAGGTCTACTATACCGGCGCCGGCTAGGGAGGCCAGTTCTACGCCGCCGGCGCCGGCTTGGGAGGCCAGGTCTACACCGCCGGAGCCGGCAGGGAGGGCAGGTCTACGCCGCTGGTGCCGGCTAGGGAGGCCAGGTCTAACCCGCCGGCGCCGGCTAGGGAGGTAATGTCTACGCCGCCGACGCCGGCTAGGGAGGCCAGGTCTATGACGCCAGCGCCCGCTAGCGAGACAATGTCTATGACGCCGACGACGGCTAGGGAGCCCAGATCTACGCCGCCGGCGCCGGCTAGGGAGGCCAGGTCTATGATGCCTGCACCAGCTTTGGAGGCCAGGTCTACGCCGCCGGCGCCGGCTAGCGAGGCAATATCTATGACGCCGACAACTGCCAGGGAGGCCAGGTCTATGACGCCGGCGCCCGCTAGCGAGGCAATGTCTATGATGCCGACGACGGCTAGGGAGCCCAGATCTACGCCGCCGGCGCCGGCTAGGGAGGCCAGGTCTATGACGCCTGCACCGGCTTGGGAGGCCAGGTCTACCCCACCGGCGTCGGCTAGCGAGGCAGTGTCTATGCCGCCGCCGACGGCTAGGGAGGCCAGGTCTACGCCGTCGGCGCCAACTTGGGAGGCCAGGTCTAGCCCTGTGGCGCCGGCTTGGGAGGCCAGGTCTACCCCGCCAGCGCCGGCGGGGAGGCCAATTCTACTCTACCGGTGCCAGCCCGGAGGCCAGGTCTTCCTTGCCGGCTCCAGCAGGGTGTCCAGGTGTACCCCACCGGTGGCGGCTAGCGAGGCAATGTCTACGCCGCCGACGCCGGCTAGGGAGGCCAGTTCTATGGCGCCGATGCCGGCTTGGGAGGCCAGGTCAACCCAGCCGGCGCCAGCAGGGAGGACAGGTCTAACTCGCTGGCGCTGGTTTGGTAGGCCAGGTCTACCCCGCCGGCGCCGGCAGGGAGGACTGATCTAACTCGCTGGCGCCGGCTTGGGAGGCCAGGTCTACCCAGCCGGCGCTAGCAGGGAGGCCAGGTCTAGCCCACTGTCGCCGGATATGGAGGCCAGGTCTACCCCACCGGCGACGGCTAAGGAGGACATGTCTACCACGCCGGCGCCGGTTGGGAGGCCAGGTCTACTCAGCCCGCGCTAGCAGGGAGGCCAGGTCTAGCCCACTGTCGCCGGATATGGAGGCCAGGTCCACCCTGCCGGCGACGGATAAGGAGGACATGTCTACCACGCCGGCGCCGGTTGGGAGGCCAGGTCTACCTCGCTGGCATGGCTAGGGAGGCCAGGTCCACCCCTCCGGCGCCGGCTAGGGAGGCGAGGTCTATCCCGCTGGTGCCGGCTAGGAAGACAATGTCTACGCCGCCAGCGCCGGCTTGGGAGGCCAGGTCTACACCGCCGGAGCCGGCAGGGAGACCAGGTCTTCCTTGCCGGCGCCGGCTAGGGAGTCCAGGTCTACACCACCGGCGCCGGCTCGGGAGGCCAGGTCTACCCTGACGGTGCTGGCTAGCGAGGCAATGTCTACGCGCCGATGTCGGCTAGGAATGCCAGCTCTACGACGCCGGCGCCGTCTTGGGAGGCCAGGTCTACCCCGCCGGCGCCGGCTAGGGAGGCCAGGTCTACCCTGCCGGCGCCGGCACGGAGGCCAGGTCTAACTCACCGGCTCAAACTAGGGAGACTAGGTATACGCCGCCGGCGCTGGCTAGGGAGGCCATGTCTACGCCACAGGCGCTGGCTTGGGAGGCCAGGTCTACCCCGCCGGCGCCGGCATGGAGACCAGGTCTACACCGCCGGCGCCGGCTACGGATGCCAGGTCTACCCCGCGGCGCCGTTTTGGGAGGCCAGGTCTACGAGTCTGGCGCCAGCAGGGAGGCCAGGTCTACCCCTCCTGCGACAGCTACGGAGGCCAGGTCTACACCACCGGAACTGGTTTGCGAGGCCAGGTCTACGCAGGCGGCGCCGGCTGGGGAGGCAATGTGTACGCCGCGGACGCCGGCTAGGGAGGCCAGGTCTACGTCGCCAGCGCCGGCATGGGAGACCAGGACTACCCTGCCGGCGCTGGCTTGGGAGGTCATGTCTACCGCGCCGTCACCGGCTTGGGAGGCCAGGTCTACCATGCTGGCGCCGGCTAAGGAGGCCAGGTCTACCCCGCCGGCGCCAGCTAGGGAGGCTATGTCTACGCCGCCGACGCCGGCTAGGGAGGCCAGGTCTACCCTGCTGGCTCCAGATAGGGAGGATATGTCTACGCCGCCGACGCCGGCTAGGGAGGACAGGTCTACCCCGCTGGTGCCGGCTACGGAGGCAGGTCTACCCCGCCGGCGCCGGCTAGGGAGGCCAGGTCTAACATGCTGGCGCCGGCTAGTGAGGCCAGGTCTACCCCACCTGCTCCGGCTAGGAAGACAATGTATTCAAAGCCGGCGCCGTCTTTGGAGGCCAGGTCTATCCCACCGGCGCCGGCAGGGAGGCCAGGTCTACCCTGCCGGTGCCGGCAGGGAGGCGAGGTCTACCCCGCCGGCGCCGGCTACGGAGTCCAGGTCTACGACGCCGGCGCCAGCTTGGGAGGCCAGGTCTACACCGCTGGCGCCGGCTTGGGAGGCCAGGTCTACCATGCCAGCGCCGGCTAGGGAGGTCAGGTCTTCCCCGCCGGCGCCGGCAGAGAGGCCAGGTCTACCCCGACGGCGCCGGCTACGAAGGCCAGGTCTACGCTGCCGGCGCCGGCTAGGGAGGCCAGGTCTACCCCGCCGGCGCTGGCAGGGAGGCCAGGTCTACACGGCCGGCGCCGGCGTTTGAGGAAATGTGTGCGCCGCTGACGCCGGCTAGGGAGGCCAGGTATACCCCGCCGGTGCCGGCTTCGGAGGCCAGGTTTACCATGCCGGCGCCGGCAGGGATGCCAGGTCTTCCCTGCCGACGCCGGCTAGGGAGGCCAGGTCTACGCCGCCGGCGCTGGCTTGGGAGGCCAGGTCTACCCCGCGGGCGACGGCTGGGAGGCCAGGTCTACCCCGCTGGCGCTGGCTAGGGAGGCCAAGTCTACCCCGCTGGCGCCGGCAAGGGAGGCAATTTCTACGCCGCCGAAGCCGGCTAGGGAGGCCAGGTCTACGCTGCCGGCGCCGGCTAAGGAGGCCAGGTCTAAACCCCTGGCGCCGGCTTGGGAGGCCAGGTCTACCATGCTGGCGCCGGATAGGGAGGCCAGTTCTATCCCACCGGCGCAGGCTAGGAAGACAATGTCTACGCTGCTGACACTATCTAGAGAGGCCAGGTCTACGCCTCCGGCGCCGGTTTGGGAGGCCAGGTCTACCTCGCCGTACCCGGATAGGGAGGCCATCTCAACCCCGCCGGCGCCGGCAGAGAGGCCAGGTCTACCCCGACGGCGCCGGCTACGAAGGCCAGGTCTACCGCGCCGACGACGGCTAGGGAGGCCAGGTCTACCCCGACGGTGCCGGCAGGGAGGCCAGGTCTCCCCCGCTGGCGCCGGCAGGGATGCCAGGTCTACCACGACGGCGCCGGATAGGGAGGCCAGGTCTACCCCGCTGGTGCCGGCAGGGATGCCAGGTCTACCCCGACAGCGCCGTCTACGAAGGCCAGGTCTACCGCGCCGGCGCCAGTTAGGGAGGCCAGGTCTACCCCGCTGGCGCCTACAGGGAGGCCAAGTCTAACTCGCCGGTGCCGCTAGGGAAGCCAGGTCTACCCCGCCGGCTTCGGCTTGGGAGGCCAGGTCTACCCCGCAGGTGCCGGCAGGGAGGCCAGGTCTACCCCGCCGGCGCCAGCTAGGGAGGCGAAGTCTACCTGGCCTGCGCCGCCTGGAGAGGACAGGTCTACCCGGCCGGCGCCGCCTAGAGAGGCCAGTTGTACCCCGCTGGCGTCGGCAGGGATGCCAGGTCTACCCCAACGGCGCCGGATACGAAGGCCAGGTCTACCGCGCCGACGACGGCTAGGGAGGCCAGGTGTACCGCAACGGTGCCGGCAGGGAGGCCAGGTCTCCCCTGCTGGCGCCGGCAGAGATGCCAGGTCTACCACGCCGGCGCCAGCTAGGGAGGCCAGGTCTACCCCGCTGGGGCCTACATGGAGGCCATGTCTAACTCGCCGGTGCCGCTAGGGAAGCCAGGTCTACCACGCCGGCGTCGGCTAGGGAGGCCACGGCTATCCCGCAGGCACCGGCAAGGGAGGCAATGTCTACGCCTCCGACACCGGCTAGGGAGGCCAGGTCTACCCCGCCGGCGCCGGCAGGGAGGCCAGGTCTACCCCGATGGCGCCGGCTACGGAGGCCAGGTCTACACCTCCAGCGCCGGTAGGGAGGCCAAGTCTACACCGCTGGCGCCGGCAAGGGAGGCAATGTCTACGCCGCCGAAGCCGGCTAGGGAGGCCAGGCCTACCCCGCTGGCGCCGGCTTGGTAGGCCAGGTCTTCAATGTCGGCGCCGGCTAGGGAGGCCAGGTCTACCCCGCCGGCCCCGGCAGAGAGGCCAGGTCTACCCCGACGGCGCCGTCAGGGAGGCCAGGTCTAACTCGCCGGCGCTGGCTAGGGAGGCCAGGTCTACCCTTCCGGCGCCGGCAGGGAGGCCAGGTCTAACTCGCCAGCGCCATCTAGGGAGGCCAGTTCTACGCCGCCGGTGCCGCCTTGGGAGGCCAGGTCTACCCCGCTGGCACCAGCTAGGGACGCCAGGTCTACGCCGTTGGAGTGGGCTTGGGAGGCCAGGTCTACCCCGCTGGCGCCTGCTTGGGAGGCCAGGTCTACCCCGCCGGTGCTGGCAGGGAGGCCAGTTCTTCCCTGCCGGCGCCAGCGAGGGAGTCCTGGTCTACGCCGCCGGCTCCGGCTAGGGAGGCCAGGTCTACCCTGCCGGCGCCGAAAGGGAGGCCAAGTCTACCCAGCCTGCGCAAGCTAGGGAGGCCAGGTCTACGCGGCCGGCGCCGCCTAGAGAGCCCAGGTCTACTATACCGGCGCCGGCTAGGGAGGCCAGTTCTACGCCGCCGGCGCCGGCTTGGGAGGCCAGGTCTACACCGCCGGAGCCGGCAGGGAGGGCAGGTCTACGCCGCTGGTGCCGGCTAGGGAGGCCAGGTCTAACCCGCCGGCGCCGGCTAGGGAGGTAATGTCTACGCCGCCGACGCCGGCTAGGGAGGCCAGGTCTATGACGCCAGCGCCCGCTAGCGAGACAATGTCTATGACGCCGACGACGGCTAGGGAGCCCAGATCTACGCCGCCGGCGCCGGCTAGGGAGGCCAGGTCTATGATGCCTGCACCAGCTTTGGAGGCCAGGTCTACGCCGCCGGCGCCGGCTAGCGAGGCAATATCTATGACGCCGACAACTGCCAGGGAGGCCAGGTCTATGACGCCGGCGCCCGCTAGCGAGGCAATGTCTATGATGCCGACGACGGCTAGGGAGCCCAGATCTACGCCGCCGGCGCCGGCTAGGGAGGCCAGGTCTATGACGCCTGCACCGGCTTGGGAGGCCAGGTCTACCCCACCGGCGTCGGCTAGCGAGGCAGTGTCTATGCCGCCGCCGACGGCTAGGGAGGCCAGGTCTACGCCGTCGGCGCCAACTTGGGAGGCCAGGTCTAGCCCTGTGGCGCCGGCTTGGGAGGCCAGGTCTACCCCGCCAGCGCCGGCGGGGAGGCCAATTCTACTCTACCGGTGCCAGCCCGGAGGCCAGGTCTTCCTTGCCGGCTCCAGCAGGGTGTCCAGGTGTACCCCACCGGTGGCGGCTAGCGAGGCAATGTCTACGCCGCCGACGCCGGCTAGGGAGGCCAGTTCTATGGCGCCGATGCCGGCTTGGGAGGCCAGGTCAACCCAGCCGGCGCCAGCAGGGAGGACAGGTCTAACTCGCTGGCGCTGGTTTGGTAGGCCAGGTCTACCCCGCCGGCGCCGGCAGGGAGGACTGATCTAACTCGCTGGCGCCGGCTTGGGAGGCCAGGTCTACCCAGCCGGCGCTAGCAGGGAGGCCAGGTCTAGCCCACTGTCGCCGGATATGGAGGCCAGGTCTACCCCACCGGCGACGGCTAAGGAGGACATGTCTACCACGCCGGCGCCGGTTGGGAGGCCAGGTCTACCCAGCCGGCGCTAGCAGGGAGGCCAGGTCTAGCCCACTGTCGCCGGATATGGAGGCCAGGTCCACCCTGCCGGCGACGGATAAGGAGGACATGTCTACCACGCCGGCGCCGGTTGGGAGGCCAGGTCTACCTCGCTGGCATGGCTAGGGAGGCCAGGTCCACCCCTCCGGCGCCGGCTAGGGAGGCGAGGTCTATCCCGCTGGTGCCGGCTAGGAAGACAATGTCTACGCCGCCAGCGCCGGCTTGGGAGGCCAGGTCTACACCACCGGCGCCGGCTCGGGAGGCCAGGTCTACCCTGACGGTGCTGGCTAGCGAGGCAATGTCTACGCGCCGATGTCGGCTAGGAATGCCAGCTCTACGACGCCGGCGCCGTCTTGGGAGGCCAGGTCTACCCCGCCGGCGCCGGCTTCGGAGGCCAGGTCTACCCTGCCGGCGCCGGCACGGAGGCCAGGTCTAACTCACCGGCTCAAACTAGGGAGACTAGGTATACGCCGCCGGCGCTGGCTAGGGAGGCCATGTCTACGCCACAGGCGCTGGCTTGGGAGGCCAGGTCTACCCCGCCGGCGCCGGCATGGAGACCAGGTCTACACCGCCGGCGCCGGCTACGGATGCCAGGTCTACCCCGCGGCGCCGTTTTGGGAGGCCAGGTCTACGAGTCTGGCGCCAGCAGGGAGGCCAGGTCTACCCCTCCTGCGACAGCTACGGAGGCCAGGTCTACACCACCGGAACTGGTTTGCGAGGCCAGGTCTACGCAGGCGGCGCCGGCTGGGGAGGCAATGTGTACGCCGCGGACGCCGGCTAGGGAGGCCAGGTCTACGTCGCCAGCGCCGGCATGGGAGACCAGGACTACCCTGCCGGCGCTGGCTTGGGAGGTCATGTCTACCGCGCCGTCACCGGCTTGGGAGGCCAGGTCTACCATGCTGGCGCCGGCTAAGGAGGCCAGGTCTACCCCGCCGGCGCCAGCTAGGGAGGCTATGTCTATGCCGCCGACGCCGGCTAGGGAGGCCAGGTCTACCCTGCTGGCTCCAGATAGGGAGGATATGTCTACGCCGCCGACGCCGGCTAGGGAGGACAGGTCTACCCCGCTGGTGCCGGCTACGGAGGCAGGTCTACCCCGCCGGCGCCGGCTAGGGAGGCCAGGTCTACCCCGCCGGCACCGGCTTGGGAGGCCAGGTCTAACATGCTGGCGCCGGCTAGTGAGGCCAGGTCTACCCCACCTGCTCCGGCTAGGAAGACAATGTATTCAAAGCCGGCGCCGTCTTTGGAGGCCAGGTCTATCCCACCGGCGCCGGCAGGGAGGCCAGGTCTACCCTGCCGGTGCCGGCAGGGAGGCGAGGTCTACCCCGCCGGCGCCGGCTACGGAGTCCAGGTCTACGACGCCGGCGCCAGCTTGGGAGGCCAGGTCTACACCGCTGGCGCCGGCTTGGGAGGCCAGGTCTACCATGCCAGCGCCGGCTAGGGAGGTCAGGTCTTCCCCGCCGGCGCCGGCAGAGAGGCCAGGTCTACCCCGACGGCGCCGGCTACGAAGGCCAGGTCTACGCTGCCGGCGCCGGCTAGGGAGGCCAGGTCTACCCCGCCGGCGCTGGCAGGGAGGCCAGGTCTACACGGCCGGCGCCGGCGTTTGAGGAAATGTGTGCGCCGCTGACGCCGGCTAGGGAGGCCAGGTATACCCCGCCGGTGCCGGCTTCGGAGGCCAGGTTTACCATGCCGGCGCCGGCAGGGATGCCAGGTCTTCCCTGCCGACGCCGGCTAGGGAGGCCAGGTCTACGCCGCCGGCGCTGGCTTGGGAGGCCAGGTCTACCCCGCGGGTGACGGCTGGGAGGCCAGGTCTACCCCGCTGGCGCTGGCTAGGGAGGCCAAGTCTACCCCGCTGGCGCCGGCAAGGGAGGCAATTTCTACGCCGCCGAAGCCGGCTAGGGAGGCCAGGTCTACGCTGCCGGCGCCGGCTAAGGAGGCCAGGTCTAAACCCCTGGCGCCGGCTTGGGAGGCCAGGTCTACCATGCTGGCGCCGGATAGGGAGGCCAGTTCTATCCCACCGGCGCAGGCTAGGAAGACAATGTCTACGCTGCTGACACTATCTAGAGAGGCCAGGTCTACGCCTCCGGCGCCGGTTTGGGAGGCCAGGTCTACCTCGCCGTACCCGGATAGGGAGGCCATCTCAACCCCGCCGGCGCCGGCAGAGAGGCCAGGTCTACCCCGACGGCGCCGGCTACGAAGGCCAGGTCTACCGCGCCGACGACGGCTAGGGAGGCCAGGTCTACCCCGACGGTGCCGGCAGGGAGGCCAGGTCTCCCCCGCTGGCGCCGGCAGGGATGCCAGGTCTACCACGACGGCGCCGGATAGGGAGGCCAGGTCTACCCCGCTGGTGCCGGCAGGGATGCCAGGTCTACCCCGACAGCGCCGTCTACGAAGGCCAGGTCTACCGCGCCGGCGCCAGTTAGGGAGGCCAGGTCTACCCCGCTGGCGCCTACAGGGAGGCCAAGTCTAACTCGCCGGTGCCGCTAGGGAAGCCAGGTCTACCCCGCCGGCTTCGGCTTGGGAGGCCAGGTCTACCCCGCAGGTGCCGGCAGGGAGGCCAGGTCTACCCCGCCGGCGCCAGCTAGGGAGGCGAAGTCTACCTGGCCTGCGCCGCCTGGAGAGGACAGGTCTACCCGGCCGGCGCCGCCTAGAGAGGCCAGTTGTACCCCGCTGGCGTCGGCAGGGATGCCAGGTCTACCCCAACGGCGCCGGATACGAAGGCCAGGTCTACCGCGCCGACGACGGCTAGGGAGGCCAGGTGTACCGCAACGGTGCCGGCAGGGAGGCCAGGTCTCCCCTGCTGGCGCCGGCAGAGATGCCAGGTCTACCACGCCGGCGCCAGCTAGGGAGGCCAGGTCTACCCCGCTGGGGCCTACATGGAGGCCATGTCTAACTCGCCGGTGCCGCTAGGGAAGCCAGGTCTACCACGCCGGCGTCGGCTAGGGAGGCCACGGCTATCCCGCAGGCACCGGCAAGGGAGGCAATGTCTACGCCTCCGACACCGGCTAGGGAGGCCAGGTCTACCCCGCCGGCGCCGGCAGGGAGGCCAGGTCTACCCCGATGGCGCCGGCTACGGAGGCCAGGTCTACACCTCCAGCGCCGGTAGGGAGGCCAAGTCTACACCGCTGGCGCCGGCAAGGGAGGCAATGTCTACGCCGCCGAAGCCGGCTAGGGAGGCCAGGCCTACCCCGCTGGCGCCGGCTTGGTAGGCCAGGTCTTCAATGTCGGCGCCGGCTAGGGAGGCCAGGTCTACCCCGCCGGCCCCGGCAGAGAGGCCAGGTCTACCCCGACGGCGCCGGCTACGAAGACCAGGTCTACTGCGCCGGCGCCAGCTAGGCAGGCCAGGTCTAACCCGCCGGCGCCGTCAGGGAGGCCAGGTCTAACTCGCCGGCGCTGGCTAGGGAGGCCAGGTCTACCCTTCCGGCGCCGGCAGGGAGGCCAGGTCTAACTCGCCAGCGCCATCTAGGGAGGCCAGTTCTACGCCGCCGGTGCCGCCTTGGGAGGCCAGGTCTACCCCGCTGGCACCAGCTAGGGACGCCAGGTCTACGCCGTTGGAGTGGGCTTGGGAGGCCAGGTCTACCCCGCGGGCGCCTGCAGGGAAGCCAGGTCGACCCCGCCGGAGCCGGCAGGGAGGCCATGTCTACGCCGCCAACTCCGGCTAGGGATGCCAGGTCTACGCCGTTGGTGTGGGCTAGGGAAGCCAGGTCTATCTCGCCAGCGCCGGCTAGGGAGGCCAGGTCTACAACGCCAGCACCAGCTAGGGAGGACAGGTCTACCCGGCCGGCGCCGCCTAGAGAAGCCAGGTCTTCCCCGCTGGCACCGGCTTCGGAGACCAGCTCTACCCCGCCGGCGCCGGCTTGGTAGGCCAGGTCTACGCTGCCGCTGCCGGATTGGGAAGCCAGGTATACGCAGCCGGCACTGGCTTGGAAGGCCAGGTCTATCCCGCCGGCACCGGCAGTGAGGCCAGGTCTACACCACCGGCGCCGGCTACGAAGGGCAGGTCTACCCCGCCGGCGCCGCCTTGGGAGGCCAGGTCTACGACTCCGGCGCCGGCTTGGGAGCCCAGGTCTATCCCGCCGGCGCCGACTAGGAAGACAATGTATACGCAGCCGGCGCCAGATAGGGAGACCAGGTCTACACCACCGGCGTCGGCTTGGGAGGCCAGGTCTACCATGCAGGCGCCGGCTTGTGAGGCCAGGTCTACCATGCCGCCGCCGGCTACGGAGGCCAGGTCTACCCCGCCTGCGCCGGCTCGGGATGCCAGGTCTACGCCGTTGGCGTGGGCTTGGGAGGCCAGGTCTACCCTGCGGGCGCCTGCAGGGAAGCCAGGTCGACCCCGCCGGAGCCGGCAGGGAGGCCATGTCTACGCCGCCAACTCTGGCTAGGGATGCCAGGTCTACGCCATTGGCGTGGGCTTGGGAGGCCAGGATTACCCCGCTGGCGCCGGCAGGGAGGCCAGGTCTACCCCGCCGGCGCAGGCTAGGGAAGCCAGGTCTATCACGCCGGCGCCGGCTTGGGAGGCCAGGTCTACCCGGCCGGCGCCGCCTAGAGAGGCCAGGTCTACCCCGCCGGCGCCGGCTTGGGAAGGCAGGTATACGCCGCCGGCGCCGGCTAGGAAGGCCAGGTCTACGCCACCGGCGCTGGCTTGGAAGGCCAGGTCTACCCCTCCGGCGCCAGCAGGGAGTCCAGGTCTCCCCCGCCGGCGCCGGCTAGGGAGGCAATGTCTAAGCCGCCGGCGCCGCCTAGAGAGGCCAGGTCTACCCTGCTGGCGGCGACTACGGAGACCAGGTCTACACCGCCGTCGCCGGATAAGGAGGCCAGGTCTACCCCGCCGGTGCCGGCAGGGAGGCCACGTCTACCCGGCCGGCTCCGCCTAGAGAGGCCAGGTGTACCCCGCTGGCACCGGCTACGGAGGTCAGGTCTACCCCGCCGGAGCCGACTAGGGAGGCCAGGTCTACGCCACCGGCGCCAGCAGGGAGACCAGGTCTTCCTTTCCGGCGCCGGCAGGGTGTCCAGGTCTACCCCGCCGGCGCCGGATAGCGAGGCAATGTCTATGACACCGACGACGGCTAGGGAGGCCAGGTCTACACCGCCGGCGCCGGTTTGGGAGGCCAGGTCTACCCCAACGACGCCGGCGGGGAGGCCAGGTCTACCCTGACGGTGCTGGCTAGCGAGGCAATGTCTACGCGCCGACGCCGGCTAGGGAGGCCAGCTCTACGACGCCGGCGCCGTCTTGGGAGGCCAGGTCTACCCCGCCGGCGCCGGCTTCGGAGGCCAGGTTTACGCCGCCGGCGCTGGCTTGGGAGGCCAGGTCTACCCCGCGGGCGACGGCTGGGAGGCCAGGTCTACCCCGCTGGCGCCGGCTAGGGAGGCCAAGTCTACCCCGCTGGCGCCGGCAAGGGAGGCAATGTCTACGCCGCCGAAGCCGGCTAGGGAGGCCAGGTCTATCCCGCCGGCGCAGGCTAGGAAGACAATGTCTACGCCGCTGACGCTATCTAGAGAGGCCAGGTCTACGCCTCCGGCACCGGTTTGGGATTCCAGGTCTACCTCGCCGTACCCGGATAGGGAGGCCAGGTCTATCCCGCCGGCGCAGGCTAGGAAGACAACCTCTACGCCGCGGGCGCTAGCTAGGGAGGCCAGGTCTACGCCGCGGGCGCCGGCTGGGAGTCCAGGTTTACCCCGCTGGCGCCGGCTAGGGAGGCCAAATCTACCCCGCTGGCGCCGGCAAGGGAGGCAATGTCTACGCCGCCGAAGCCGACTAGGGAGGCCAGGTCTACGCTGCCGGCGCCGGCTAGGGAGGCCAGGTCTACCCCCCTGGTGCCGGCTTGGGAGGCCAGGTCTACCACGACGGCGCCGGCTAGGGAGGCCAGGTCTACCCCGCCGGCGCCGGCAGAGAGGCCAGGTCTACCCCGACGGCGCCGGCTACGAAGGCCAGGTCTACCGCGCCGACGACGGCTAGGGAGGCCAGGTCTACCCCGACGGTGCCGGCAGGGAGGCCAGGTCTCCCCCGCTGGCGCCGGCAGGGATGCCAGGTCTACCCCGACAGCGCCGTCTACGAAGGCCAGGTCTACCGCGCCGGCGCCAGCTAGGGAGGCCAGGTCTACCCCGCTGGCGCCTACAGGGAGGCCAAGTCTAACTCGCCGGTGCCGCTAGGGAAGCCAGGTCTACCCCGCCAGCGTCGGCTTGGGAGGCCAGGTCTACCCCGCAGGTGCCGGCAGGGAGGCCAGGTCTACCCCGCCGGCGCCAGCTAGGGAGGCGAAGTCTACACCACAGGTGCCGGCTTGGGAGGCCAGGTCTACCATTCCGGCGCCAGCTAGGGAATCCAGGTCTACGCCGCTGGCGCCGGCTTTGTAGGCCAGGTCTATCCCTCAGGCGCCGGCAGGGAGGCCAGGTCTACCACACCAGCGCCGGATAGGGAGGCCAGGTCTACCCCGCCGGCGTCAGCTACGGAGTCCAGGTCTGCTGTACCGGCGCCAGACAGGGAGGCCAGGTCTACCCCGCTGGCGCCTACAGGGAGGCCAAGTCTAACTCGCCGGTGCCGCTAGGGAAGCCAGGTCTACCCCGCCAGCGTCGGCTTGGGAGGGCAGGTCTACCCCGCAGGTGCCGGCAGGGAGGCCAGGTCCACCCCGCCTGCGCCGGCTCGGGATGCCAGGTCTACGCCGTTGGAGTGGGCTTGGGAGGCCAGGTCTACCCCGCGGGCGCCTGCAGGGAAGCCAGGTCGACCCCGCCGGAGCCGGCAGGGAGGCCATGTCTACGCCGCCAACTCTGGCTAGGGATGCCAGGTCTACGCCGTTGGCGTGGGCTAGGGAAGCCAGGTCTATCTCGCCAGCGCCGGCTAGGGAGGCCAGGTCTACACCGCTAGCACCAGCTAGGGAGGACAGGTCTACCTGGCCGGCGCCGCCTAGAGAAGCCAGGTCTTCCCCGCTGGCACTGGCTTCGGAGACCAGCTCTACCCCGCCGGCGCCGGCTTGGTAGGCCAGGTCTACGCTGCCGCCGCCGGCTTGGGAAGCCAGGTATACGCAGCCGGCACTGGCTTGGAAGGCCAAGTCTATCCCGCCAGCGCCGGCAGTGAGGCCAGGTCTACACCACCGGCGCCGGCTACGAAGGGCAGGTCTACCCCGCCGGCGCTGGCTTGGGAGGCCAGGTCTACGACTCCGGCGCCGGCTTGGGAGCCCAGGTCTATCCCGCCGGCGCCGGCTAGGGAGGCAATGTCTAAGCCGCCGGCGCCGCCTAGAGAGGCCAGGTCTACCCCGCTGGCGGCGGCTACGGAGACCAGGTCTACACCGCCGTCGCCGGATAAGGAGGCCAGGTCTACCCCGCCGGCGAAGGCAGGGAGGCCTGGTCTACCCCGCTGGTGCCGGCTAGTGAGGCCAGGTCTACCCCGCCGGCGCCAGCTATGGAGGCCATGTCTACGCTGCCGGCGCTGGCTTGGGAGGCGAGGATTACCTCGCCTGCGCCGGCTTGGTAGGCCAGGTCTACCCCGCCAACGCCGGAAGGGAGGCCACGTCTACCCTGCCGGTGCCGGGTAAGGAGGACAGGTCTACCGTCCGGCGCTGGGTAGGAAATCCAGGTCTAACCCGCCGGCGCCAGCAGGGTGGCCAGGTCTTCCCTGCCGATGCCGGCTACGGAGGTCAGGTCTACCCCGCCGGCGCCGACTAGGGAGGCCAGGTCTACGCCACCGGCGCCAGCAGGGAGACCAGGTCTTCCTTTCCGGCGCCGGCAGGGTGTCCAGGTCTACCCCGCCGGCGCCGGATAGCGAGGCAATGTCTATGACACCGACGACGGCTAGGGAGGCCAGGTCTACACCGCCGGCGCCGGTTTGGGAGGCCAGGTCTACCCCAACGACGCCGGCGGGGAGGCCAGGTCTACCCTGACGGTGCTGGCTAGCGAGGCAATGTCTACGTGCCGACGCCGGCTAGGGAGGCCAGCTCTACGACGCTGGCGCCGTCTTGGGAGGCCAGGTCTACCCCGCCGGCGCCGGCTTCGGAGGCCAGGTTTACGCCGCCGGCGCTGGCTTGGGAGGCCAGGTCTACCCCGCGGGCGACGGCTGGGAGGCCAGGTCTACCCCGCTGGCGCCGGCTAGGGAGGCCAAGTCTACCCCGCTGGCGCCTACAGGGAGGCCAAGTCTAACTCGCCGGTGCCGCTAGGGAAGCCAGGTCTACCCCGCCAGCGTCGGCTTGGGAGGGCAGGTCTACCCCGCAGGTGCCGGCAGGGAGGCCAGGTCCACCCCGCCTGCGCCGGCTCGGGATGCCAGGTCTACGCCGTTGGAGTGGGCTTGGGAGGCCAGGTCTACCCCGCGGGCGCCTGCAGGGAAGCCAGGTCGACCCCGCCGGAGCCGGCAGGGAGGCCATGTCTACGCCGCCAACTCTGGCTAGGGATGCCAGGTCTACGCCGTTGGCGTGGGCTAGGGAAGCCAGGTCTATCTCGCCAGCGCCGGCTAGGGAGGCCAGGTCTACACCGCTAGCACCAGCTAGGGAGGACAGGTCTACCTGGCCGGCGCCGCCTAGAGAAGCCAGGTCTTCCCCGCTGGCACTGGCTTCGGAGACCAGCTCTACCCCGCCGGCGCCGGCTTGGTAGGCCAGGTCTACGCTGCCGCCGCCGGCTTGGGAAGCCAGGTATACGCAGCCGGCACTGGCTTGGAAGGCCAAGTCTATCCCGCCAGCGCCGGCAGGGAGGCCAGGTCTACACCACCGGCGCCGGCTACGAAGGGCAGGTCTACCCCGCCGGCGCCGGCTTGGGAGGCCAGGTCTACGACTCCGGCGCCGGCTTGGGAGCCCAGGTCTATCCCGCCGGCGCCGGCTAGGAAGACAATGTATACGCAGCCGTCGCCAGCTAGGGAGTCCAGGTCTACACCACTGGTGCTGGCTAGGAAGACAATGTATACGCAGCCGGCGCCAGCTAGGGAGACCAGGTCTACACCACCGGCGTCGGCTTGGGAGGCCAGGTCTACCATGCAGGCGCCGGCTTGTGAGGCCAGGTCTACCCCGCCTGCGCCGGCTAGGGATGCCAGATCTACGCCGTTGGCGTGGGCTTGGAAGGCCAGGTCTACCCCTCCGGCGCCAGCAGGGAGTCCAGGTCTCCCCCGCCGGAGCCGGCTAGGGAGGCAATGTCTAAGCCGCCGGCGCCGCCTAGAGAGGCCAGGTCTACCCCGCTGGCGGCGGCTACGGAGACCAGGTCTACACCGCCGTCGCCGGATAAGGAGGCCAGGTCTACCCCGCCGGCGAAGGCAGGGAGGCCTGGTCTACCCCGCTGGCGCCGGCTAGTGAGGCCAGGTCTACCCCGCCGGCGCCAGCTATGGAGGCCATGTCTACGCTGCCGGCGCTGGCTTGGGAGGCGAGGATTACCTCGCCTGCGCCGGCTTGGTAGGCCAGGTCTACCCCGCCAACGCCGGAAGGGAGGCCACGTCTACCCTGCCGGTGCCGGGTAAGGAGGACAGGTCTACCGTCCGGCGCTGGGTAGGAAATCCAGGTCTAACCCGCCGGCGCCAGCAGGGTGGCCAGGTCTTCCCTGCCGATGCCGGCTAGGGAGGCCAGGTCTACGCCGCCGGCGCTGGCTTGGGAGGCCAGGTACACCCCGCGGGCGCCGGCTGGGAGGCCAGGTCTACCCCGCCGGTGCCGGCATGGAGGCCAGGTCTACCCCGACGGCGCCGGATAGGGAGTCCAGGTCTACCTCGCCGGCGCCGGATAGGGAGGCCAGGTCTTCCCCGCATGTGCCGGCAGGGAGGCCAGGTCTGCCCCGCCGGCGCCAGCTTGGGAGGTAGGTCTACCACGCTGGCACGGCTACGGAGGCCAGGTCTAACCCACCAGCGCCAGCTTGGGAGGCCAGGTCTTCGACTCCGGCACCGGCAGGGAGGCCAGGTCTACCCCGCTGGCGCCGGCTAGGGAGGCAATGTCTACGCCGCCGATGCCGGCTAGGGAGGCCAGGTCTACGCCGCCGCCACCGGTTTGGGAGGACAGGTCTATCCCGCCGGCTCCGGCAGGGAGGCCAGGTCTACCCCGCGGGCGCCGGCTAGGGAGGCAATGTCTACGCCGCCGGCTCCGGCTAGGGAGGCCAGCTCTACGACGCTGGCGCCGGCTTGGCAGGCCAGGTCTACCACGCTGGCGTGGCTATGGAGGCCAGGTCAACCCCGCCGGCGCCGGCTTGGGAGGCCAGGTCTACCCCGCCAGCATCGGTTTGGAAGGCCAGGTCTACGCCGCCAGCGCCGGCTTGGGAGGCCAGGTCTACCGCGCTGGCGCCGGCGGGGACGCCAGGTCTAACTAGCCGGCGTCCGGCTAGGGAGGCAATGTCTACGCCGCCGACGCCGGCTAGGGAGGCGAGGTCTATGACGCTGGCGCAGGCTTTGGAGGCCAGGTCTAGCCCGCCAGCGCCGGCTAGCGAGGCAATGTCTATGACGCCAGCGCCGGCATGGAGGCCAGGTCTACCCCGCCGCCGTTGGCTACGGAGGCCAGGTCTACCCCGCCGGCGCCGGCTTGGGAGGCCAGGTCTACCATACCGGCGCTGGCTAGGGAGGCCAGGTCTACCTGCCGGCGCTGGCTACAGAGGCCAGGTCTAACCTGCCGGCGCCGGCAGGGAGTCCAGGTCTATCCCGCCGGCGCCCGCTAGGAAGACAATGTATACGCAGCCGGCGCCAGCTAGGGAGGCCAGGTCTACACCACCGGAACCGGCTTGGAAGTCCAGGTCTACAATGCCAGCACCGGCAGGGAGGCCATGTCTACCCCGCCGGCGCTGGCTTGGGAGGCCAGGTCTACCCCGCCAGCATCGGTTTGGAAGACCAGGTCTACGCCGCCAGCGCCGGCTTGGGAGGCCAGGTCTACCGCGCTGGCGCCGGCGGGGACGCCAGGTCTATACTAGCCGGCGCCCGGTTAGGGAGGCAATGTCTACGCCGCCGACGCCGGCTAGGGAGGACAGGTGTATGACGCTGGCGCCGGCTTTGGAGGCCAGGTCTAGCCCGCCGGCGCCGGGTAGCGAGGCAATGTCTATGACGCCAGCACCGGCTAGGGAGGCCAGGTCTACCATACCGGCGCTGGCTAGGGAGGCCAGGTCTACCCCGCCGGCGCCGGCATGGGAGGCCATGTCTAACCTGCTGGCGCCGGCAGGGAGTGCAGGTCTACCCCGCCGGCGGCGGCTACGGAGGCCAGATCTACCCCGCCGGCGCCGACTAGGGAGGCCAGGTCTACGCCACCGGCAGGGAGTACAGGTCCACACCGCCGTCACCCGCTTGCGAGGCCAGGTCTATCCCGCCGGCGCCGGCTACGGAGGACATGTGTACCCCGCCGGCGGCGGCTTGGGATGCCAGGTCTACCACGCTGGTGCGGCTAGGGAGGCCAGGTCTATCCCGCTGGTGCCGGCTAGGAAGACAATGTATACGCAGCCGGTGCCAGCTAGGGAGGCCAGGTCTACACCACCGGAACCGGCTTTGGAAGCCAGGTCTACCATGCCGGCGGTGCCTAGGGAGGCCAGGTCCACCTTGCCGGCGCCCGCTTGCGAGGCCAGGTCTACCCCGCCGGCGCCGGCTGGGAGGACAGTTCTACCACGCCAGCGCCGGCTGGGGAGTCCAGGTCTACCGCGCCGGCGCCGGCTACGGAGGCCAGGTCTACTCCACCGGCGCCGGCTAGGAAGACAATGTATACGCAGCCAGCGCCTGCTAGGGAGGCCACGTATACGACGCCAGCGCCGGCTAGGGAGGCCAGGTCTATGACGCCGACGTCGGATAGGGAGCCCAGGTCTACGCAGCCGGCGCCGGCTAGGGAGGCCAGGTCCATGACGCCGGCACCGGCTTTGGAGGCCAGGTCTACCACGTTGGCACCAGCTAGGGAGGCCAGGTCTACCCCGCCGGCACCGGCTAGGGAGGCCAGGTCTACGCAGCCGGTGCCGGCTTGGGAGGCCAGGTCTACCCCGCCTGCGCCGGCTATGGAGTCAATGATTATGCCGCCAACGCCTGATAGGGAGGCCAGGTCTACGCCGCAGGCGCCGGCTTGGGAGGCCAGGTCTAATCCGCTGGCGCTGGCAGGGAGGCCACGTCTACCACGCCAGTGCCGGCTAGGGAGGCCAGGTCTACCCCGCCGGCGTTGGCTATGGAGGCCAGGTCTACCCCGCCGGCGCCGGCTTGGGAGGCCAGGTCTACCATACCGGCGCTGGCTAGGGAGGCCAGGTCCACCCTGCTGGCGCCGGCTACAGAGGCCAGGTCTAACCTGCCGTCGCCGGCAGGGAGTCCAGGTCTATCCCGCCGGCGCCCGCTAGGAAGACAATGTATATGCAGCCGGCGCCATCTAGGGAGGCAAGGTCTACACCACCGGAACCGGCTTGGAAGTCCAGGTCTACCATGCCAGCACCGGCAGGGAGGCCATGTGTACCCCGCCGGCGCTGGCTTGGGAGGCCAGGTCTACCCCGCCAGCATCGGTTTGGAAGACCAGGTCTACGCCGCCAGCGCCGGCTTGGGAGGCCAGGTCTACGGCGCTGCCGCCGGCGGGGACGCCAGGTCTAACTAGCCGGCGTCCGGTTAGGGAGGCAATGTCTACGCCGCCGACGCCGGCTAGGGAGGCCAGGTCTAGCCCGCCGGCGCCGGGTAGCGAGGCAATGTCTATGACGCCAGCACCGGCTAGGGAGGCCAGGTCTACCATACCGGCGCTGGCTAGGGAGGCCAGGTCTACCCCGCCGGAGCCGGCATGGGAGGCCAGATCTACCCCGCCGGCGCCGACTAGGGAGGCCAGGTCTACGCCACCGGCAGGGAGTCCAGGTCCACACAGCCGTCGCCCGCTTGCGAGGCCAGGTTTATCCCGCCGGCGCCGGCTACGGAGGACATGTGTACCCCGCCGGCGGCGGCTTGGGAGGCCAGGTCTACCACGCTGGTGCGGCTAGGGAGGCCAGGTCTATCCCGCCGGTGCCGGCTAGGAAGACAATGTATACGCAGCCGGTGCCAGCTAGGGAGGCCAGGTCTACACCACCGGAACCGGCTTTGGAAGCCAGGTCTACCATGCCGGCGGTGCCTAGGGAGGCCAGGTCCACCCCGCCGGCGCCCGCTAGCGAGGCCAGGTCTACCCCGCCGGCGCCGGCTGGGAGGACAGTTCTACCACGCCAGCGCCGGCTGGGGAGTCCAGGTCTACCGCGCCGGCGCCGGCTACGGAGGCCAGGTCTACTCCACCGGCGCCGGCTAGGAAGACAATGTATACGCAGCCAGCGCCTGCTAGGGAGGCCACGTATACGACGCCAGCGCCGGCTTGGGAGGCCAGGTCTACCCCGCTTGCGCCGTCTTCGGAGGCCAGGTAACCCCGCCGGCGCCGACTAGGGAGGCCAGATCTATGCCACCAGCGCCAGCAGGGAGGCCTGGTCTTCCTTGCCGGCGCCGGCAGGGTGTCCAGGTCTACCCCGCTGGCGCCGGCTAGGGAGGCAATGTGTACGCCGCCGACGCCGGCTAGGGAGGCCAGGTCTGCGCCGCCGCCACCGGTTTGGGAGGACAGGTCTATCCCGCCGGCTCCGGCAGGGAGGCCAGGTCTACCCCGCGGGCGCCGGCTAGGGAGGCAATGTCTACGCTGCCGGCTCCGGCTAGGGAGGCCAGCTCTACGACGCCGGTGCCGGCTTGAGAGGCCAGGTCTACCCCGCCGTCGCCGGATATGGAAGCCAGGTCAACCCCGCCGGCGCCGGCTTGTCAGGCCAGGTCAACCCCGCCGGCGCCGGCTTGAGAGGCCAGGTCTACCCCACCAGCATCGGTTTGGAAGGCCAGGTCTACGCCGCCAGCGCCGGCTTGGGAGGCCAGGTCTACCGCGCTGGCGCCGGCGGGGACGCCAGGTCTAACTAGCCGGCGTCCGGCTAGGGAGGCAATGTCTACACCGCCGTCGCCGGATAAGGAGGCCAGGTCTATCCCGCCGGCGCCGGCTAGGAAGACAATGTATACGCATCCGGCGCCACCTAGGGAGGCCAGGTCTACCCCACTGGCGCCGGCTAGGGAGGCAATGTCTACGCCGCCGACGCCGGTTTGGGAGGACAGGTCTATCCCGCCGGCTCCGGCAGGGAGGCCAGGTCTACCCCGCGGGCGCCGGCTAGGGAGGCAACGTCTACGCCGCCGGCTCCGGCTAGGGAGGCCAGCTCTACGACGCCGGCGCCGGCTTGGGAGGCCAGGTCTATGATGCTGGCGCCGGCTTTGGAGGCCAGGTCTAGCCCGCCGGCGCCGGCTAGGGAGGCAATCTCTATGACGCCATCGCCGGCTAGGGAGGCCAGGTCTACCCTGCCGGCGTTGGCTACGGAGGCCAGGTCTACCTTGCTGGCGCCGGCTTGGGAGGCCAGGTCTACCATACCGGCGTCAGCTAGGGAGGCCAGGTCTACCCCGCCGGCGCCGGCATGGGAGGCCATGTCTAACCTGCCGGCGCCGGCACGGAGTCCAGGTCTACCACGCCGGCGCCGGCTACGGAGGACAGATCTACACCTCCGGCGCCGACTAGGGAGGCCAGGTCTACGCCACCGGCGCGGGCAGGGAGTCCAGGTCCACACCCCCGTCGCCGGATAAGGAGGCCAGTTCTATCCCGCCGGCGCCGGCTACGGAGGACATGTGTACCCCGCCGGCGGCGGCTTGGAAGGCTAGGTCTACCACGCTGGTGCGGCTAGGGAGGCCAGGTCTACCCCGCCGGCGCCGGCTACAGAGGCCAGATCCACCCCGCCGGCGCCGGCTAAAGAGGCCAGGTCTACCCCGCTGTCGGCGGCAGGGAGGTCAGGTCTAACTCACCGGCGCTGGCTTGGGAGGCCAGGTCTACCCCGCCAACGCCGGCTAGGGAGGTCAGGTCTAACTCACCGGCGCCGGCTTGGGAGGCCAGGTCTAGCCCGCCGGCGCCGGCTAGCGAGGCAATGTCTATGACGCCAGCACCGGCTAGGGAGGCCAGGTCTACCCCGCCGGCGCCGGCTAGGAAGACAATGTATACGCAGCCAGCGCCAGCTAGGGAGGCCAGGTCTACACCACTGGAACCGGCTTGGGAAGCCAGGTCTACCATGCCGGTGGTGCCTAGGGAGGCCAGGTCCACCCCGCCGGCGCCGGCTTGGGAGGCCAGGTCTACCCCGCCGGCGACGGCAGGGAGGACAGTTCTACCACGCCAGCGCCGGCTGGGGAGTCCAGGTCTACCGCGCCGGCGCCGGCTACGGAGGCCAGGTCTACTCCACCGGCGCCGGCTAGGAAGACAATGTATACGCAGCCAGCGCCTGCTAGGGAGGCCACGTATACGACGCCAGCGCCGGCTTGGGAGGCCAGGTCTACACCGCTGGCGCCGTCTTCGGAGGCCAGGTCTACCCCGCCGGCGCCGACTATGGAGGCCAGATCTATGCCACCAGCGCCAGCAGGGAGGCCTGGTCTTCCTTGCGGGCGCCGGCAGGGTGTCCAGGTCTACCCCGCCGCGCCGGCTAGAGAGGAAATGTCTACGCCGTCGACGCCGGATAGGGAGGCCAGGTCAATGACGCCGGCGCGGGCTTGGGAGGCCAGGTCTAACCCGCCGGCGCCGCAGGGAGTCCAAGTCTACCCTGCCGGCGCTGGATAGGGAGGCCAGGTCTACGCCGCTGGTGCCGGCTTGGGAGGCCAGGTCTACTATACCAGCGCCGGCTACAGAGGCCAGGTCTTCCCCGCCGGCGCCGGCTAGGGAGGCCAGGTCTACGCCGCCGGTGCCGGCTTGGGAGGCCAGGTGTACCCCGCCGGCGCCGGCAGGGAGTCCAAGTCTACCCTGCCTGCGCTGGATAGGGAGGCCAGGTCTATGACGCCGGCGCCGGCTAACGAGGCAATGTCTATGACGCCGACGACGGCTAGGGAGGCCAGGTCTACGCCGCCGGCGCCGGCTTGGGAGGCCAGGTTTACGCCGCCGGCGCCTGCTACGGAGGCCAGGTTTATCCCGCTGGCGCTGGCTAGGAAGAAAAATGTATACGCAGGCGGCACCAGCTAGGGAGGCCAGGTCTACGCCGACGGTGCCGGCTAGGGAGGCCAGGTCTATGACGCCGGCGCCCGCTAGCAAGGCAATGTCTATGACGCCGACGACGGCTACGGAGCCCAGATCTACGCCGCCGGCGCCGGCTAGGGAGGCCAGGTCTATGACGCCTGCACCGGCTTTGGAGGCCAGGTCTACCCCGCCAGCGCCGGCAGGGAGGCCAGGTCTACCACTCCGGCGCCGGATATGGAGGGAGGTCTACCACGCCGGTGTCGGCTAAGGAGTCCATGTATACCCCGCTGGCGCCGGCTTGGGAGGCCAGGTCTACTATACCGGCGCCAGCTAGGGAGGCCAGTTCTACGCCGCTGGTGCCGGCTAGGGTGGCCAGGTCTATCCCGCCGGTGCCGGCTAGGAAGACAATGTATACGCAGCCGGCGCCAGCTAGGGAGGCCAGGTCTACACCACCGGCGCCGGCTTGGGAGGCCAGGACTACCATGCCAGCGCCGGCTAGGGAGGCCAGGTCTACGCCGCCGGTGCCAGCTTGGGAGGCCAGGTCTACCCCGCCGGCGCCGGCAGGGAGACCAGGTCTACCACGCCAGCGCCGGCTAGGGAGACCAGGTCTACCGCGCCGGCGCTGGCTACGGAGGCCAGGTTTATCCTGCCGGCGCCGGCTAGGAAGACAATGTATACGCAGCCGGCGCCAGCTAGGGAGGCCAGGTCTACAACACCGGCACCAGCTTGGGAGGCCAGGACTACCATGCCAGCACCGGCTAGGGAGGACAGGTCTACGCTGCCGGCGCCGGCTTGGGAGGCCAGTTCTATGACACCGGCGCCGGCTAGCAAGGCAATGTCTAAGACGCCGACGACGGCTAGGGAGGCCAGGTCTACACCGCCGGCACCGGCGAGCGAGGAAATATGTACGCCGCCGACGCTAGCTAGGGCGGCCAGGTATAACCTGCCGGCACCGCCTATGGAGGCCTGGTCTACCACGCCAACGATGGCTTTGGAGGCCAGGTCTTCCCCACTGGCGCCGGCAGGGAGGCCAGGTCTAACTTGCCGGCGCCGGCTAGGGAGGCCAGGTCTACCCTGCCGGCGCCGCCTAGAGAGGCCAGGTCTACCCTGCCCGCGCCGGCTAGGGAGGCCAGTTCTTCCGCGCCGGCGCTGGCTAGGGAGGCCAGGACTACATCGCCAGCGCCACCTAGGGAGGACAGGTCTACCCGGTTGGCGCCGCCTAGAGAGGTCAGGTCTACCCCACCGGCGCCGGCTTGGTAGGCCAGGTCTACGTCGCCGCCGCCAGCTTGGGAAGCCAGGTATACCCCGCCGTAGCCGGCTACGGAGGCCAGGTCTACGTCACCGGCGCTGGCTTGGAAGGCCAGGTCTACCCTGCCGGCGCCGGCAGGGAGGCCAGGTCTACCACGCCGGCGCCGACTTGGGAAGCCAGGTCTACAACTACGGCGCCGGCAGGGAGGCTAGGTCTACACCACCGGAACCGGCTAGGGAGGTGTATTGGTTTTGTGTGGCAAGGTTTTGGTAGCGGGTGGGGTTACAGGGGTGGCTTCTGTAAGAAGCTGCTGGAAGCTTCCCCTGTGTTCGACAGAGCCCATACCAGCCGGCTCTAAGACAGACCCGCCGCCGGCCAAGGCCGAGCCAATCAGCGATAGTGGTAACGCCTCTGTGATAACATTTTTAAGAAGGAAAAAAGTTGGGACGGCGGTATTTTTCGGCAGCCGGAGAGAGGAGTGAGAACATGTAAGAGAAACAACCCTGCGGACACCAAGGTCAGTGAAGAAGGAGGGGGAGGAGATGCTCCAGGCGCCGGAGCAGAGATTCCCCTGCAGCCCGTGGTGAAGACCATAGTGAGGCAGGCTGTCCCCCTGCAGTCCATGGAGGTCCACGGTGGAGCAGATATCCACCTGCAGCCCGTGGAGGACCCCACGCCGGAGCAGGTGGGTTCCCGAAGGAGGCTGTGACCCCGTGGGAACCCCGCGCTGGAGCAGGCTCCTGGCAGGACCTGCGGATCTGTGGAGAGAGGAGCCCACGGAGCAGGTTTTCTGGCAGGACTTGTGACCCCGTGGGGGGCTCACGCTGGAGCAGTCTGTGCCTGAAGGACTGCACACCGTGGAAAGGACCCATGCTGGAGCAGTTCGTGAAGAACTGCAGCCCGTGGGAAGGACCCACGTTGGAGAAGTTCGTGGAGGACTGTCTCCCGTGGGTGGGACCCCACGCTGGAGCAGGGGAAGAGTGTGATGAGTCCTCCCCCTGAGGAGGATGAAGCGGCAGAAAATAACGTGTGATGAACTGACCGTAAACCCCATCCCCGTCCCCCTGTGCCGCTGGGGGGGTGGTAGAGAATCCGTGAGTGAAGTTGTGCCCGGGAAGAAGGGAGGGGTGGAGGGAAGGTGTTCTGAGATTTGGTTTTATTTCTCATTACCCTACTCCGGTTGATTTGTAATAAATCAAGTTAATTTTTTCCCCAAACTGAGTCTGTTTTGCCCGTGACGGTAATTGGTGAGTGATCTCTCCTATCCTTATCTCGACCCATAAGCTCTTTGTTATATTTTCTCTCCCCCGTCCAGTTGAGAAGGAGGGAGAGTGATAGAACAGCTCTGGTGGGCACCTGGCGTCCAGCCAGGGTTAACCCATCACAGGAGGCCAGGTCTACCCCGCCGGCGCCGGCTACGGAGGCCAGGTCTACTGCGCCAGCGCCGGCTAGGGAGGCCAGGTCTATCCCGCCGGCGCCGGCTAGGAAGACAATGTATACGCAGCCGGCACCAGCTAGGGAGGCCAGGTCTACCCCGCCGGCACAGGCTTGGGAGGCCAGGTCTACCCCGCTGGCGCCGGCTAGGGAGGCCAGGTCTATCCCGCCGGCGCCGGCTAGGAAGACAATGTATACGAAGCTGGCGACAGCTAGGGAGGCCAGGTCTACGCCGCCAACTCCGGATAGGGATGCCAGTTCTACACAGTTGGCGTGGGCTTGGGAGGCCAGGATTAACACGCTGGCGCCGGCAGGGAGGCCAGGTCTACCCCGCCGGCGCAGGCTAGGGAAGCCAGGTCTATACCACCGGCGCTGGCTCGGGAGGCCATGTCTTCCCCGCCATCGCCGGCTAGGGAGGCCAGGTCTTCCCCGCTGGCGCTGGCAGGGAGGCCAGGTCTACTATACCGGCGCCGGCTAGGGAGGCCAGGTCTATGACGCCTGCACCAGCTTTGGAGGCCAGGTCTACCCCGCCGGCGCCGGCAGGGAGGCCAGGTCTAACACGCCAGCGCCGGATATGGAGGGAGGTCTACCACGCCGGCGCCGGCTAAGGAGTCCATGTATACCCCGCCGGCTCCGGCTAAGGAGGCCAGGTCTACTATACCGGCGCCGGCAGGGAGGCCAGGTCTACGCCGCTGGTGCCGGCTAGGAAGACAATGTCTACGCCGCCAGCGCCGGCTTGAGAGGCCAGGTCTATCCCGATGGCGCTGGCTTGGTAGGTCAGGTCTACCCCGCCAGCGCCGGCTTGGGAGGCCAGGTCTATCCCGCGGGCACCGGCTAGGGAGGTCAGGTCTACCCCGCCAGCGCCAGCTTGGGAGGCCAGGTCTACCCCGCTGGCGCCTGCTTGGGAGGCCAGGTCTACCCCGCCGGCGCCGGCAGGGAGGCCAGGTCTTCCTTGCCGGCGCCGGCTAGGGAGCCCAGATCTACGCCGCCGGCGCCGGCTAGGGAGGCCAGGTCTATGATGCCTGCACCAGCTTTGGAGGCCAGGTCTACCCCGCCGGCGCCGGCTAGCGAGGTAATATCTATGACGCCGACGACTGCCAGGGAGGCCAGGTCTATGACGCCGGCGCCCGGTAGCGAGGCAATGTCTATGACGCCGACGTCGGATAGGGAGCCCAGGTCTGCGCCGCCGGCGCCGGCTAGGGAGGCCAGGTCCATGACGCCGGCACCGGCAGGGAGTCCAGGTCTACGCCGCCGGCGCCAGCTTGGGAGGCCAGGTCTAATCCGCTGGCGCCAGCTTTGGAGGCCAGGTCTACCCCTCCGGCGCCGGCTAGCGAGGCAATATCTATGACGCCGACGACTGCCAGGGAGGCCAGGTCTATGACGCCGGCGCCCGCTAGCGATGCAATGTCTATGACGCCGACGACGGCTAGGGAGCCCAGATCTACGCCGCCGGCGCCGGCTAGGGAGGCAAGGTCTATGACGCCAGCGCCGGATATGGAGGGAGCTCTACCACGCCGGCGCCGGCTAAGGAGTCCATGTATACCCCGCCGGCGCCGGACTGGGAGGCCAGGTCTACTATACCGGCGCCGGCTAGGGAGGCCAGTTCTACGCCGCCGGCGCCGGCTTGGGAGGCCAGGTCTACACCGCCGGCGCCGGCAGGGAGGCCAGGTCTACGCTGCTGGTGCCGGCTTGGGAGGCCAGGTCTACACCACCGGCGCCGGCTTGGGAGGCCAGGACTACCAAGCCAGCGCCGGCTAGGGAGGCCAGATCTATGACGCCGGCGCCCGCTAGCGAGGCAATGTCTATGATGCTGACGACGGCTAGGGAGCCCAGATCTACGCCGCCGGCGCCGACTAGGGAGGCCAGGTCTACCCTGCCGGCGCCGGCTTGGAAGGCCAGTTCTACTATACCGGCGCCGGCTACAGAGGCCAGGTCTACCCCGCCGGCGCCGGCTAGGGAGGCCAGGTCTATCCCGCCGGTGCCGGCTAGGAAGACAATGTCTACGTTGCCGGCGCCAGCTTGGGAGGCCAGGTCTACCCCGCCGGTGCCGGCAGGTAGGCTAGGTCTACACCGCAGGCGCCGGCTTGGGAGGCCAGTTCTACTATACCGGCACCGGCTACAGAGGCCAGATCTACCCCGCCGGCACCAACTACAGAGGCCAGGTCTACGCCGCCGACGCCGGCTAGGGAGGCCAGGTCTATGACGCCGGCGCTGGCTTTGGAGGACAGGTCTACCCCGCTGGCGCCGGCAGGGAGGCCACGTCTACCACGCCAGCACCGGATATGGAGGGAGGTCTACCAAGCCGGTGCCAGCTAAGGAGGCCTTGTATAACCCGCCGGCGCCGGCTTGGGAGGCCAGGTCTACTATACCCGCGCCGGCTAGGGAGGCCAGTTCTACACCGCCGGCGCCGGCTTGGGAGTCTAGGTCTACACCGCAGGCACCGGCAGGGAGGCCAGGTCTACGCTGCTGGTGTGGGCTAGGGAGGCCAGGTCTTCCCCGCCGGCGCCGGCTAGGGAGGCCAGGTCTACCCCGACGGCGCCTGCTATGGAGGCAATGATTATGCCGCCGACGCCTGATAGGGAGGCCAGGTCTACGCGGGCCGGCGCCGGCTTGGGAGGCCAGGTCTAACCCGCTGGCGCCGGCTTGGGAAGCCAGGTCTACCCGCCGGCGCCGACTAGGGAGGCCAGGTCTATGCCACCGGCACCGGCAGGGAGGCCAGGTCTTCCTTGCCGGCGCCGGCAGGGTGTCCAGGTCTACTCCGCCGACGCCGGCTAGGGAGGCCAGGTCTATGACGCCGGCGCCCGCTAGCGAGGCAATTTCTATGACGCCGACGATGGCTACGGAGCCCAGATCTACGCCGCCGGCGCCGGCTAGGGAGGCCAGGTCTATGACGCCAGCGCCGGATATGGAGGGAGCTCTACCACGCCGGCGCCGGCTAAGGAGTCCATGTATACCCCGCCGGCGCCGGCTTGGGAGGCCAGGTCTACTATAGCGGCGCCGCCTAGAGAGGCCAGGTCTACCCCACTGGCGCCGGCAAGGGAGGCAATATCTACGCCGCCGACGCCGGCTAGGGAGGCCAGGTCTACGCCGCCGGCACCCGCCTTGGGAGGCCAGGTCTACCCCGCCGGGGCCGGCAGGGAGACCAGGTCTTCCTTGTCGGCGCCGGCTAGGGAGTCCAGGTCTACACCACCGGCGCCGGCTCGGGAGGCCATGTCTTCCCCGCCATCGCTGGCTAGGGAGGCCAGGTCTTCCCTGCTGGCGCTGGCAGGGAGGCCAGGTCTACCGCGCCGGCGCCGGCTAGGGAGGCAATGTCTACGCCTGCCGAAGCCAGATAGGCAGGGCAGGTCTATGACGCCGGCGGCAGCTAGGGAGGCCAGGTCTACCCCCGCCGGCGCCGGATAGCAAGGCAATGTCTATGACACCGACGACGGCTAGGGAGGCCAGGTCTACGCCGTCGGCGCCGGTTTAGGAGTCCAGGTCTACCCCGCCGGCGCCGGCAGGGAGGCCAGGTCTAACACGCCAGCGCCGGATATGGAGGGAGGTCTACCACGCCGGCGCCGGCTAAGGAGTCCATGTATACCCCCGCCGGCGCCGGCTAAGGAGGCCAGGTCTACTATACCGGCGCCGGCAGGGAGGCCAGGTCTACGCCGCTGGTGCCGGCTAGGAAGACAATGTCTACGCCGCCAGCGCCGGCTTGAGAGGCCAGGTCTATCCCGATGGCGCTGGCTTGGTAGGTCAGGGTCTACCCCGCCAGCGCCGGCTTGGGAGGCCAGGTCTATCCCGCGGGCACCGGCTAGGGAGGTCAGGTCTACCCCGCCAGCGCCAGCTTGGGAGGCCAGGTCTACCCCGCTGGCGCCTGCTTGGGAGGCCAGGGTCTACCCCCGCCGGCGCCGGCAGGGAGGCCAGGTCTTCCTTGCCGGCGCCGGCTAGGGAGCCCAGATCTACGCCGCCGGCGCCGGCTAGGGAGGCCAGGTCTATGATGCCTGCACCAGCTTTGGAGGCCAGGTCTACCCCGCCGGCGCCGGCTAGCGAGGTAATATCTATGACGCCGACGACTGCCAGGGAGGCCAGGTCTATGACGCCGGCGCCCGGTAGCGAGGCAATGTCTATGACGCCGACGTCGGATAGGGAGCCCAGGTCTGCGCCGCCGGCGCCGGCTAGGGAGGCCAGGTCCATGACGCCGGCACCGGCAGGGAGTCCAGGTCTACGCCGCCGGCGCCAGCTTGGGAGGCCAGGTCTAATCCGCTGGCGCCAGCTTTGGAGGCCAGGTCTACCCCTCCGGCGCCGGCTAGCGAGGCAATATCTATGACGCCGACGACTGCCAGGGAGGCCAGGTCTATGACGCCGGCGCCCGCTAGCGATGCAATGTCTATGACGCCGACGACGGCTAGGGAGCCCAGATCTACGCCGCCGGCGCCGGCTAGGGAGGCAAGGTCTATGACGCCAGCGCCGGATATGGAGGGAGCTCTACCACGCCGGCGCCGGCTAAGGAGTCCATGTATACCCCGCCGGCGCCGGACTGGGAGGCCAGGTCTACTATACCGGCGCCGGCTAGGGAGGCCAGTTCTACGCCGCCGGCGCCGGCTTGGGAGGCCAGGTCTACACCGCCGGCGCCGGCAGGGAGGCCAGGTCTACGCTGCTGGGTGCCGGCTTGGGAGGCCAGGTCTACACCACCGGCGCCGGCTTGGGAGGCCAGGACTACCAAGCCAGCGCCGGCTAGGGAGGCCAGATCTATGACGCCGGCGCCCGCTAGCGAGGCAATGTCTATGACGCTGACGACGGCTAGGGAGCCCAGATCTACGCCGCCGGCGCCGACTAGGGAGGCCAGGTCTACCCTGCCGGCGCCGGCTTGGAAGGCCAGTTCTACTATACCGGCGCCGGCTACAGAGGCCAGGTCTACCCCGCCGGCGCCGGCTAGGGAGGCCAGGTCTATCCCGCCGGTGCCGGCTAGGAAGACAATGTCTACGTTGCCGGCGCCAGCTTGGGAGGCCAGGTCTACCCCGCCGGTGCCGGCAGGTAGGCTAGGTCTACACCGCAGGCGCCGGCTTGGGAGGCCAGTTCTACTATACCGGCACCGGCTACAGAGGCCAGATCTACCCCGCCGGCACCAACTACAGAGGCCAGGTCTACGCCGCCGACGCCGGCTAGGGAGGCCAGGTCTATGACGCCGGCGCTGGCTTTGGAGGACAGGTCTACCCCGCTGGCGCCGGCAGGGAGGCCACGTCTACCACGCCAGCACCGGATATGGAGGGAGGTCTACCAAGCCGGTGCCGGCTAAGGAGGCCTTGTATAACCCGCCGGCGCCGGCTTGGGAGGCCAGGTCTACTATACCCGCGCCGGCTAGGGAGGCCAGTTCTACACCGCCGGCGCCGGCTTGGGAGTCTAGGTCTACACCGCAGGCACCGGCAGGGAGGCCAGGTCTACGCTGCTGGTGTCGGCTAGGGAGGCCAGGTCTTCCCCGCCGGCGCCGGCTAGGGAGGCCAGGTCTACCCCGACGGCGCCTGCTATGGAGGCAATGATTATGCCGCCGACGCCTGATAGGGAGGCCAGGTCTACGCGGCCGGCGCCGGCTTGGGAGGGCCAGGTCTAACCCGCTGGCGCCGGCTTGGGAAGCCAGGTCTACCCGCCGGCGCCGACTAGGGAGGCCAGGTCTATGCCACCGGCACCGGCAGGGAGGCCAGGTCTTCCTTGCCGGCGCCGGCAGGGTGTCCAGGTCTACTCCGCCGACGCCGGCTAGGGAGGCCAGGTCTATGACGCCGGCGCCCGCTAGCGAGGCAATTTCTATGACGCCGACGATGGCTACGGAGCCCAGATCTACGCCGCCGGCGCCGGCTAGGGAGGCCAGGTCTATGACGCCAGCGCCGGATATGGAGGGAGCTCTACCACGCCGGCGCCGGCTAAGGAGTCCATGTATACCCCGCCGGCGCCGGCTTGGGAGGCCAGGTCTACTATAGCGGCGCCGCCTAGAGAGGCCAGGTCTACCCCACTGGCGCCGGCAAGGGAGGCAATATCTACGCCGCCGGACGCCGGCTAGGGAGGCCAGGTCTACGCCGCCGGCACCGCCTTGGGAGGCCAGGTCTACCCCGCCGGGGCCGGCAGGGAGACCAGGTCTTCCTTGTCGGCGCCGGCTAGGGAGTCCAGGTCTACACCACCGGCGCCGGCTCGGGAGGCCATGTCTTCCCCGCCATCGCTGGCTAGGGAGGCCAGGTCTTCCCCTGCTGGCGCTGGCAGGGAGGCCAGGTCTACCGCGCCGGCGCCGGCTAGGGAGGCAATGTCTACGCCTGCCGAAGCCAGATAGGCAGGGCAGGTCTATGACGCCGGCGGGCAGCTAGGGAGGCCAGGTCTAACCCCGCCGGCGCCGGATAGCAAGGCAATGTCTATGACACCGACGACGGCTAGGGAGGCCAGGTCTACGCCGTCGGCGCCGGTTTAGGAGTCCAGGTCTACCCCGCCGGCGCCGGCAGGGAGGCCAGGTCTAACACGCCAGCGCCGGATATGGAGGGAGGTCTACCACGCCGGCGCCGGCTAAGGAGTCCATGTATACCCCGCCGGCGCCGGCTAAGGAGGCCAGGTCTACTATACCGGCGCCGGCAGGGAGGCCAGGTCTACGCCGCTGGTGCCGGCTAGGAAGACAATGTCTACGCCGCCAGCGCCGGCTTGAGAGGCCAGGTCTATCCCGATGGCGCTGGCTTGGTAGGTCAGGTCTACCCCGCCAGCGCCGGCTTGGGGAGGCCAGGTCTATCCCGCGGGCACCGGCTAGGGAGGTCAGGTCTACCCCGCCAGCGCCAGCTTGGGAGGCCAGGTCTACCCCGCTGGCGCCTGCTTGGGAGGCCAGGTCTACCCCGCCGGCGCCGGCAGGGAGGCCAGGTCTTCCTTGCCGGCGCCGGCTAGGGAGCCCAGATCTACGCCGCCGGCGCCGGCTAGGGAGGCCAGGTCTATGATGCCTGCACCAGCTTTGGAGGCCAGGTCTACCCCGCCGGCGCCGGCTAGCGAGGTAATATCTATGACGCCGACGACTGCCAGGGAGGCCAGGTCTATGACGCCGGCGCCCGGTAGCGAGGCAATGTCTATGACGCCGACGTCGGATAGGGAGCCCAGGTCTGCGCCGCCGGCGCCGGCTAGGGAGGCCAGGTCCATGACGCCGGCACCGGCAGGGAGTCCAGGTCTACGCCGCCGGCGCCAGCTTGGGAGGCCAGGTCTAATCCGCTGGCGCCAGCTTTGGAGGCCAGGTCTACCCCTCCGGCGCCGTCTAGCGAGGCAATATCTATGACGCCGACGACTGCCAGGGAGGCCAGGTCTATGACGCCGGCGCCCGCTAGCGATGCAATGTCTATGACGCCGACGACGGCTAGGGAGCCCAGATCTACGCCGCCGGCGCCGGCTAGGGAGGCAAGGTCTATGACGCCAGCGCCGGATATGGAGGGAGCTCTACCACGCCGGCGCCGGCTAAGGAGTCCATGTATACCCCCGCCGGCGCCGGACTGGGAGGCCAGGTCTACTATACCGGCGCCGGCTAGGGAGGCCAGTTCTACGCCGCCGGCGCCGGCTTGGGAGGCCAGGTCTACACCGCCGGCGCCGGCAGGGAGGCCAGGTCTACGCTGCTGGTGCCGGCTTGGGAGGCCAGGTCTACACCACCGGCGCCGGCTTGGGAGGCCAGGACTACCAAGCCAGCGCCGGCTAGGGAGGCCAGATCTATGACGCCGGCGCCCGCTAGCGAGGCAATGTCTATGATGCTGACGACGGCTAGGGAGCCCAGATCTACGCCGCCGGCGCCGACTAGGGAGGCCAGGTCTACCCTGCCGGCGCCGGCTTGGAAGGCCAGTTCTACTATACCGGCGCCGGCTACAGAGGCCAGGTCTACCCCGCCGGCGCCGGCTAGGGAGGCCAGGTCTATCCCGCCGGTGCCGGCTAGGAAGACAATGTCTACGTTGCCGGCGCCAGCTTGGGAGGCCAGGTCTACCCCGCCGGTGCCGGCAGGTAGGCTAGGTCTACACCGCAGGCGCCGGCTTGGGAGGCCAGTTCTACTATACCGGCACCGGCTACAGAGGCCAGATCTACCCCGCCGGCACCAACTACAGAGGCCAGGTCTACGCCGCCGACGCCGGCTAGGGAGGCCAGGTCTATGACGCCGGCGCTGGCTTTGGAGGACAGGTCTACCCCGCTGGCGCCGGCAGGGAGGCCACGTCTACCACGCCAGCACCGGATATGGAGGGAGGTCTACCAAGCCGGTGCCGGCTAAGGAGGCCTTGTATAACCCGCCGGCGCCGGCTTGGGAGGCCAGGTCTACTATACCCGCGCCGGCTAGGGAGGCCAGTTCTACACCGCCGGCGCCGGCTTGGGAGTCTAGGTCTACACCGCAGGCACCGGCAGGGAGGCCAGGTCTACGCTGCTGGTGTCGGCTAGGGAGGCCAGGTCTTCCCCGCCGGCGCCGGCTAGGGAGGCCAGGTCTACCCCGACGGCGCCTGCTATGGAGGCAATGATTATGCCGCCGACGCCTGATAGGGAGGCCAGGTCTACGCGGCCGGCGCCGGCTTGGGAGGCCAGGTCTAACCCGCTGGCGCCGGCTTGGGAAGCCAGGTCTACCCGCCGGCGCCGACTAGGGAGGCCAGGTCTATGCCACCGGCACCGGCAGGGAGGCCAGGTCTTCCTTGCCGGCGCCGGCAGGGTGTCCAGGTCTACTCCGCCGACGCCGGCTAGGGAGGCCAGGTCTATGACGCCGGCGCCCGCTAGCGAGGCAATTTCTATGACGCCGACGATGGCTACGGAGCCCAGATCTACGCCGCCGGCGCCGGCTAGGGAGGCCAGGTCTATGACGCCAGCGCCGGATATGGAGGGGAGCTCTACCACGCCGGCGCCGGCTAAGGAGTCCATGTATACCCCGCCGGCGCCGGCTTGGGAGGCCAGGTCTACTATAGCGGCGCCGCCTAGAGAGGCCAGGTCTACCCCACTGGCGCCGGCAAGGGAGGCAATATCTACGCCGCCGACGCCGGCTAGGGAGGCCAGGTCTACGCCGCCGGCACCGCCTTGGGAGGCCAGGTCTACCCCGCCGGGGCCGGCAGGGAGACCAGGTCTTCCTTGTCGGCGCCGGCTAGGGAGTCCAGGTCTACACCACCGGCGCCGGCTCGGGAGGCCATGTCTTCCCCGCCATCGCTGGCTAGGGAGGCCAGGTCTTCCCTGCTGGCGCTGGCAGGGAGGCCAGGTCTACCGCGCCGGCGCCGGCTAGGGAGGCAATGTCTACGCCTGCCGAAGCCAGATAGGCAGGGCAGGTCTATGACGCCGGCGGCAGCTAGGGAGGCCAGGTCTACCCCGCCGGCGCCGGATAGCAAGGCAATGTCTATGACACCGACGACGGCTAGGGAGGCCAGGTCTACGCCGTCGGCGCCGGTTTAGGAGTCCAGGTCTACCCCGCCGGCGCCGGCAGGGAGGCCAGGTCTAACACGCCAGCGCCGGATATGGAGGGAGGTCTACCACGCCGGCGCCGGCTAAGGAGTCCATGTATACCCCGCCGGCGCCGGCTAAGGAGGCCAGGTCTACTATACCGGCGCCGGCAGGGAGGCCAGGTCTACGCCGCTGGTGCCGGCTAGGAAGACAATGTCTACGCCGCCAGCGCCGGCTTCGATGGCGCTGGCTTGGTAGGTCAGGTCTACCCCGCCAGCGCCGGCTTGGGAGGCCAGGTCTATCCCGCGGGCACCGGCTAGGGAGGTCAGGTCTACCCCGCCAGCGCCAGCTTGGGAGGCCAGGTCTACCCCGCTGGCGCCTGCTTGGGAGGCCAGGTCTACCCCGCCGGCGCCGGCAGGGAGGCCAGGTCTTCCTTGCCGGCGCCGGCTAGGGAGCCCAGATCTACGCCGCCGGCGCCGGCTAGGGAGGCCAGGTCTATGATGCCTGCACCAGCTTTGGAGGCCAGGTCTACCCCGCCGGCGCCGGCTAGCGAGGTAATATCTATGACGCCGACGACTGCCAGGGAGGCCAGGTCTATGACGCCGGCGCCCGGTAGCGAGGCAATGTCTATGACGCCGACGTCGGATAGGGAGCCCAGGTCTGCGCCGCCGGCGCCGGCTAGGGAGGCCAGGTCCATGACGCCGGCACCGGCAGGGAGTCCAGGTCTACGCCGCCGGCGCCAGCTTGGGAGGCCAGGTCTAATCCGCTGGCGCCAGCTTTGGAGGCCAGGTCTACCCCTCCGGCGCCGTCTAGCGAGGCAATATCTATGACGCCGACGACTGCCAGGGAGGCCAGGTCTATGACGCCGGCGCCCGCTAGCGATGCAATGTCTATGACGCCGACGACGGCTAGGGAGCCCAGATCTACGCCGCCGGCGCCGGCTAGGGAGGCAAGGTCTATGACGCCAGCGCCGGATATGGAGGGAGCTCTACCACGCCGGCGCCGGCTAAGGAGTCCATGTATACCCCGCCGGCGCCGGACTGGGAGGCCAGGTCTACTATACCGGCGCCGGCTAGGGAGGCCAGTTCTACGCCGCCGGCGCCGGCTTGGGAGGCCAGGTCTACACCGCCGGCGCCGGCAGGGAGGCCAGGTCTACGCTGCTGGTGCCGGCTTGGGAGGCCAGGTCTACACCACCGGCGCCGGCTTGGGAGGCCAGGACTACCAAGCCAGCGCCGGCTAGGGAGGCCAGATCTATGACGCCGGCGCCCGCTAGCGAGGCAATGTCTATGATGCTGACGACGGCTAGGGAGCCCAGATCTACGCCGCCGGCGCCGACTAGGGAGGCCAGGTCTACCCTGCCGGCGCCGGCTTGGAAGGCCAGTTCTACTATACCGGCGCCGGCTACAGAGGCCAGGTCTACCCCGCCGGCGCCGGCTAGGGAGGCCAGGTCTATCCCGCCGGTGCCGGCTAGGAAGACAATGTCTACGTTGCCGGCGCCAGCTTGGGAGGCCAGGTCTACCCCGCCGGTGCCGGCAGGTAGGCTAGGTCTACACCGCAGGCGCCGGCTTGGGAGGCCAGTTCTACTATACCGGCACCGGCTACAGAGGCCAGATCTACCCCGCCGGCACCAACTACAGAGGCCAGGTCTACGCCGCCGACGCCGGCTAGGGAGGCCAGGTCTATGACGCCGGCGCTGGCTTTGGAGGACAGGTCTACCCCGCTGGCGCCGGCAGGGAGGCCACGTCTACCACGCCAGCACCGGATATGGAGGGAGGTCTACCAAGCCGGTGCCGGCTAAGGAGGCCTTGTATAACCCGCCGGCGCCGGCTTGGGAGGCCAGGTCTACTATACCCGCGCCGGCTAGGGAGGCCAGTTCTACACCGCCGGCGCCGGCTTGGGAGTCTAGGTCTACACCGCAGGCACCGGCAGGGAGGCCAGGTCTACGCTGCTGGTGTCGGCTAGGGAGGCCAGGTCTTCCCCGCCGGCGCCGGCTAGGGAGGCCAGGTCTACCCCGACGGCGCCTGCTATGGAGGCAATGATTATGCCGCCGACGCCTGATAGGGAGGCCAGGTCTACGCGGCCGGCGCCGGCTTGGGAGGCCAGGTCTAACCCGCTGGCGCCGGCTTGGGAAGCCAGGTCTACCCGCCGGCGCCGACTAGGGAGGCCAGGTCTATGCCACCGGCACCGGCAGGGAGGCCAGGTCTTCCTTGCCGGCGCCGGCAGGGTGTCCAGGTCTACTCCGCCGACGCCGGCTAGGGAGGCCAGGTCTATGACGCCGGCGCCCGCTAGCGAGGCAATTTCTATGACGCCGACGATGGCTACGGAGCCCAGATCTACGCCGCCGGCGCCGGCTAGGGAGGCCAGGTCTATGACGCCAGCGCCGGATATGGAGGGAGCTCTACCACGCCGGCGCCGGCTAAGGAGTCCATGTATACCCCGCCGGCGCCGGCTTGGGAGGCCAGGTCTACTATAGCGGCGCCGCCTAGAGAGGCCAGGTCTACCCCACTGGCGCCGGCAAGGGAGGCAATATCTACGCCGCCGACGCCGGCTAGGGAGGCCAGGTCTACGCCGCCGGGACCGCCTTGGGAGGCCAGGTCTACCCCGCCGGGGCCGGCAGGGAGACCAGGTCTTCCTTGTCGGCGCCGGCTAGGGAGTCCAGGTCTACACCACCGGCGCCGGCTCGGGAGGCCATGTCTTCCCCGCCATCGCTGGCTAGGGAGGCCAGGTCTTCCCTGCTGGCGCTGGCAGGGAGGCCAGGTCTACCGCGCCGGCGCCGGCTAGGGAGGCAATGTCTACGCCTGCCGAAGCCAGATAGGCAGGGCAGGTCTATGACGCCGGCGGCAGCTAGGGAGGCCAGGTCTACCCCGCCGGCGCCGGATAGCAAGGCAATGTCTATGACACCGACGACGGCTAGGGAGGCCAGGTCTACGCCGTCGGCGCCGGTTTAGGAGTCCAGGTCTACCCCGACGGTGCCGGCAAGGAGGCCAGGTCTACCCCGCTGGCGCCGGCTTGGGAGGCCAGGTCTACCATGCCAGCGCTGGCTAGGGAGGTCAGGTGTACCCCGACGGCGCTGGCTACGAAGGCCAGGTCTACGCTGCCGGCGCCGGCTAGGGAGGCCAGGTCTACCGCGCCAGCGCTGGCAGGGAGGCCAGGTCTACACCGCCGGCGCCGGCGAGTGAGGAAATGTGTGCGCCGCTGACGCCGGCTAGGGAGGCCAGGTCTACCCCGACGGCGCCTGATAGGGAATCCAGGTCTACTTCGCCGGCGACGGATAGGGAGGCCAGGTCTACCCCGCATGTGCCGGCAGGGAGGCCAGGTCTGCCCCGCCGGCGCCAGCTAGGGAGGCGAAGTCTACCCAGCCGGCGCCGCCTAGAGAGGCCAGTTGTACCCCGCTGGCGCCGGCAGGGAGGCCACGTCTACCACGCTGGCGTGGCTAGGGAGGCCAGGTCTACATCGCCGGCGCCGGATAGGGAGGCCAGGTCTATCCCGCCGGCACAGGCTAGGAAGACAATTTCTACGCCGCCGGCGCCGGCTAGGGAGGCCAGGTCTACGCCACCGGCGCCGGATACGGAGGCCAGGTCTACCCCGCCGGCGGCGGCTACGGAGGCCAGGTCTATCCCGCCGGTGCCGGCTAGGAAGACAATGTATACGCAGCCGGCGCCGGCTTGGGAGGCCAGGTCTACACCACCGGAGCCGGCTTGGGAGTCCAGGAGTACCATGCCAGCGCCGGCTAGGGAGGCCAGGTCTACACTGCCGGCGCCGGATTGGGAGGCCAGGTCTACCCCACTGGCGCTGGCTAGGGACTCCAGGTCTATCCTTCTGGCGCCGGCTAGGAAGACAATGTATACGCAGCCGGCGACAGCTAGGGAGGCAAGGTCTACGCCGCCGGCGCCGTCTTGGGAGGCCAGGTCTACCCTGACGGCGCCGGATTGGGAGGTCAGGTCTACCCTGACGGCGCCGGCTAGCGAGGCAATGTCTACGCTGGCACGCCGGCTAAAGGAAGCCAGGTCTACGCCACTGGCGCCGGAACGGAAGCCAGGTCTACCCCGCCAGCGCCGGCTAGGGAGGCAATGTCTACGCCTCCGACACCGGCTAGGGAGGCCAGGTCTACCCCGCCGGCGCCGGCAGGGAGACCAGGTCTACCCCGCTGGCACCAGCTAGGGACGCCAGGTCTACCCCCCTGGTGCCGGCTTGGGAGGCCAAGTCTACCCCGCTGGCGCCGGCTTGGGAGGCCAGGTCTACGACTCCGGCGCCAGCAGGAAGGCCAGGTGTACCCCGCCGGCGAAAGCTACGGAGGCGAGGTCTATCTCGCCGGCGCCGGCTACGGAGGCCAGGTCTACTCTGCCAGTGCCGGCTAGGGAGTCCAGGTCTATTCCGCCCGCGCCGGCTAGGAAGACAAAGTATACGACGCCGGCGACAGCTAGGGAGACCAGGTCTACGCCGCCGGCGCAGGCTAGGGAGGCCAGGTCCACCCCGCCTGCGCCGGCTCGGGATGCCAGGTCTACGCCGTTGGAGTGGGCTTGGGAGGCCAGGTCTACCCCGCGGGCGCCTGCAGGGAAGCCAGGTCGACCCCGCCGGAGCCGGCAGGGAGGCCATGTCTACGCCGCCAACTCCAGCTAGGGATGCCAGGTCTACGCCGTTGGCGTGGGCTAGGGAAGTCAGGTCTATCTCGCCAGCGCCGGCTAGGGAGGCCAGGTCTACACCGCTAGCACCAGCTAGGGAGGACAGGTCTACGCGGCCGGCGCCGCCTAGAGAAGCCAGGTCTTCCCCGCTGGCACCGGCTTTGGAGACCAGCTCTACCCCGCCGGCGCCGGCTTGGTAGGCCAGGTCTACGCTGCCGCCGCCGGCTTGGGAAGCCAGGTATACGCAGCCGGCTCTGGCTTGGAAGGCCAGGTCTATCCCGCCGGCGCCGGCAGGGAGGCCAGGTCTACACCACCGGCGCCTGCTACGAAGGGCAGGTCTACCCCGCCGGCGCTGGCTTGGGAGGCCAGGTCTACGACTCCGGCGCCGGCTTGGGAGCCCAGGTCTATCACGCCGGCGCCGGCTAGGAAGACAATGTATACACAGCCGTCGCCAGCTAGGGAGTCCAGGTCTACACCACTGGTGCTGGCTAGGAAGACAATGTATACGCAGCCGGCGCCAGCTAGGGAGACCAGGTCTACACCACCGGTGTCGGCTTGGGAGGCCAGGTCTACCATGCAGGCGCCGGCTACGGAGGCCAGGTCTACGCCGCCGGCGCCGGCAGGGAGGCCAGGTCTACCCCGCCTGCGCCGGCTAGGGATGCCAGATCTACGCCGTTGGCGTGGGCTTGGGAGGCCAGGTCTACCCCGCGGGCGCCTGCAGGGAAGCCAGGTCGACCCCGCCGGAGCCGGCAGGGAGGCCATGTCTACGCCGCCGGCGCAGGCTAGGGAAGCCAGGTCTATCACGCCGGCGCCGGCAGGGAGGCCAGGTCTACCCCGCCTACGCCGGTTAGGGATGCCAGGTCTACGCCATTGGCGTGGGCTTGGGAGGCCAGGATTACCCCGCTGGCGCCGGCAGGGAGGCCAGGTCTACCCCGCCGGCGCAGGCTAGGGAAGCCAGGTCTATCACGCCGGCGCCGGCTTGGGAGGACAGGTCTACCCGGCCGGCGCCGCCTAGAGAGGCCAGGTCTACCCCGCCGGCGCCGGCTTGGGAAGGCAGGTATACGCGGCCGGCGCCGGCTAGGAAGGCCAGGTCTACGCCACCGGCGCTGGCTTGGAAGGCCAGGTCTACCCCTCCGGCGCCGGCGGGGAGTCCAGGTCTCCCCCGCCGGCGCCGGCTAGGGAGGCAATGTCTAAGCCGCCGGCGCCGCCTAGAGAGGCCAGGTCTACTCCGCTGGCGGCGGCTACGGAGACCAGGTCTACACCGCCGTCGCCGGATAAGGAGGCCAGGTCTACCCCGCCGGTGCCGGCAGGGAGGCCACGTCTACCCGGCCGGCTCCGCCTAGAGAGGCCAGGTGTACCTCGCTGGCAACGGCTACAGAGGCCAGGTCTACCCCGCCGGCGCAGGCTTGGGAGGCCAGGTCTACCCCGCCGGCACCAGCAGGGAGGCTACGTCTACCACGCTGGCGCGGCTAGGGAGGCCAGGTCTACATCGCCGGCGCCGGATAGGGAGGCCAGGTCTATCCCGCCGGCGCAGGCTAGGAAGACAATGTCTACGCCGCTGACGCTATCTAGAGAGGCCAGGTCTACGCCTCCGGCGCCGGTTTGGGAGGCCAGGTCTACCTCGCCGTACCCGGATAGGGAGGCCAGGTCTACGCCGCGGGCGCCGGCTGGGAGGCCAGGTTTACCCCGCTGGAGCCGGCTAGGGAGGCCAAATATACCCCGCTGGTGCCGGCAAGGGAGGAAATGTCTACGCCGCCTAAGCCGACTAGGGAGGCCAGGTCTACGCTGCCGGCGCCGGCTAGGGAGGCCAGGTCTACCCCCCTGGTGCTGGCAGAGAGGCCAGGTCTACCCCGCCGGCGCCGGCTACGAACGCCAGGTCTACCGCGCCGACGACGGCTAGGCAGGCCAGGTCTACCCTTCCGGCGCCGGCGGGGAGGCCAGGTCTAACTCACCAGCGCCATCTAGGGAGGCCAGGTCTATGCCGCCGGTGCCGCCTTGGGAGGCCAGGTCTACCCCGCTGGCACCAGCTAGGGACGCCAGGTCTACCCCCCTGGTGCCGGCTTGGGAGGCCAGGTCTACCGTCGGAGCCTGCTAGGAAGACAATGTATACGCAGCCAGCGTCAGCTAGGGAGGCCAGGTCTACACCACCGGCGTCGGCTTGGGAGGCCAGGACTACCATGCCAGCGCCGGCTAGGGAGGCCAGGTCTACATCGCCGGCGCCGGATAGGGAGGCCAGGTCTATCCCGCCGGCGCAGGCTAGGAAGACAATGTCTACGCCGCTGACGCTATCTAGAGAGGCCAGGTCTACGCCTCCGGCGCCGGTTTGGGAGGCCAGGTCTACCTCGCCGTACCCGGATAGGGAGGCCAGGTCTATCCCGCCGGTGCAGGCTAGGAAGAAAACCTCTACGCCGCGGGCACCAGCTTGGGAGGCCAGGTCTACGCCGCGGGCGCCGGCTGGGAGGCCAGGTTTACCCCGCTGGCGCCGGCTAGGGAGGCCAAATATACCCCGCTGGTGCCGGCAAGGGAGGAAATGTCTACGCCGCCGAAGCCGACTAGGGAGGCCAGGTCTACGCTGCCGGCGCCGGCTAGGGAGGCCAGGTCTACCCCGCTGGCGCTGGCTAGGGACTCCAGGTCTATCCTTCTGGCGCCGGCTAAGAAGACAATGTATACGCAGCCGGCGACAGCTAGGGAGGCAAGGTCTACGCCGCCGGCGCCGTCTTGGGAGGCCAGGTCTACCCTGACGGCGCCGGATTGGGAGGTCAGGTCTACCCTGACGGCGCCGGCTAGCGAGGCAATGTCTACGCTGGCACGCCGGCTAAAGGAAGCCAGGTCTACGCCACTGGCGCCGGAACGGAAGCCAGGTCTACCCCGCCAGCGCCGGCTAGGGAGGCAATGTCTACGCGTCCGACGCCGGCTAGGGAGGCCAGGTCTACCATGCCGGCGCCGGCTAGGGAGGCCAGGTCTTTCCCGCCTGTGACGGCTAGGAAGACAATGTATACGCAGCCGGCGCCAGCTAGGGAGGTCAGGTCTACGCAACCGTCGCCGGCTTCGGAGTCCAGGTCTACGCCGCCGGCTCCAGCTAGGGAGGACAGGCTTACGACGCTGGCGCTGGCTTGGGAGACCAGGTCTACCCTGCCGGCGCCAGCTAGAGAGGCCAGTTCTACCCCGCCGGCGCCGGCTAAGGAGGCCATAACTACCCCACCGGCGCCGGCTTGGGAGGCCAGGTCTACCACGCTGGCGCGGCTAGGGAGGCCAGGTCTACCCCGCCGGTGCCGGCTACAGAGGCCAGGTCTATCCCGCCGGCGCCGGCTAGGAAGACAATGTCTACGCTGCCAGCGCCGGCTTGTGAGGCCAGGTCGACCCCACCGGCGCCGGCAGGGTGTCCAGGTCTACCACGCCAGCGCCGGATATGGAGGGAGGTCTACCCCGCCGGCGCCGGCTAAGGAGGCCATGTATACCCCGCTGGCGCCGGCTTGGGAGGGCAGGTCTACCACGCCGCCGGCGCCAGCTTGGGAGGCCAGGTCTACCCCGCCGGCGCCGGCTTGGGAGGCCAGGTCTACCCCGCCGGCGCCGGCTATGGAGGCAATGATTATGCCACCGACGCCTGATAGGGAGGCTAGGTCTACACAGCCAGCGCCGGCTTGGGAGTCCAGGTCTACCCCGCCGGCGCCGGCTAAGGAGTAGAGGTCTACCCCGCCGGCACCGGCTAGGGAGGGCACATCTACCCCGCCGGCGCCGGCTAGGGAGGCAGGTCTACCATGCCGGCGCCGGCTAGGGAGGCCAGGTCTACCCCGCTGGCGCCGGCAGGTAGGCCAAGTCTAACTCGCCGGTGCCGGCTAGGGAAGCCAGGTCTACCCCGCCGGCGTCGGCTAGGGAGGCCACGGCTATCCCGCAGGCACCGGCAAGGGAGGCAATGTCTACGCCTCTGATGCCGGCTTGGGAGGCCAGGTCTACCCCGCCGGCGCCGGCAGGGAGGCCAGGTCTACCCCGCCGGCGCCGGCTACGTAGTCCAGGTCTACCCCTCCAGCGCCGGTAGGGAAGCCAGGTCTAGCCCGCCGGCGCCGGCTAGGGAGGCCAAGTCTACCCCGCTGGTGCCGGCAAGGGAGGCCAGGTCTATCCCGCTGGCGCCGGCTAGAGAAGACAATGTATACGCAGCCGGCGCCAGCTAGGGAGGCCAGGTCTACGTTGCCGGTGCTGGCAGGGAGGCCAGGACTTCCCCGTCGGCGCCGGCTAGGGAGGCCAGGTCTACCCCGCCGGCGCTGGCTTGGGAGGCCATGTCTACCCCGCCGGCGCCGGCAGGGAGGCCAGGTCTATGCCTCCGGCACCGGCTACGGAGTCCACGTCTACCCCGCCGGCACCGGCTAGGGAGGCCAAGTCTACCCAGCCTGCGCCACCTAGAGAGGCATGGTCTACCCAGCCGTCGCCGGCTAGAGAGGCAATGTCTACGCTGCCGACGCCGGCTAAGGAGGCCAGGTCTACCCCGACGGCGCCGGCTAGGGAGGCCAGGACTACCCCCCGGCACCGACAGGGAGGCCAGGTCTTCCCCGCCGGTGGCGGATAGGGTGGCTAGGTCTAGCATGCCGGCGCCGGTTAGGGATGCCAGGTCTACGCTGCCGGCGCCGGCTTGAGAGGCCAGATCTACCCCGGCGGCGCCGGCTTGGGAGGCCGGGTGTACGCCGTCGGCGCTGGCTTGGGAGGCCAGGTCTACTCCGCCGGCGATGGCAGGGAGGCCAGGTCTACCACGCCGACGCCAGCAGGGAGGCCAGGTCTACGCCGCCGGCGCCGGCTTGGGAGGCCAGGTCTACCACGCCGCTGCCGGATTGCGAGGCCAGGTCTACCCCTCCGGCACCGGCTTGGTAGGCCAGGTCTACACTGCCGCCGCCGGCTTGGGAAGTCAGGTATACGCAGCCGGCTCTGGCTTGGAAGGCCAGGTCTATCCCGCCGGCGCCGGCAGGGAGGCCAGGTCTACCCCGCCGGCGCTGGCTTGGGAGGCCAGGTCTACGACTCCGGCGCCGGCTTGGGAGCCCAGGTCTATCCCGCCGGCGCCGGCTAGGAAGACAATGTATACACAGCCGTCGCCAGCTAGGGAGTCCAGGTCTACACCACTGGTGCTGGCTAGGAAGACAATGTATACGCAGCCGGCGCCAGCTAGGGAGACCAGGTCTACACCACCGGCGTCGGCTTGGGAGGCCAGGTCTACCATGCAGGCGCCGGCTACGGAGGCCAGGTCTACGCCGTTGGCGTGGGCTTGGGAGGCCAGGTCTACCCCGCGGGCGCCTGCAGGGAAGCCAGGTCGACCCCCGCCGGAGCCGGCAGGGAGGCCATGTCTACGCCACCGGCGCAGGCTAGGGAAGCCAGGTCGACCCCCGCCGGCGCCGGCAGGGAGGCCAGGTCTACCCCGCCGGCGCAGGCTAGGGAAGCCAGGTCTATCACGCCGGCGCCGGCTTGGGAGGACAGGTCTACCCGGCCGGCGCCGCCTAGAGAGGCCAGGTCTACCCCGCCGGCGCCGGCTTGGGAAGGCAGGTATACGCGGCCGGCGCCGGCTAGGAAGGCCAGGTCTACGCCACCGGCGCTGGCTTGGAAGGCCAGGTCTACCCCTCCGGCGCCGGCGGGGAGTCCAGGTCTCCCCCGCCGGCGCCGGCTAGGGAGGCAATGTCTAAGCCGCCGGCGCCGCCTAGAGAGGCCAGGTCTACTCCGCTGGCGGCGGCTACGGAGACCAGGTCTACACCGCCGTCACCGGATAAGGAGGCCAGGTCTACCCCGCCGGTGCCGGCAGGGAGGCCACGTCTACCCGGCCGGCTCCGCCTAGAGAGGCCAGGTGTACCTCGCTGGCAACGGCTACAGAGGCCAGGTCTACCCCGCCGGCGCAGGCTTGGGAGGCCAGGTCTACCCCGCCGGCACCAGCAGGGAGGCTACGTCTACCACGCTGGCGCGGCTAGGGAGGCCAGGTCTACATCGCCGGCGCCGGATAGGGAGGCCAGGTCTATCCCGCCGGCGCAGGCTAGGAAGACAATGTCTACGCCGCTGACGCTATCTAGAGAGGCCAGGTCTACGCCTCCGGCGCCGGTTTGGGAGGCCAGGTCTACCTCGCCGTACCCGGATAGGGAGGCCAGGTCTACGCCGTGGGCGCCGGCTGGGAGGCCAGGTTTACCCCGCTGGAGCCGGCTAGGGAGGCCATAACTACCCCACCGGCGCCGGCTTGGGAGGCCAGGTCTACCACGCTGGCGCGGCTAGGGAGGCCAGGTCTACCCCGCCGGTGCCGGCTACAGAGGCCAGGTCTATCCCGCCGGCGCCGGCTAGGAAGACAATGTCTACGCTGCCAGCGCCGGCTTGTGAGGCCAGGTCGACCCCACCGGCGCCGGCAGGGTGTCCAGGTCTACCACGCCAGCGCCGGATATGGAGGGAGGTCTACCCCGCCGGCGCCGGCTAAGGAGGCCATGTATACCCCGCTGGCGTCGGCTTGGGAGGGCAGGTCTACCACGCCGCCGGCGCCAGCTTGGGAGGCTAGGTCTACACCGCCAGCGCCGGCTTGGGAGGCCAGGTCTACCCCGCCGGCGCCGGCTAAGGAGTAGAGGTCTACCCCGCCGGCACCGGCTAGGGAGGGCACATCTACCCCGCCGGCGCCGGCTAGGGAGGCAGGTCTACCATGCCGGCGCCGGCTAGGGAGGCCAGGTCTACCCCGCTGGCGCCGGCAGGTAGGCCAAGTCTAACTCGCCGGTGCCGGCTAGGGAAGCCAGGTCTACCCCGCCGGCGTCGGCTAGGGAGGCCACGGCTATCCCGCAGGCACCGGCAAGGGAGGCAATGTCTACGCCTCTGATGCCGGCTTGGGAGGCCAGGTCTACCCCGCCGGCGCCGGCAGGGAGGCCAGGTCTACCCCGCCGGCGCCGGCTACGTAGTCCAGGTCTACCCCTCCAGCGCCGGTAGGGAAGCCAGGTCTAGCCCGCCGGCGCCGGCTAGGGAGGCCAAGTCTACCCCGCTGGTGCCGGCAAGGGAGGCCAGGTCTACCCCGCCTGCGCTGGCAGGGAGGCCAGGTCTATCCCGCTGGCGCCGGCTAGAGAAGACAATGTATACGCAGCCGGCGCCAGCTAGGGAGGCCAGGTCTACGTTGCCGGTGCTGGCAGGGAGGCCAGGACTTCCCCGTCGGCGCCGGCTAGGGAGGCCAGGTCTACCCCGCCGGCGCTGGCTTGGGAGGCCATGTCTACCCCGCCGGCGCCGGCAGGGAGGCCAGGTCTATGCCTCCGGCACCGGCTACGGAGTCCACGTCTACCCCGCCGGCACTGGCTAGGGAGGCCAAGTCTACCCAGCCTGCGCCACCTAGAGAGGCATGGTCTACCCAGCCGTCGCCGGCTAGAGAGGCAATGTCTACGCTGCCGACGCCGGCTAAGGAGGCCAGGTCTACCCCGACGGCGCCGGCTAGGGAGGCCAGGACTACCCCCCGGCACCGACAGGGAGGCCAGGTCTTCCCCGCCGGTGGCGGATAGGGTGGCTAGGTCTAGCATGCCGGCGCCGGTTAGGGATGCCAGGTCTACGCTGCCGGCGCCGGCTTGAGAGGCCAGATCTACCCCGGCGGCGCCGGCTTGGGAGGCCGGGTGTACGCCGTCGGCGCTGGCTTGGGAGGCCAGGTCTACTCCGCCGGCGATGGCAGGGAGGCCAGGTCTACCCCGCCGACGCCAGCAGGGAGGCCAGGTCTACGCCGCCGGCGCCGGCTTGGCAGGCCAGGTCTACCACGCCGCTGCCGGATTGCGAGGCCAGGTCTACCCCTCCGGCACCGGCTTGGTAGGCCAGGTCTACACTGCCGCCGCCGGCTTGGGAAGTCAGGTATACGCAGCCGGCTCTGGCTTGGAAGGCCAGGTCTATCCCGCCGGCGCCGGCAGGGAGGCCAGGTCTACCCCGCCGGCGCTGGCTTGGGAGGCCAGGTCTACGACTCCGGCGCCGGCTTGGGAGCCCAGGTCTATCCCGCCGGCGCCGGCTAGGAAGACAATGTATACACAGCCGTCGCCAGCTAGGGAGTCCAGGTCTACACCACTGGTGCTGGCTAGGAAGACAATGTATACGCAGCCGGCGCCAGCTAGGGAGACCAGGTCTACACCACCGGCGTCGGCTTGGGAGGCCAGGTCTACTATGCAGGCGCCGGCTACGGAGGCCAGGTCTACGCCGTTGGCGTGGGCTTGGGAGGCCAGGTCTACCCCGCGGGCGCCTGCAGGGAAGCCAGGTCGACCCCGCCGGAGCCGGCAGGGAGGCCATGTCTACGCCACCGGCGCAGGCTAGGGAAGCCAGGTCTATCACGCCGGCGCCGGCAGGGAGGCCAGGTCTACCCCGCCGGCGCAGGCTAGGGAAGCCAGGTCTATCACGCCGGCGCCGGCTTGGGAGGACAGGTCTACCCGGCCGGCGCCGCCTAGAGAGGCCAGGTCTACCCCGCCGGCGCCGGCTTGGGAAGGCAGGTATACGCGGCCGGCGCCGGCTAGGAAGGCCAGGTCTACGCCACCGGCGCTGGCTTGGAAGGCCAGGTCTACCCCTCCGGCGCCGGCGGGGAGTCCAGGTCTCCCCCGCCGGCGCCGGCTAGGGAGGCAATGTCTAAGCCGCCGGCGCCGCCTAGAGAGGCCAGGTCTACTCCGCTGGCGGCGGCTACGGAGACCAGGTCTACACCGCCGTCGCCGGATAAGGAGGCCAGGTCTACCCCGCCGGTGCCGGCAGGGAGGCCACGTCTACCCGGCCGGCTCCGCCTAGAGAGGCCAGGTGTACCTCGCTGGCAACGGCTACAGAGGCCAGGTCTACCCCGCCGGCGCAGGCTTGGGAGGCCAGGTCTACCCCGCCGGCACCAGCAGGGAGGCTACGTCTACCACGCTGGCGCGGCTAGGGAGGCCAGGTCTACATCGCCGGCGCCGGATAGGGAGGCCAGGTCTATCCCGCCGGCGCAGGCTAGGAAGACAATGTCTACGCCGCTGACGCTATCTAGAGAGGCCAGGTCTACGCCTCCGGCGCCGGTTTGGGAGGCCAGGTCTACCTCACCGTACCCGGATAGGGAGGCCAGGTCTACGCCGTGGGCACCGGCTGGGAGGCCAGGTTTACCCCGCTGGAGCCGGCTAGGGAGGCCAAATATACCCCGCTGGTGCCGGCAAGGGAGGAAATGTCTACGCCGCCTAAGCCGACTAGGGAGGCCAGGTCTACGCTGCCGGCGCCGGCTAGGGAGGCCAGGTCTACCCCCCTGGTGCTGGCAGAGAGGCCAGGTCTACCCCGACGGCGCCGGCTACGAACGCCAGGTCTACCGCGCCGACGACGGCTAGGCAGGCCAGGTCTACCCTTCCAGCGCCGGCGGGGAGGCCAGGTCTAACTCACCAGCGCCATCTAGGGAGGCCAGGTCTATGCCGCCGGTGCCGCCTTGGGAGGCCAGGTCTACCGTCGGAGCCTGCTAGGAAGACAATGTATACGCAGCCAGCGTCAGCTAGGGAGGCCAGGTCTACACCACCGGCGTCGGCTTGGGAGGCCAGGACTACCATGCCAGCGCCGGCTAGGGAGGCCAGGTCTACATCGCCGGCGCCGGATAGGGAGGCCAGGTCTATCCCGCCGGCGCAGGCTAGGAAGACAATGTCTACACCGCTGACGCTATCTAGAGAGGCCAGGTCTACGCCTCCGGCGCCGGTTTGGGAGGCCAGGTCTACCTCGCCGTACCCGGATAGGGAGGCCAGGTCTATCCCGCCGGCGCAGGCTAGGAAGACAACCTCTACGCCGCGGGCGCCAGCTAGGGAGGCCAGGTCTACGCCGCGGGCGCCGGCTGGGAGGCCAGGTTTACCCCGCTGGCGCCGGCTAGGGAGGCCAAATATACCCCGCTGGTGCCGGCAAGGGAGGAAATGTCTACGCCGCCGAAGCCGACTAGGGAGGCCAGGTCTACGCTGCCGGCGCCGGCTAGGGAGGCCAGGTCTACCCCGCTGGCGCTGGCTAGGGACTCCAGGTCTATCCTTCTGGCGCCGGCTAAGAAGACAATGTATACGCAGCCGGCGACAGCTAGGGAGGCAAGGTCTATGCCGCCGGCGCCGTCTTGGGAGGCCAGGTCTACCCTGACGGCGCCGGATTGGGAGGTCAGGTCTACCCTGACGGCGCCGGCTAGCGAGGCAATGTCTACGCTGGCACGCCGGCTAAAGGAAGCCAGGTCTACGCCACTGGCGCCGGAACGGAAGCCAGGTCTACCCCGCCAGCGCCGGCTAGGGAGGCAATGTCTACGCGTCCGACGCCGGCTAGGGAGGCCAGGTCTACCATGCCGGCGCCGGCTAGGGAGGCCAGGTCTTTCCCGCCGGTGACGGCTAGGAAGACAATGTATACGCAGCCGGCGCCAGCTAGGGAGGTCAGGTCTACGCAACCGTCGCCGGCTTCGGAGTCCAGGTCTACGCCGCCGGCTCCAGCTAGGGAGGACAGGCTTACGACGCTGGCGCTGGCTTGGGAGACCAGGTCTACCCTGCCGGCGCCAGCTAGAGAGGCCAGTTCTACCCCGCCGGCGCCGGCTAAGGAGGCCATAACTACCCCACCGGCGCCGGCTTGGGAGGCCAGGTCTACCACGCTGGCGCGGCTAGGGAGGCCAGGTCTACCCCGCCGGTGCCGGCTACAGAGGCCAGGTCTATCCCGCCGGCGCCGGCTAGGAAGACAATGTCTACGCTGCCAGCGCCGGCTTGTGAGGCCAGGTCGACCCCACCGGCGCCGGCAGGGTGTCCAGGTCTACCACGCCAGCGCCGGATATGGAGGGAGGTCTACCCCGCCGGCGCCGGCTAAGGAGGCCATGTATACCCCGCTGGCGCCGGCTTGGGAGGGCAGGTCTACCACGCCGCCGGCGCCAGCTTGGGAGGCCAGGTCTACCCCGCCGGCGCCGGCTTGGGAGGCCAGGTCTACCCCGCCGGCGCCGGCTATGGAGGCAATGATTATGCCACCGACGCCTGATAGGGAGGCTAGGTCTACACCGCCAGCGCCGGCTTGGGAGTCCAGGTCTACCCCGCCGGCGCCGGCTAAGGAGTAGAGGTCTACCCCGCCGGCACCGGCTAGGGAGGGCACATCTACCCCGCCGGCGCCGGCTAGGGAGGCAGGTCTACCATGCCGGCGCCGGCTAGGGAGGCCAGGTCTACCCCGCTGGCGCCGGCAGGTAGGCCAAGTCTAACTCGCCGGTGCCGGCTAGGGAAGCCAGGTCTACCCCGCCGGCGTCGGCTAGGGAGGCCACGGCTATCCCGCAGGCACCGGCAAGGGAGGCAATGTCTACGCCTCTGATGCCGGCTTGGGAGGCCAGGTCTACCCCGCCGGCGCCGGCAGGGAGGCCAGGTCTACCCCGCCGGCGCCGGCTACGTAGTCCAGGTCTACCCCTCCAGCGCCGGTAGGGAAGCCAGGTCTAGCCCGCCGGCGCCGGCTAGGGAGGCCAAGTCTACCCCGCTGGTGCCGGCAAGGGAGGCCAGGTCTACCCCGCCTGCGCTGGCAGGGAGGCCAGGTCTATCCCGCTGGCGCCGGCTAGAGAAGACAATGTATACGCAGCCGGCGCCAGCTAGGGAGGCCAGGTCTACGTTGCCGGTGCTGGCAGGGAGGCCAGGACTTCCCCGTCGGCGCCGGCTAGGGAGGCCAGGTCTACCCCGCCGGCGCTGGCTTGGGAGGCCATGTCTACCCCGCCGGCGCCGGCAGGGAGGCCAGGTCTATGCCTCCGGCACCGGCTACGGAGTCCACGTCTACCCCGCCGGCACCGGCTAGGGAGGCCAAGTCTACCCAGCCTGCGCCACCTAGAGAGGCATGGTCTACCCAGCCGTCGCCGGCTAGAGAGGCAATGTCTACGCTGCCGACGCCGGCTAAGGAGGCCAGGTCTACCCCGACGGCGCCGGCTAGGGAGGCCAGGACTACCCCCCGGCACCGACAGGGAGGCCAGGTCTTCCCCGCCGGTGGCGGATAGGGTGGCTAGGTCTAGCATGCCGGCGCCGGTTAGGGATGCCAGGTCTACGCTGCCGGCGCCGGCTTGAGAGGCCAGATCTACCCCGGCGGCGCCGGCTTGGGAGGCCAGGTGTACGCCGTCGGCGCTGGCTTGGGAGGCCAGGTCTACTCCGCCGGCGATGGCAGGGAGGCCAGGTCTACCACGCCGACGCCAGCAGGGAGGCCAGGTCTACGCCGCCGGCGCCGGCTTGGCAGGCCAGGTCTACCACGCCGCTGCCGGATTGCGAGGCCAGGTCTACCCCTCCGGCACCGGCTTGGTAGGCCAGGTCTACACTGCCGCCGCCGGCTTGGGAAGTCAGGTATACGCAGCCGGCTCTGGCTTGGAAGGCCAGGTCTATCCCGCCGGCGCCGGCAGGGAGGCCAGGTCTACCCCGCCGGCGCTGGCTTGGGAGGCCAGGTCTACGACTCCGGCGCCGGCTTGGGAGCCCAGGTCTATCCCGCCGGCGCCGGCTAGGAAGACAATGTATACACAGCCGTCGCCAGCTAGGGAGTCCAGGTCTACACCACTGGTGCTGGCTAGGAAGACAATGTATACGCAGCCGGCGCCAGCTAGGGAGACCAGGTCTACACCACCGGTGTCGGCTTGGGAGGCCAGGTCTACCCCGCCGGCACCAGCAGGGAGGCTACGTCTACCACGCTGGCGCGGCTAGGGAGGCCAGGTCTACATCGCCGGCGCCGGATAGGGAGGCCAGGTCTATCCCGCCGGCGCAGGCTAGGAAGACAATGTCTACGCCGCTGACGCTATCTAGAGAGGCCAGGTCTACGCCTCCGGCGCCGGTTTGGGAGGCCAGGTCTACCTCGCCGTACCCAGATAGGGAGGCCAGGTCTACGCCGTGGGCGCCGGCTGGGAGGCCAGGTTTACCCCGCTGGAGCCGGCTAGGGAGGCCAAATATACCCCGCTGGTGCCGGCAAGGGAGGAAATGTCTACGCCGCCTAAGCCGACTAGGGAGGCCAGGTCTACGCTGCCGGCGCCGGCTAGGGAGGCCAGGTCTACCCCCCTGGTGCTGGCAGAGAGGCCAGGTCTACCCCGACGGCGCCGGCTACGAACGCCAGGTCTACCGCGCCGACGACGGCTAGGCAGGCCAGGTCTACCCTTCCGGCGCCGGCGGGGAGGCCAGGTCTAACTCACCAGCGCCATCTAGGGAGGCCAGGTCTATGCCGCCGGTGCCGCCTTGGGAGGCCAGGTCTACCCCGCTGGCACCAGCTAGGGACGCCAGGTCTACCCCCCTGGTGCCGGCTTGGGAGGCCAGGTCTACCGTCGGAGCCTGCTAGGAAGACAATGTATACGCAGCCAGCGTCAGCTAGGGAGGCCAGGTCTACACCACCGGCGTCGGCTTGGGAGGCCAGGACTACCATGCCAGCGCCGGCTAGGGAGGCCAGGTCTACATCGCCGGCGCCGGATAGGGAGGCCAGGTCTATCCCGCCGGCGCAGGCTAGGAAGACAATGTCTACGCCGCTGACGCTATCTAGAGAGGCCAGGTCTACGCCTCCGGCGCCGGTTTGGGAGGCCAGGTCTACCTCGCCGTACCCGGATAGGGAGGCCAGGTCTATCCCGCCGGCGCAGGCTAGGAAGACAACCTCTACGCCGCGGGCGCCAGCTAGGGAGGCCAGGTCTACGCCGCGGGCGCCGGCTGGGAGGCCAGGTTTACCCCGCTGGCGCCGGCTAGGGAGGCCAAATATACCCCGCTGGTGCCGGCAAGGGAGGAAATGTCTACGCCGCCGAAGCCGACTAGGGAGGCCAGGTCTACCCCGCTGGCGCTGGCTAGGGACTCCAGGTCTATCCTTCTGGCGCCGGCTAAGAAGACAATGTATACGCAGCCGGCGACAGCTAGGGAGGCAAGGTCTACGCCGCCGGCGCCGTCTTGGGAGGCCAGGTCTACCCTGACGGCGCCGGATTGGGAGGTCAGGTCTACCCTGACGGCGCCGGCTAGCGAGGCAATGTCTACGCTGGCACGCCGGCTAAAGGAAGCCAGGTCTACGCCACTGGCGCCGGAACGGAAGCCAGGTCTACCCCGCCAGCGCCGGCTAGGGAGGCAATGTCTACGCGTCCGACGCCGGCTAGGGAGGCCAGGTCTACCATGCCGGCGCCGGCTAGGGAGGCCAGGTCTACTCCGCTGGCGGCGGCTACGGAGACCAGGTCTACACCGCCGTCGCCGGATAAGGAGGCCAGGTCTACCCCGCCGGTGCCGGCAGGGAGGCCACGTCTACCCGGCCGGCTCCGCCTAGAGAGGCCAGGTGTACCTCGCTGGCAACGGCTACAGAGGCCAGGTCTACCCCGCCGGCGCAGGCTTGGGAGGCCAGGTCTACCACGCCGCTGCCGGATTGCGAGGCCAGGTCTACCCCTCCGGCACCGGCTAGGGAGTCCAGGTCTATCCCGCTGGCACCGGCTAAGAAGCCAATGTATACGCAGCCAGCGCCAACTATGGAGGCCAGGTCTATGCCGCCGGCCCCGGCTTGGGAGGCCAGGTCTACCCCGCTGGCGGCGGCTTGGGAGGCCAGGTCTACCCCGCCTATGCCGGCAGGGAGGCCAGGTCTTCCCCGCCGGCGCCAGCTAGGGAGGCCAAGTCTACCCGGCCTGCGCCGCATAGAGAGGCCAGGTCTACCCCGCCGGCGCCGGCAGGGAGGCCAGGTCAACCACGCTGGCGCGGCTCGGGAGGCCAGGTCTACCTCGCCCTACACGGATAGGGAGGCCAGGTCTATCCCGCCAGTGCAGGCTAGGAAGACAATGAATATACCTCCTGCGGCAGCTAGAGGGGCCAGGTCTACCCCGCTGGTGCCGGCTAGCGAAGCCAGGTCTACCCGGCCTGCGCCGCCTAGAGAGGCCAGGTATACGCCGCCGGTGCCGGATAGGGAAGCCAGTTCTATCTCGCAGGCACAGGCTAGGAAGACAATGTCTACGCCGCCGGCGCCGGCTTGTGAGTCAGGTCTACCATGCCGTCGCCAGCTAGGGAGGCCAGGTCTACACCGCCGGCGCCGGCAGGGAGGCCAGGTCTACTCCGCCGGCGCCGGCTACGGAGGCCGGGTCTATCCTGCCGGTGCCGGCTAGGAAGACAATGTATACGCAGCCGGCGCCAGCTAGGGAGGCCAGGTCTACAGCACCGGAGCCGGCTTGGGAGGCCAGGACTACCATGCCAGCGCCGGCTTGGGAGGCCAGGTCTACGCCGCTGACGCTGGCTTGGGAGGTCAGGTCTAGCGCGGCGGCGCCAGCTTGGGAGGCCAGGTCTACCCCGCTGGCGCCGGCTAGGGAGGCCAGGTCTACCCCGCCGGCGCGAGCTAGGGAGGCAATGTTTACGCCGCCGACGCCGGCTAGGGAGAGCAGGTCTACCCTGCCGGCGCCGGCTACAGATTCCAGGTCTACCCCGCCGGCGCCGGCTAGGGAGGCCAGGTCTACCTTGACGGCTCCGGCTACGAAGGCCATGTCTACCGCGCCGGCACCGGCTATGGAGGCTTGGTCTACCGCGCCTGCGCCGGATTGAGAGGCCAGGTGTACCCCACTGGCGCCAGCTAGGGAGTCCAGGTCTATCCTGCTGGCGCCGGATAGGAAGACTATGTATACGCAGCCGGCGACAGCTAGGGAGGCCAGGTGTACGCCGCCGGTGCCGTCTTGGGAGGCCAGGTCTATCCCGCCGGTGCCAGCAGGGAGGACAGGTCTTCCCCGCCGGCGCCAGCTAGGGAGGCCAGGACTACGCCGCCGGCGACAGCTAGGGAGGCCAGGTCTACGCCGCCGGCGCCAGCTACAGAGGCCAGGTCTACCCCGCCGGCGCTGGCTAGGAAGACATTGTATAAGCAGCCGGCGCCAGCTAGGGAGGCCAGGTCTACACCACTGGAACCGGCTTGGGAAGCCAGTTTTACAATGCCGGCGGTGCCTAGGGAGGCCAGGTCCACCCCGCCGGCGCCGGCTTGGGAGGCCACCTCTACCATACCGGCGCCGGCTAGGGAGGCCAGGTCTATCCCGCCGGCGCCGGCTAGGAAGACAATGTATTCGCATACGGCGTCAGCTAGGGAGGCCAGGTCTACACCACTGGTGCCGGCTTGGGAGGCCAGGTCTACCCCTCCGGCGCCGGCTTGGAAGGCCAGGTCTACCATACCGGCGCCGGCTTGGGAGGCCAGGTCTACCCCGCCGGTGCCGGCAGGGAGTCCAGGTCTACCCCGCTGGCGCCGGCTACGGAGGCGAGGTCTACACCGCCGTCGACAGATAAGGAGGCCAGGTCTATCCCGCCGGCGCCGGCTAAGGAAGCCATGTCTACCCCGCCAGCGTCGGCTTGGGAGGCCAGGTCTACCACGCTGGTGCAGCTAGGGAGGCCAGGTCTACCCCGCTGGCGCCGGCAGGGAGGCCAGGTCTACCCCGACGGCGCCGGCTTGGGAGGCCAGGTCTACCCCGCTGGCGCCGGCAGGGAGGCCAGGTCTACCCCGACGGCGCCGGCTACGGAGTCCAGGTCTACCCCTCCAGCGCCGGTAGGGAAGCCAGTCTACCCCGCCGGCGCCGGCTAGGGAGGCCAAGTCTACCCCGCTGGTGCCGGCAAGGGAGGCCAGGTCTACCCACCTGCGCTGGCAGGGAGGCCAGGTCTATCCCGCTGGCGCCGGCTAAGAAGACAATGTATACGCAGCCGGCGCCAGCTAGGGAGGCCAGGTCTACGTTGCCGGTGCCGGCAGGGAGGCCAGGACTTCCCCTCCGGCGCCGGCTAGGGAGGCCAGGTCTACGCCGCCGGCGCTGGCTTGGGAGGCCATGTCTACCCCGCCGGCGCCGGCAGGGAGGCCAGGTCTACGCCTCCGGCACCGGCTACGGAGTCCAGGTCTACCCCGACGGCGCCGGCTAGGGAGGCCAGGACTACCAACCGGCACCGACAGGGAGGCCAGGTCTTCCCCGCCGGTGGTGGATAGGGTGGCTAGGTCTAGCATGCCGGCGCCAGTTAGGGATGCCAGGTCTACGCTGCCGGCGCCAGCTTGAGAGGCCAGATCTACCCTGGCGGCGCCAGCTTGGGAGGCCGGGTGTACGCCGTCGGCGCTGGCTTGGGAGGCCAGGTCTACTCCGCCGGCGATGGCAGGGAGGCCAGGTCTACCACGCCGACGCCAGCAGGGAGGCCAGGTCTACGCCGCCGGCGCCGGCTTGGCAGGCCAGGTCTACCACGCCGCTGCCGGATTGCGAGGCCAGGTCTACCCCTCCGGCGCCGGCTAGGGAGTCCAGGTCTCTCCCGCTGGCGCCGGCTAAGAAGACAATGTATACGCAGCCAGCGCCAACTATGGAGGCCAGGTCTACGCCGCCGGCCCCGGCTTGGGAGGCCAGGTCTACCCCGCTGGCGGTGGCTTGGGAGGCCAGGTCTTCCCCGCCGGCGCCAGCTAGGGAGGCCAAGTCTACCCGGCCTCCGCCGCATAGAGAGGCCAAGTCTACCCGGCATCCGCCGCATAGAGAGGCCAGGTCTACCCCGCCGGCGCCGGCAGGGAGGCCAGGTCTACGCCGACAGCACCGGCTTGGGAGGCCAGGTCCACCACGCTGGCGCGGCTCGGGAGGCCAGGTCTACCTCGCCCTACACGGATAGGGAGGCCAGGTCTATCGCGCCAGTGCAGGCTAGGAAGACAATGAATATACCTCCTGCGGCAGCTAGAGGGGCCAGGTCTACCCCGCTGGTGCCGGCTAGCGAAGCCAGGTCTACCCGGCCTGCGCCGCCTAGAGAGGCCAGGTATACGCCGCCGGTGCCGGATAGGGAAGCCAGTTCTATCTCGCAGGCACAGGCTAGGAAGACAATGTCTACGCCACCGGTGACAGCTTGGGAGGCCAGGTCTACCCCGCCAGCGCCGGCTAGGGAGGCCAGGTATACGCCGCTGGCGCCGGCTAGGGATGCCAGGTCTACGCCACCTGCGCCGGATACAGAGGCCAGGTCTACCCCGCCGGCGCCGGCTACGGAGGCCAGGTCTATCCCGCCGGTGCCGGCTAGGAAGACAATGTATACGCAGCCGGCGCCAGCTAGGGAGGCCAGGTCTACAGCACCGGAGCCGGCTTGGGAGGCCAGGACTACCATGCCAGCGCCGGCTAGGGAGGCCAGGTCTACTCTGCCGGCGCCGGCTTGGGAGGCCAGGTCTATGCCGCTGACGCTGGCTTGGGAGGTCAGGTCTAGCGCGGCGGCGCCAGCTTGGGAGGCCAGGTCTACCCCGCTGGCGCCGGCTAGGGAGGCCAGGTCTACCCCGCCGGCGCGAGCTAGGGAGGCAATGTTTACGCCGCCGACGCCGGCTAGGGAGAGCAGGTCTACCCTGCCGGCGCCGGCTACAGATTCCAGGTCTACCCCGCCGGCGCCGGCTAGGGAGGCCAGGTCTACCTTGACGGCGCCGGCTACGAAGGCCATGTCTACCGTGCCGGCACCGGCTATGGAGGCTCGGTCTACCGCGCCTGCGCTGGATTAAGAGGCCAGGTGTACCCCGCTGGCGCCAGCTAGGGAGTCCAGGTCTATCCTGCTGGCGCCGGATAGGAAGACTATGTATACGCAGCCGGCGACAGCTAGGGAGGCCAGGTGTACGCCGCCGGTGCCGTCTTGGGAGGCCAGGTCTATCCCGCCGGTGCCAGCAGGGAGGACAGGTCTTCCCCGCCGGCGCCAGCTAGGGAGGCCAGGACTACGCTGCCGGCGACAGCTAGGGAGGCCAGGTCTACGCCGCCGGCGCCGGCTACAGAGGCCAGGTCTACCCCGCCGGCACTGGCTAGGAAGACATTGTATAAGCAGCCGGCGCCAGCTAGGGAGGCCAGGTCTACACCACTGGAACCGGCTTGGGAAGCCAGGTTTACAATGCCGGCGGTGCCTAGGGAGGCCAGGTCCACCCCGCCGGCGCCGGCTTGGGAGGCCACCTCTACCATACCGGCGCCGGCTAGGGAGGCCAGGTCTATCCCGCCGGCGCCGGCTAGGAAGACAATGTATACGCATCCGGCGCCAGCTAGGGAGGTCAGGTCTACACCACCGGCGCCAGCTAGGAAGACATTGTATTCGCATACGGCGTCAGCTAGGGAGGCCAGGTCTACACCACCGGTGCCGGCTTGGGAGGCCAGGTCTCCCATGCCGGCGCCAGCTAGGGAAGCCAGGTCTACCACACCAGCGCCGGCTACGGAGTTCAGGTCTACTATACCGGCGCCAGCTCGGGAGGCCAGGTCTTCCCTGCTGGCGCCGGCTAGGGAGGCCAGGTCTTCCACTCCGGCACCGGCAGGGAGGCCAGGTCTACCGCGCCGGCGACAGCTAAGGAGGCCAGGTCTACCCCGCTGGCGCCGACTAGGGAGGCAATGTCTAAGCCGCCGACGCCGCCTAGGGAGGCCAGGTCTACGCCGCCGCCGCCGGCAGGGAGGCCAGGTCTACCCCGCCGGCGTCGGCTACGGAGGCCAGGTCTACCCCGCCGGCGCCGGCTACGGAGGCAAGGTCTACCATACCGGTGCCGGCAAGGGAGGCCAGGTCTACCCCGCCGGCGCCGGCTACGGAGGCCAGGTCTACACCGCCGTCGCCGGATAAGGAGGCCAGGTCTATCCCACCGGTGCCGGCTAAGGATGCCATGTCTACCCCGCCGGAGCCGGCATGGAAGGCCAGGTCTACCACGCTGGTGCGGCTAGGGAGGCCAGGTCTACCCCGCCGGCGCTGGCTAGGCAGGCCAGGTCTATCCCTCCGGCGCCGGCTAGGAAGACAATGTATACGCAGCCAGCGCCAGCTAGGGAAGCCAGGTCTACAACACCGGAACCGGCTTGGGAGTCCAGGTCTACCATGCCGGCGGTGCCTAGGGAGGCCAGGTCTACACTGCCGGCGCCGGCTACGGAGGCCAGGTCTATCCCGCCGGTGCCGGCTAGGAAGACAATGTATACACAGCCGGCGTCAGCTAGGGAGGCCAGGTCTACACCACCGGCGTCGGCTTGGGAGGCCAGGACTACCATGCCAGCGCCGGCTAGGGAGGCTATGTCTACGCCGGCGACGCTGGATAGGGAGGCCAGGTCTACCCCGCCAGCGCCATCAGGGAGGCCAGGTCTATACCGCGGGCGCTGGCTAGGAAGACAATGTATACGCAGGCGGCGCCAGCTAGGGAGGCCAGGTCTACGCCGTCGGCGCCGGCTTGGGAGGCCAGGTCTATCACGCTGGTGCCGGCTAGGAAGACAATTTATACGCAGCCGGAGCCAGCTAGGGAGGCCAGGTCTACCCCGCCGGCGCCGGCAGGGAGGCCAGGTATATGCCGCCGGCGCCGGCTAGGGAGGCCAGGTCTACGCCACCGGCGCCGGCTACGGAGGCCAGGTCTATCCCGCCGGTGCCGGCTAGGAAGACAATGTATACGCAGCCGGCGCCGGCTTGGGAGGCCAGGTCTACACCACCGGAGCCGGCTTGGGAGTCCAGGAGTACCATGCCAGCGCCGGCTAGGGAGGCCAGGTCTACACTGCCGGCGCCGGATTGGGAGGCCAGGTCTACCCTGCTGGCGCTGGCTAGGGACTCCAGGTCTATCCTTCTGGCGCCGGCTAGGAAGACAATGTATACGCAGCCGGCGACAGCTAGGGAGCCAAGGTCTACGCCGCCGGCGCCGTCTTGGGAGGCCAGGTCTACCCTGACGGCGCCGGATTGGGAGGTCAGGTCTACCCTGACGGCGCCGGCTAGCGAGGCAATGTCTACGCTGGCACGCCGGCTAAAGGAAGCCAGGTCTACGCCACTGGCGCCGGAACGGAAGCCAGGTCTACCCCGCCAGCGCCGGCTAGGGAGGCAATGTCTACGCGTCCGACGCCGGCTAGGGAGGTCAGGTCTACCATGCCGGCGCCGGCTAGGGAGGCCAGGTCTTTCCCGCCGGCGACGGCTAGGAAGACAATGTATACGCAGCCGGCTCCAGCTAGGGAGGTCAGGTCTACGCAACCGTCGCCGGCTTCGGAGTCCAGGTCTACGCCGCCGGCTCCAGCTAGGGAGGACAGGCTTACGACGCTGGCGCTGGCTTGGGAGACCAGGTCTACCCTGCCGGCGCCAGCTAGAGAGGCCAGTTCTACCCCGCCGGCGCCGGCTAAGGAGGCCATAACTACCCCACCGGCGCCGGCTTGGGAGGCCAGGTCTACCACGCTGGCGCGGCTAGGGAGGCCAGGTCTACCCCGCCGGTGCCGGCTACAGAGGCCAGGTCTATCCCGCCGGCGCCGGCTAGGAAGACAATGTCTACGCTGCCAGCGCCGGCTTGTGAGGCCAGGTCGACCCCACCGGCGCCGGCAGGGAGTCCAGGTCTACCACGCCAGCGCCGGATATGGAGGGAGGTCTACCCCGCCGGCGCCGGCTAAGGAGACCATGTATACCCCGCTGGCGCCGGCTTGGGAGGGCAGGTCTACGCCACCGGCGCCAGCTTGGGAGGCCAGGTCTACCCCGCCGGCGCCGGCTTGGGAGGCCAGGTCTACAACGCTGGCGCCAGCAGGGAGGCCAGGTCTACCCCGCCGGCGCCGGCTATGGAGGCAATGATTATGCCACCGACGCCTGATAGGGAGGCTAGGTCTACACCACCAGCGCCGGCTTGGGAGTCCAGGTCTACCCCGCCGGCGCCGGCTAAGGAGTAGAGGTCTACCCCGCCGGCACCGGCTAGGGAGGGCACATCTACCCCGCCGGCGCCGGCTAGGGAGGCAGGTCTACCATGCCGGCGCCGGCTAGGGAGGCCAGGTCTACCCCGCTGGCGCCGGCAGGTAGGCCAAGTCTAACTCGCCGGTGCCGGCTAGGGAAGCCAGGTCTACCCCGCCGGCATCGGCTAGGGAGGCCACGGCTATCCCGCAGGCACCGGCAAGGGAGGCAATGTCTACGCCTCTGATGCCGGCTTGGGAGGCCAGGTCTACCCCGCCGGCGCCGGCAGGGAGGCCAGGTCTACCCCGCCGGCGCCGGCTACGTAGTCCAGGTCTACCCCTCCAGCGCCGGTAGGGAAGCCAGGTCTAGCCCGCCGGCGCCGGCTAGGGAGGCCAAGTCTACCCCGCTGGTGCCGGCAAGGGAGGCCAGGTCTACCCCGCCTGCGCTGGCAGGGAGGCCAGGTCTATCCCGCTGGCGCCAGCTAGAGAAGACAATGTATACGCAGCCGGCGCCAGCTAGGGAGGCCAGGTCTACGTTGCCGGTGCCGGCAGGGAGGCCAGGACTTCCCCGTCGGCGCCGGCTAGGGAGGCCAGGTCTACGCCGCCGGCGCTGGCTTGGGAGGCCATGTCTACCCCGACGGCGCCGGCAGGGAGGCCAGGTCTATGCCTCCGGCACCGGCTACGGAGTCCAGGTCTACCCCGCTGGCACCGGCTAGGGAGGCCAAGTCTACCCAGCCTGCGCCACCTAGAGAGGCATGGTCTACCCAGCCGTCGCCGGCTAGAGAGGCAATGTCTACGCTGCTGACGCCTGCTAAGGAGGCCAGGACTACCCCCCGGCACCGACAGGGAGGCCAGGTCTTCCCCGCCGGTGGCGGATAGGGTGGCTAGGTCTAGCATGCCGGCGCCGGTTAGGGATGCCAGGTCTACGCTGCCGGCGCCGGCTTGAGAGGCCAGATCTACCCTGGCGGCGCCGGCTTGGGAGGCCGGGTGTACGCCGTCGGCGCTGGCTTGGGAGGCCAGGTCTACTCCGCCGGCGATGGCAGGGAGGCCAGGTCTACGCCGCCGGCGCCGGCTTGAGAGGCCAGATCTACCACGCCGACGCCAGCAGGGAGGCCAGGTCTACGCCGCCGGCGCCGGCTTGGGAGGCCAGGTCTACCACGCCGCTGCCGGATTGCGAGGCCAGGTCTACCCCTCCAGCTCCGGCTAGGGAGTCCAGGTCTATCCCGCTGGCGCCGGCTAAGAAGACAATGTATACGCAGCCAGCGCCAACTATGGAGGCCAGGTCTACGCCGCCGGCCCCGGCTTGGGAGGCCAGGTCTACCCCGCTGGCGGCGGCTTGGGAGGCCACGTCTACCCCGCCTATGCCGGCAGGGAGGCCAGGTCTTCCCCGCCGGCGCCAGCTAGGGAGGCCAAGTTTACCCGGCCTGCGCCGCATAGAGAGGCCAGGTCTACCCCGCCGGCGCCGGCAGGGAGGCCAGGTCCACCACGCTGGCGCGGCTCGGGAGGCCAGGTCTACCTCGCCCTACACGGATAGGGAGGCCAGGTCTATCCCGCCAGTGCAGGCTAGGAAGACAATGAATATACCTCCTGCGGCAGCTAGAGGGGCCAGGTCTACCCCACTGGTGCCGGCTAGCGAAGCCAGGTCTACCCGGCCTGCGCCGCCTAGAGAGGCCAGGTATACGCCGCCGGTGCCGGATAGGGAAGCCAGTTCTATCTCGCAGGCACAGGCTAGGAAGACAATGTCTACAGTGCCGGCGCCGGCTTGTGAGTCAGGTCTACCATGCCGTCGCCAGCTAGGGAGGCCAGGTCTACCCCGTCGGCGCCGGCTTGGAGGCCAGGTCTACCCCGCCAGCGCCGGCTAGGGAGGCCAGGTATACGCCGCTGTCGCCGGCTAGGGATGCCAGGTCTACCCCACCTGCGCCGGATACAGAGGCCAGGTCTACCCCGCCGGCGCCGGCTACGGAGGCCAGGTCTATCCCGCCGGTGCCGGCTAGGAAGTCAATGTATACGCAGCCGGCGCCAGCTAGGGAGGCCAGGTCTACAGCACCGGAGCCGGCTTGGGAGGCCAGGACTACCATGCCAGCGCCGGCTAGGGAGGCCAGGTCTACTCTGCCGGCGCCGGCTTGGGAGGCCAGGTCTACGCCGCCGACGCTGGCTTGGGAGGTCAGGTCTAGCGCGGCGGCGCCAGCTTGGGAGGCCAGGTCTACCCCGCTGGCGCCGGCTAGGGAGGCCAGGTCTACCCCGCCGGCGCGAGCTAGGGAGGCAATGTCTACGCCGCCGACGCCGGCTAGGGAGAGCAGGTCTACCCTGCCGGCGCCGGCTACAGATTCCAGGTCTACCCCGCCGGCGCCGGCTAGGGAGGCCAGGTCTACCTTGACGGCGCCGGCTACGAAGGCCATGTCTACCGCGCCGGCACCGGCTATGGAGGCTTGGTCTACCGCGCCTGCGCCGGATTGAGAGGCCAGGTGTACCCCGCTGGCGCCAGCTAGGGAGTCCAGGTCTATCCTGCTGGCGCCGGATAGGAAGACTATGTATACGCAGCCGGCGACAGCTAGGGAGGCCAGGTGTACGCCGCCGGTGCCGTCTTGGGAGGCCAGGTCTATCCCGCCGGTGCCAGCAGGGAGGACAGGTCTTCCCCGCCGGCGCCAGCTAGGGAGTCCAGGACTACGCCGCCGGCGACAGCTAGGGAGGCCAGGTCTACGCCGCCGGCGCCGGCTACAGAGGCCAGGTCTACCCCGCCGGCGCTGGCTAGGAAGACATTGTATAAGCAGCCGGCGCCAGCTAGGGAGGCCAGGTCTACACCACTGGAACCGGCTTGGGAAGCCAGGTTTACAATGCCGGCGGTGCCTAGGGAGGCCAGGTCCACCCCGCCGGCGCCGGCTTGGGAGGCCACCTCTACCATACCGGCGCCGGCTAGGGAGGCCAGGTCTATCCCGCCGGCGCCGGCTAGGAAGACAATGTATACGCATCCGGCGCCAGCTAGGGAGGTCAGGTCTACACCACCGGCGCCAGCTAGGAAGACATTGTATACGCATACGGCGTCAGCTAGGGAGGCCAGGTCTACACCACCGGTGCCGGCTTGGGAGGCCAGGTCTCCCATGCCGGCGCCAGCTAGGGAAGCCAGGTCTACCACACCAGCGCCGGCTACGGAGTTCAGGTCTACTATACCGGCGCCAGCTCGGGAGGCCAGGTCTTCCCTGCTGGCGCCGGCTAGGGAGGCCAGGTCTTCCACTCCGGCACCGGCAGGGAGGCCAGGTCTACCGCGCCGGCGACAGCTAAGGAGGCCAGGTCTACCCCGCTGGCGCCGACTAGGGAGGCAATGTCTACGCCGCCGACGCCGCCTAGGGAGGCCAGGTCTACGCCGCCGCCGCCGGCAGGGAGGCCAGGTCTACCCCGCCGGCGTCGGCTACGGAGGCCATGTCTACCACGCCGGCGCCGGCTTGGGATGCCAGGTCTACCATACCGGCGCCGGCTAGGGAGGCCAGGTCTACCCCGCTGGCGCCGACTAGGGAGGCAATGTCTACGCCGCCGACGCCGCCTAGGGAGGCCAGGTCTACGCCGCCGTCGCCGGCAGGGAGGCCAGGTCTACCACACCAGCGCTGGCTAGGGAGGCCAGGTCTACCCCGCCGGCGTCGGCTACGGAGGCCAGGTCTACCATACCGGCGCCGGCTAGGGAGGCCAGGTCTACCCCGCCGGCGCCGGCTACGGAGGCCAGGTCTACACCGCCGTCGCCGGATAAGGAGGCCAGGTCTATCCCGCCGGCGCCGGCTAAGGATGCCATGTCTACCACGCTGGTGCGGCTAGGGAGGCCAGGTCTACCCCGCCGGCGCTGGCTAGGCAGGCCAGGTCTATCCCTCCGGCGCCGGCTAGGAAGACAATGTATACGCAGCCAGCGCCAGCTAGGGAAGCCAGGTCTACAACACCGGAACCGGCTTGGGAGTCCAGGTCTACCATGCCGGAGGTGCCTAGGGAGGCCAGGTCTACCCCGCCGGCGCCGGCAGGGAGTCCAGGTCTACCCCGCTCGCGCCGGCTACGGAGGCGAGGTCTACACCGCCGGCGCCGGCTAGGAAGACAATGTATACGCATCCGGCACCAGCTAGGGAGGTCAGGTCTACACCATCGGCGCCAGCTAGGAAGACAATGTATACGCATCCGGCGTCAGCTAGGGAGGCCAGGTCTACCCCTCCGGCGCCGGTTAGGGAGGCCAGGTCTACCATGCCGGCGCCGGCTAGGGAGGCCAGGTCTACGCCGCTGGCGCCGGCTTGGGAGGCCAGGTCTACCCCTCCGGCGCCGGCAGGAAGACCAGTTCTACCAAACCAGCACCGGCTAGGGAGGCCAGGTCTACCCCGCCGGCGTCGGCTACAGAGGCCAGGTCTACCCCACCGGCGCCGGCTTGGGAGTCCAGGTCTACTATACCGGCGCCGGCTAGGGAGGCAATATCTACGCCACCGACGCCAGCTAGGGAGGCCAGGTCTACCCTGCCAGCGCCGCCTAGAGAGGCCAGGTCTAACCCGCTGGCGCCGGCAAGGGAGGTAATATCTACGCTGCCGACGCCGGCTAGGGAGGCCGGGTCTACCCCGCCGGCGCCTGTAGGTGGTTAGGGTCTGGCGGCCGGAAGATGTCGCGCTGTGCGGAAAGATAGAGCCCCTCTCCTAAGAGCCAATAACCTTTAGTTTATCATGTAAGCAGGCGGAAGTGACGTTGTAAACCCTAGCTATATAAAGCTGTGTTACTCATCAATAAACGCCATTTGCCATCCACCATATTGGTGTCTGTGAGCCGATGGCCCGAGCGGCCCGGGGTTGGTCGCCGTGCCGTTCCTGAACCAGGTCACCGCGCCTATGAAGGCAACAAGTGGTGCCGAAACCCGGGAATCATCGCCTGGACGGGTGAACGGCGGCCGGAGCGGCAGGACCAGCCCGGCGGGGAGGACGCTCCCGGACCAACAAGGAGGATGGAAGCCCTTGTGAAGGTCGTATCACAATTACATAAGCAATGGGGTATTGATTGTAAACCCAAAGATTTTACTCTCGCCGTTGCGAGGCTCTTACAAATAGGGGTCATTGACCAGCCGGTGGATATTCTCCACCCTGAAGTGTGGGATAAGTGTACTAAAGCGTTAGCCGAGGAGACGATGTCCTCGGGTTGTGGGAAAAACCTTAAGTCTTGGGGGAAAGTCGTACAAGCTCTGCAAAAGGCCATACAAGAGCAGGAGACCTGGGTGGCAGCAAGGGACTGTTTGTTGGTCACCCCGAAAGTAGGAGTCGGGGCAGCCACACAGACTCCGCTCCCCCCAGACGGTGGCAATTCTGCTGAGCCTAAAAACTTGCGAGAGGGCGATACGCCCCCCAAATCCCCGAACCCCGACCCGCTTACAGACGGACAGAATCAAGCAAAATCCTTCTGGGGTGGGTTAGCCGAGGAGGCCAGAGGTGCCGCGGGGAAATCAGAGTCTGAGGACGTCTGGGCTAGACCACCGCCCTATGCGCCCCAAAATGGCGCCGAGCAGCAAGGGGGAGGGCGGGGCGAGGACGCCGCCGGCGGGAACAGGAGGGAAGCGCTAGAACTAACAAGCGCCTGCAAACGGGAAGGGGAGGAGAACGAGAAGGAGAAAAGTGGTGGGGACAACCGGGAAGGGAAGGGGAGCGTGAGTGATGGGTGGAGGGCCAATCAGAACGGCCATCTGAAGAAATGCCCTTATAGGGCAAACACCCCCCCTAGTAGAAGGCGGGGCGAGCCAAGAGGGGGGGAACAGCCCGCCCGCAAGGGAAGTGGGCGGGGCCGGAGCCCAACAAAAAAGTATCGGAGCCCGGAAGTAACCAGTCAGTCGAGTTCTGATTCCGGATCAGACACTAGCTGGGACGAGTGGCTCACAACCGATCCAAATTCAGAGGGGGAGGAAGCGGAGGTAAACAAGGTTAAAAACCAAAATATCCCCATCCGCAATAAAGAGGGGCCGCGAGGGGGAAAAATTCCTCTCACGGATTGGAAAAAAATAAAGATTGCGTGTGCCGATTGGGCCCCATCGGCCACGCTAGCGTTCCCGGTCCGGGTGACGGACGGGGGACAAAGGGTCTATTCGCCAATAAACCCTAAGGATATACAAGCGATTGTTAAAGCAATTGCGGACAAAGGGCTTAATTCTGCCATGGTCTCCACCCTCATAGATGGGGTTTTCGGAGGAGATGACATGCTCCCATTCGATATAAAACAGACTTGTAGATTGATTTTTGATGGGGCAGGGATGATTGTTTTTAAACAAGAATGGGAGGACAACTGTACGAAACAACTAGCCCAAGTAACTGGGGCAGATCACCCACTACATGGCTCCAGCCTGCAGCGACTAATGGGTACAGACCCAACAATGATTACCCCCCAGGCACAAGCCCAAGGCCTGCGGGCCCATGAAGTTACGGCAACTACTCGTGCAGCTAGAGAAGCTATTCGCACAGCCTCTAGAGTTATCGCCAAGCCATCGCCATGGTCTACAATAAAACAAAATGAAAGTGAAAGCTTTACACAATTTGTGGATCGCCTCCAAGCAGCGGTCGACTCCTCGACCCTACCCGCGGAAGCAAAAGGTCCGGTCGTTGCAGACTGCTTACGTCAGCAGTGTAATTCAAAAACCAAAGAAATCCTACGATCGCTACCGGTGGGGTCAAGTATCGCGGACATGATTAAGCATGTCATGAAAGAAGAGCATCTGGCCCCGATTCAGGCGGCTGTTCGCACCGCTATAGCTAATGTGATGGCATGTTTTAGATGTGGCCAGGCGGGCCACGTGGTGGCAAACTGCCCCCGACTGGGGGACCCGCCAACAGCGCCCCCCCCGCGCCAAAATCAATCCAGAGGACCGTGTTGGGCCTGTGGAAAGAAAGGACATTTCGCTAAGGATTGCAGATCTAAAACCCAGGGAAACGGGGGGGGGAGAGGGCACTCGGGCCGCGCACGACCCTCTCCCACTTGGGACATGAGGCGGCCCAACTATGCCAACCCCGGGTGGGGCGAGGCGCTCCCGAACCCGCTGCCCCCTCGAGAAGCGACCAACTTCATGGTCCAACCAATGGTCCAGCCCAATCAGCCCCTATCACAGGGACAACAAGGACTACCCCTTGGGGGCGAGACCCCAGGGTGGCCCTGGCAGTAAAGTGTGACAACCCGCCAGTGGTATGGGGGATCTGTTCCCTCTATAATATCTCAAATGACACCACCATTAGTGTTCCCTTCTTGATTGACACCGGAGCAGATGTTACAGTTATTCCTGAGACGAATTGGCCCCCACGCTGGAAATTGGAAGACGCCCCCATGGTGGGTGGAGTCGGGGGATTAACCCGAGCTCGGAAGAGTGCTCAATTGGTAGCTCAATTTCACGCTCCACACTGAAAAGGGACCAGAGAAAACCATCACCCTTTTCCCATATGTCATGTCAGGAGTCCCACCCCTGTTGGGGAGGGACGCTCTAGCCCTGCTAAAAGCCAGAGTGACAAATTTACCCTAAGGGCCACTGCCGCACACCCACTTCCACCAATTAAGCTGACGTGGAAATCTTCCGACCCAGTGTGGGTCGAGCAGTGGCCCCTATCGAAGCCTCGAATGGACGCTCTTTTTGAGCTAATTGACCGCGAACTACAGCGAGGTCACATAGAGCCTTCCACTAGCCCGTGGAACACCCCAGTTTTCGTAATACCCAAACGAACTGGCGAAGGGTTTCGTCTCCTCCATGACCTGCGTGAAGTAAACAAGACAATCCAACCAATGGGTCCTGTCCAAACGCTGTTGCCTATGAACTCTATGATACCGGAAGGACAACCTTGTGCTGTCCTTGATATTAAGGACTGTTTCTTCTCGATACCCCTGCATGAGGAGGACAAGGAGCGGTTTGCTTTTTCCGTCGTGTTCCCAAACAGCCAACGCCCCAACCTACGCTTCCAGTGGAAAGTGCTGCCCCAAGGAATGATCAACTCACCCACTATCTGCCAGATTAGGGTGGATCGGGCATTGGCACCAGTCCGGCGCAGTAACCCGACTGCGACTATCATTCAATACATGGATGATATTTTAATCGCTGCACCATCAGGAAGTCAGGTAGACCAGCTAGTGTCAACGGTTTCAGAAACTCTAAAAACAAACGGGTTCGAAATTGCAAGCGCGAAAATTAAAAGAGGACCATGCGTAAGTTTTTTGGGAGTGGAGATCACAAGTTCTTATGTAACCCCCCCCCCAAATAAAAATCCGTCGGAACATTAAGACACTCCATGATATGCAACAGTTAGTGGGGTCCTTGCAATGGCTCCGCAACATTGTTTTGATCCCTCCCGAAATCATGGCCCCCCTGTACGATCTTTTGAAAGGAAAGAACCCATGGGAACAAAAAACTCTGACGATAGAAGCAACGAACTCTCTCGACTTTATCGAGCAACAGGTGTCATCAAGCACGCTCGCCAGGTGGAACCCGAATATACTACTTGATCTGTATGTACACTTCACGGCGGGGGGGGGGGGGAGTAGGAGCATTAGCCCAGGGCCCCCCTGAGAAAGCCCAGCCAGTACAATGGATAGTCCTAGGAAAAACGTCACGTGCATTTTCTCCAGGAGTCGAGTGCCTTGGTAACCTCATCATGAAAGGCAGAAAACTCGCCCTAAGGCACTTAGGCATCGAACCCGCCAGGATATACCTACCCTTCCGCAAACAGCTTCCAACGCAATCAGTGGCGATGTCAGAGTATCTGGCCTTAGCTCTCGTCGGATTTGGTGGAGAAGTCCGGTACGCCACAAAGCCCCCCTGGGCTCAAATGCTGACAATTGTCAACATCGACCTTCCACGGAAGATCATGGACCGGCCCCAACCGGGACCAACGGTCTTCACAGACGCATCCTCAGCGACCTCAACCGCGGCAGTAGTATGGCAAGCGGGAGGAGAATGGCACTGCATTAAAATGACCGATTGTGCTCTTTCAGTCCAGCAGCTAGAAGCGACGGCCGTAGTACTAGCGTGCGGACTGTTCCCAGCAGAACACCTTAACATAGTAACTGATTCGATGTTTGTGGCCAAACTTTGCTTGGCCACGTCGGGGCCCGGCGTGTCAACATCCACAACAGCCCTAATGCTGGAAGAAGCACTTTTTTCTCGAAAGGGCACTATATCGGTCATCCATGTCAACAGCCACAGCCCAATTAAAGGGTTTTTCCAAACGGGTAACGACAAAGCAGACGCCGCTGCAAAAGGATTGTGGACACTAAGAGATGCCCGTCAGCTACATGAGTCTCTCCACATCGGAGCAAAAGCGTTAGTAAAGAGATGCGGGATCTCAGTCACTGACGCAAAACACATAGTAGCTACATGTCCCCACTGTCAGAAAGCACCACTGTGGTCCAGCGGGGTGAACCCCAGAGGTCTTAAAGCCTCCGAGGTGTGGCAGACGGATTTTACACTCTGCCAGTTGCTAAAACCTCGAGCGTGGCTAGCGGTAACTGTAGACACATATAGCGGGGTGATTGTAGCCACTCAACACCTTAAGACTGACTCCAAAACAACCATCCAACGTTGGCTGACAGCCATGGCGTGGCTTGGCGTCCCTAATCAGATCAAAATGGACAACGGTCCAAATTTTGTTTCTAAATCAGTTCAGGCATTTGCTCTGACATGGGGTATTACCCTAACACACGGCATCCCGTATAATAGCACGGGACAAGCCATAGTAGAACGAGCGAATCAAACTCTGAAATCTAAACTGGAGGTATTGGCAAAAACAGAAGGTTTTGTCAACGCCATTCCCCCGGGAGACCAAGCACGCCTACTAGCAACTGCTCTACTAGCACTGAATCAATTCCCCAGGGGGGAGGAGGTGAATAGCCCCACCCAAAAACATTGGGCCACTCGAGCACTAGAAGAAGGCCCGTTGGTCATAACTAGAAATGAGCTGGGAGAATGGGAACAAGGGTGGAAACCGGTTCTGACAGGGCGAGGGTATGCCGCTGTCAAAAAAGATGGTAGAGTTAAGTGGTGCCCGCTTAAGACTATCAAACCAGACCTTCAGAATAAAACTAATGAAAACTGTGAGTTTTTGTTCACAGGACCGGATCATCGGACACCCCCGTAACCCGTACATCCCAGTAACAAGAGAAAACGACAAGTCGGCAAGCGTCCTGTCCAAGCCAGGAAATTCCGCACTGGCAGAATCCAGACAACGGCAAGATAGCCTCCACAGAAGGGGGCTGCGAGGCCTTTGTGTGATTTTGATTTTAGAGCTTATCACCATAGAACAGGTAAAGTCAAGTCACCTTCACCACCAGCCCGTTTAAATGGTCCCTCCTTCGATGTGAGGATCACCAAGTTATCGCAACTCAAATAACATCAGGCGCACCAAGTTTTACTGCCTCTCTGTGTAAGCTTGTCCCGAGAGACCGGTGTTGGGAATACTTAGGTTTCTATATGTGCCCCAGCTCGAATCCTGGGAAGGGATATTGTAACCTCCCTAACCAATATTATTGTGGTTATTGGGGATGTGAGACCATAGCCCCTACTTGGATACCGGGTGGTGGTACAGACAGATACCTAAAGGTCCAGTGGGGTCCATATGGGTGCATTCCACCGCAAGCATGGAAAGGACGTGGAAATTGTCGATACCTCTTCTTAAATGTTACCAAGCCCCAAGAAGACAGTTGGCTATTTGGAAGAATGTGGGGAATAAGATACACAGAACCAGGGACAGACAAGGGTGGCTTAATCCTCATAAAAAAGGAAGTTGTCCCGAATGATCCACTGCCAGTAGGCCCCAACCAAGTATTGGTTAATGAAGTATTCCCGACTATTCCCAAGCATCACTATGTGTCTACCGATACCACCAACCAGGTAACAGTAACAGAAAGTTACGCTACCACACCTATAGCGACACACACCACCAAAATCCCTTATAGAAATCCTCTCTGGAAAATGATGCAAGCTAGTTACCAAGTATTGAACAAAACAAATCCGAATCTTACAGAGCATTGTTGGTTATGCTACGGGATAAAACCACCCTTTTATGAGGCCGTAGGAGTAAGTGACATACCTATACGGGTAAATGGTCCAAATCCAGCCCAGTGTATATGGGACACAGATAAACAAGGCATTACATTGTCACAAGTGGTAGGAAGTGGCGCGTGTGTAGGCAGAGTCCCAAAGCACAGAGAACAACTGTGTGTTAATAAGACACAACATAAAACCCCTGCAAAGTGGTTAATACCGGCCAAAAATGCCAAGTGGGTTTGTTCTACTATTGGAGTTACACCTTGTTTGTCGCTAGAAAAATTTAATGAGTCCTCAGAATATTGTGTCCAAGTGTCTATAGTCCCTAAAATATTTTACCATTCTGAAGAATTTGTCTATGACTCACAGATTACCCCAGAACATCATCTGTCAAAACGAGAACCCTTTACAGCGCTAATGGTAGCTACTCTAATGATTATAGGAGGCACGGGAATAGGTACAGTAGTAGCATCCTTGGTGCAACAGAGTAAAGAATTCAGCGCCTTGAGGGCGGCGGTAGATGAGGACCTGGCTAGAATTGAACAATCGATAAGCGCATTAGAACAATCAATTAGATCATTATCTGAGGTAGTACTACAAAATCGAAGAGGATTAGACCTGATGTTCTTACAGCAAGGGGGGGTGTGCGCTGCATTAAGAGAAGAGTGTTGTGTATATGCGGACCACACTGGAATAGTGAGAGACACTATGGCCAAACTGCGAGAAGGATTAGAAAAACGGAAACGGGAACGAGAGGCACAACAAAGTTGGTTTGCATCATGGTTTAACCATTCACCATGGTTAACTACCCTGATATCTACCTTGATAGGGCCGATCGTAATGATCATGATAGCACTGATCTTTGGACCCTGCATACTGAATAAGCTCGTGTCGTTTGTCAAGAGCCGACTAGAGAAGGTTAACATTATGCTGGTAGAACACCAGCAACTGCTTTAAGAATGTACCCACTCAGTGTTACCCCCAGTTATCCCCAAGTTACACCCCATTGTTACCAGTCACCCTCTAACTTCCACCCGTTCACTGTGCCTTATGTTTCTTTATTCAAGTTTATGACATATACTTTTTAAGATTGTTATAAAGTATAGAATAAGAATAAAAATAGAATTTTTTAGGATTGTTATATTTTAGCTAATTTAGTTATGCATAGGGAGGGGGGGAAAATGTAGGTGGTTAGGGTCTGGCGGCCGGAAGATGTCGCGCTGTGCGGAAAGATAGAGCCCCTCTCCTAAGAGCCAATAACCTTTAGTTTATGATGTAAGCAGGCGGAAGTGACGTTGTAAACCCTAGCTATATAAAGCTCTGTTACTCATCAATAAACGCAATTTGCCATCCACCATATTGGTGTCTGTGAGCCGATGGCCCGAACGGCCCGGGGTTGGTCGCCGTGCCGTTCCTGAAGCAGGTCACCGCGCCTATGAAGGCAACAGGCGCCGGCTAAGGAGGCCAGGTCTACCCCGCCGGCGCCGGCTACGGAGGCCAGGTCTACCCCGCCAGCGCCGGCAGGGAGGCCAGGTCTACCCCGCCGGCACCGGCTACGGAGGCCAGGTCTATCCCGCCGGCGCCGGCTTGGGAGGCCAGGTCTACCACGCTGGCGCGGCTACGGAGGCCAGGTCTACCCCGCCGGCGCCGGCTACGGAGGCCAGGTCTATCCCGCCAGCACCGGCAGGGAGGCCAGGTCTACCCCGCCGGCACCGGCTACGGAGGCCAGGTCTACCCCGCCGGCGCCGGCTTGGGAGGCCAGGTCTACCACGCTGGCGCGGCTAGGGAGTCCAGGTCTATCCCGCCGGCGCAGGCTAGGAAGACAATGTCTACACCAGTGGCGCTATCTAGAGAGGCCAGGTCTACGCCGCCGACACAGGCTTGGGAGGCCAGGTCTACCCCGCCGGCGCCGGCTGGGAGGACTGGTCTAACTCACCGCCGCCGGCTGGGGAGGCCAGCTCTACCCCGCCAACGCCGGCAGGGAGGCCATGTCTACCCTGCCGGCGCCGGGTAGGGAGGCCAGTTCTTCCGCGCCGGTGCTGGCTAGGCAGGACAGGTCTACCCCGCCGGCGCCGGCTTGGGAAGCCAGGTCTACTGCGCCAGCGCCGGATAGGGAGGCCAGGTCTACCCCACCGGCGCTGGCTAGGGAGGCCAGGTCTACGCCGCCGGTGCCGGCAGGGAGACCAGGTCTACTTCGACGGCACCGGCTACGGAGGCCAGGTCTAACCCGCCGGCGCCAGCTAGGGAGGCCAAGTCTACCCGTCCTGCACCGTCTAGAGAGGACAGGTCTACCCGGCGGCCGCCTCCTAGAGAGGCCAGGTCTACCCCGCCGGCGCCGGCAGGGAGTCCAGGTCTACCACGACAGCGCCGGATATGGAGGCCAGGTCTACACCTCCGGCGCCGAATAAGGAGGCCATGTCTACCCCGCCGGCGCCGGCCTGGGAGGCCAGGTCTACCACGTTGGTGCCAGCTAGGGAGGCCAGGTCTATCCCGCTGGCGCCAGCTAAGGAGGCCAGGTATACCATACCGGCGCCGGATAGGGAGGCCATGTCTACGCCGCCAGAGCCGGCTTGGGAGGCCAGGTCTAACTCGCCGGCGCCAGCAGGGAGGCTAGGTCTACCCCACCGGCGCCAGCTTGAGAGGCCAGGTGTATCCCGCCGGCGCCGGCTTGCGAGGCCAAGTCTACTATACCGGCGCCGGCTGCGGATCCTAGGTCTACCCCGCCGGCGCCGGCAGGGAGGCCAGGTCTACCCCGCCGGCGCCTGCTACGGAGGCCACGTCTATCCCGCTGGTGCCGGCTAGGAAGACAATTTATACGCAGGCGGCGCCAGGTAGGGAGGCCAGGTCTACGCCGCCGGTGCCGGCTTTGGAGGCCAGGTCTACCACGTTGGCGCCAGCTAGGGAGGCCAGGTCTACCCCGCCGGCGCCGGCAGGGAGTCCAGAACTACCATGCCAGCGCCGGCGAGGGAGTCCAGGTCTACCCCGCCGGCGCCGGCTAGGGAGGCCAGGTCTTCCCCGCCGGCGCCGGCTTGGGAGGACAGGTCTATCTCGCCGGCGCCGGCAGGGAGTCCAGGTCTACCACGCCAGCGCCGGATACGGAGGCCAGGTTTACCACACCAGCGCCGGCTATGAAGGCAATGACTATGCCGGTGACGCCTGATAGGGAGGACAGGTCTACGCTGCTGGGGCCGGCTTGGTTGGCCAGGTCTACCCTGCCGGCGCCGGCAGGTAGGCCAGGTCTACCCCGCCGGCGCCGGCTAGGGATGCCAGGTCTACCATGCCGGCGCCGGCTACGGAGGCCAGGTCTAACTCGCTGGCGCCGGCTTGGGCAGCCAGGTCTACCCCGCCAGCGCCATCAGGGAGGCCATGTCTTCTTCGAAGGCATCGGCTACGGAGGCCAGGTCTAACCCGCCAGTGCCAGCTAGGGAGGCCAAGTCTACCCGGCCTGCGCCGCCTAGAGAGGAGAGGTCTACCAGGCCGCCGCCGCCTAGAGAGGCCAGGTCTACCGTGCTGGCGCCGGCTACGGAGGCCAGGTCTACCCCGCCGGCGCCGGCAGGAAGGCCAAGTCTATGACGCCGGCGCCGGCTAGCGAGGCAATGTCTATGACGCCGACGACGGCTAGGGATGCCAGGTCTACGCCGCCGGCGCGGGCTTGAGAGGCCAGGTTTACTCCGCCGGCGCCGGCTTGGGAGGCCAGGTCTACCATGCTGGCGCCGGCTATGGAGTACAGGTCTACCCCGCCGGCGCCGGCAGGGAGGCCAGGTCTACGCCACGGGCACCAACAGGGAGGCCAGGTATTCCTTGCCGGCGCCGGCAGGGTGTCCAGGTCTACGCCGCCGGCGCGGGCTTGAGAGGCCAGGTTTACTCCGCTGGCGCCGGCTTGGGAGGCCAGGTCTACCATGCTGGCGTCGGCTACGGAGGCCAGGTCTACCCTGCCTGCGCCGGCAGGGAGGCCAGGTCTTCCTTGCCGGCGCCGGCTAGGGATGCCAGATCTACCCCACTGGCACCGGCTATGGAGGCCAGGTCTTCCCCACCGGCGCCGGCTAAGGAAGCCATGTCTACCGCACCGGTGCCAGCTTGGGAGGCCAGGTCTACCACGCTGGTGCGGCTAGGGAGGCCAGGTCTACCCCGCCGTCGCCGGCTTGGGAGGCCAGATCTACTATACCGGCGCTGGCTAGGGAGGCCAGGTCTACCCCACCGTCGCCGGCTTGGGAGGCCAGATCTACTATACCGGCGCTGGCTTGGGAGGCCAGGTCTACCCCGCCGGCACTGGCAGGGAGGCCACATCTTCCCCGCCGGCGCCTGCTAGGGAGGCCAGGTCTACCCTGCTGGTGCCAGCAGGGAGGCCAGGTCTAACTTGCCGGCGCCGGCTATGGAGGCCAGGTCTACCCTTCCGGCGCCGGCAGGGAGGCCAGGTCTACCTCGCCGGCGACGGATAAGGAGGCCAGAACTACCCCACCGGCGCAGGCTAGGGAAGCCAGGTCTATCCCGCCGGCACCGGCTAGGGAGGCCATGTCTACACTGCCTGCGCCAGCTAGGGAGGACAGGTCTACGCGGCTGGCGCCGCCTAGAGAGGCCAGGTATACGCCGCCTCCGCCGCCGGCTTGGGAAGCCAGGTATACGCCGCCGGCGCCGGCTAGGAAGGCCAGGTCTATGCCACCAGCGCTGGCTTGGAAGGCCAGGTCTACACCGCCGGCATCGGCAGGGAGGCCAGGTCTACACCACCGGAACCGGCTAAGGTGGCCAGGTCTACCCCACCGGCGACGGGTAGGGAGGCCAGGTTTACCCCGCCAGCGCCGGCTTGGGGCCAGGTCTACACCGCCGGCGCCGGCTAGTGAGGCCAGGTCTACTCCGCCACCGCCGGCTAGGGAGGCCAGGTCTACCCCGCCGGCGCCGGATAGGGAGTCAATGTCTAGTCTACACTGCCGGCGCCGGCTAGGGAGGCCAGGTCTAAACCACCGGTGCCGGTTTCGGAGGCCAGGTCTACCATGACAGCGCCGGCTAAGGAGACCAGGTCTACGCCCCCTGCGCAGGCTTGGGAGGCCAGGTCTACGCCACCGGCGCCGCCTTGGGAGGCCAGGTCTACCCCGCTGGCGCAGGCAGGGAGGCCAGGTCTACCACCGCCGGGGCCGGCTACGGAGGCCAGGTCTACTCCGCCGGCGCCGGCTATGGAGGCCATGTCTACGCTGCCGGCGCCGGCGTGGGAGGCGAGGATTACCCTGCCGGCGCCGGCTTGGTAGGCCAGGTCTACCCCGCCAACGCCGGAAGGGAGGCCAGGTCTACCCCGCTGGAGCCAGCAGGGAGGCCAGGTCTAACTCGCCGGCGCCGGCTACGGAGGCCAGGTCTACCCCGCTGGTGCCAGAAGGGAGGCCAGGTTTAACTCGCCGGCGCCATCTAGGGAGGCCAGGTATACGCCGCCGGCGCCGGCAAGGGAGGCAATGTCTACGCTGCCGACGCCGGCTAGGCAGCCCAGGTCTACGCCGCAGGCGCCGGCTTGGGAGGCCAGGTCTACCCCGCCGGTGCCGGCAGGTAGGCTAGGTCTACCCTGGCGGCGCCGCCTAGGAAGTCAATGTCTACGCCGCCGGCGCCGTCTAGGGAGGCCAGATCTACCCCGCCTGCACCAACTACGGAGGCCAGGTCTACGCCGCCGACGCCGGCTAGGGAGGACAGGTCTATGATGCCGGCGCCAGCTAGGGAGGACAGGTCTACCCCGCTGGCGCCGTCTAGCGAGGCAATGTCTATGACTCTGACGACGGCTAGGGAGGCCATGTCTATGCCACCAGGCCGGCTTGGGAGGCCAGGTCTACCCCTCCGGCGCTGGCAGGGAGGCCAGATCGTACCCGCCGGCGGCGGCTAGGGAGGCCAGGTCTACCCCGCTGGTGCCAGCAGGGAGACCAGGTTTAACTCGCCGGCGCCATCTAGGGAGGCCAGGTATACGCCGCCGGCGCCGGCTAGGAAGGCCAGGTCTACGCCACCGGCGCTGGCTTGGAAGGCCAGGTCTACCATACTTGCGCTGGCTAGGGAGGTCAGGTCTACCCCGCCAGCGCCGACAGGTAGGCCAGCTCTAGCCCGCCATCGATGGCTACGGAGGCCAGGTCTACCCTACCCACGCTGGCTACGGAGGCCAGGTCTATCCTGCCGGCGCCGGCTAGGAAGACCATGTATATGCATCCGGCGCCAGCTAGGGAGGACAGGTCTACCCCGCCGGCGCTGGCTTTTGAGGCCAGGTCAACCCCACCGACGCCGGCTAGGGAGGCCAGGTCTACCCTGTCGGCGCCGGCTAGGGAAGCAAGGTTTACCCTGCCGGCGCCGGCTACGGAGGCGAGGTCTATCCCGCCGGCGCCGGCTAGGAAGACAATGAATACGCAGCCAGAGCCAGCTAGGGAGGCCAGGTCTACTGTGCCGGCGCTGGCTTGGGAGGTCAGGTCTACACCCCCGGCGCCGGCAGGGAGGCCGGGTCTATCCCGCCAGCACCGGATAGGGAGGCCAGGTCTACCACGCCAGCGCCGGATATGGAGGGAGCTCTACCACGCCGGCGCCGGCTAAGGACTCCATGTATACCCCGCCGGCACCGGCTTGGGAGGCCAGGTCTACTATACCGGCGCCGGCTAGGGAGGCCAGTTCTACTATACCGGCGCCGGATACAGAGGCCAGGTCTACCCCGCCGGCGCCGTCTAGGGAGGCCAGGTCTATCCCGCCGGTGCCGGCTAGGAAGAAAATGTCTACGGTGCCGGCGCCAGCTTGGGAGGCCAGGTGTACCCCGACGGCACTGGCAGGGAGGCCAGGTCTACCCCGACGGCGCCGGTAGGGAGGCCAGGTTTACCATGCCGGCGCCGGCTAGGGAGGCCAGGTCTACCCCGCCGGCGGCGGCACGGAAGCCAGGTATACCCCGACGGCGCCGGATAGGGAGGCCAGGTCGACCCCGCCGGCGCCAGCTTGGGAGGCCAGGTGTACCCCGACGGCACTGGCAGGGAGGCCAGGTCTACCCCGACGGCGCCGGCTTGGGAGGCCAGGTCTACTATACCGGCGCCGGCTAGGGAGGCGAGATCTACACCGCCGGCGCCGGCTTGGGAGGCTAGGTCTACACCGCAGGCGCCGGCAGGGAGGCCAGGTCTACGCCGCTGGTGCCGGCTAGGGAGGCCAGGTCTTCCCCGCCGGCGCCGGCTAGGGAGGCCAGGTCTACCCCACCGGCGCCTGATGTGGAGGCAATGATTATGCCGCAGACGCCTGATAGCGAGGCCAGGTCTACGCGGCCGGCGCCGGCTTGGGAGGCCAGGTCTAACCCACTGGCGCCGGCTTGAGAAGCCAGGTCTACCCGCCGGCGCCGACTAGGGAGGCCAGGTCTACGCCACCGGCACCGGCAGGGAGGCCAGGTCTTCCTTGCCGGAGCCGGCAGGGTGTCCAGGTCTACCCCGCCGGCGCCGGCTAGGGAGGTAATGTCTACGCCGCCGACACCGGCTAGGGAGGCCAGGTCTATGACGCCGGCGCCCGCTAGCGAGGCAATGTCTATGACGCCGACGACGGCTACGGAGCCCAGATCTACGCCGCTGGCGCCGGCTAGGGAGGCCAGGTCTATGACGCCTGCACCGGCTTTGGAGGCCAGGTCTACCCTGCCGGCGCCAGCAGGGAGGCCAGGTCTACCACGCCAGCGCCGGATATGGAGGGAGCTCTACCACTTCGGCGCCGGCTAAGGAGTCCATGTATACCCCGCCGGCGCCGGTTAGGGAGGCCAGGTCTACCCCGCCGGCGCCAGCTGGGGAGGGCAGGTCTACCATGCGGTGCCAGCTTGGGAGGTCAGGTCTACGCCGCCGGCACCAGCTTGGGAGGCCAGGTCTACCCCGCCGGCGCCGGTAGGGAGGCCAGGTCTACTATACCGACGCCGGCTACAGAGGCCAGGTCTACGCCGCTGGTGCCGGCTAGGGAGGCCAGGTCTATCCCGCCGGTGCCGGCTAGGAAGACAATGTATACGCAGCCGGTGCCAGCTAGGGAGGCCAGGTATACACCACCGGTGCCGGCTTGGGAGGCCAGGACTACCGTGCCAGCGCCGCCTAGGGAGGCCAGGTCTACGCCGCCGGCGCCGGCTAGGGAGGCCAGGTCTACCCCGCCGGCGCCTGATATGGAGGCAATGATTATGCCGCCGACGCCTGATAGGGAGGCCAGGTCTACGCCACCGGCACCGGCAGGGAGGCCAAGTCTTCCTTGCCGGCGCCGGCAGGGTGTCCAGGTCTACCCCGCCGGCACCGGCTAGGGAGGTAATGTCTACGCCGCCGACGCCGGCTAGGGAGGCCAGGTCTATGACGCCGGCGCCCGCTAGCGAGGCAATGTCTATGACGCCGACGACGGCTACGGAGCCCAGATCTACGCCGCCGGCACCGGCTAGGGAGGCCAGGTCTATGACGCCTGCACCGCCTTTGGAGGCCAGGTCTACCCTGCCGGCGCCGGCAGGGAGGCCAGGTCTACCACGCCAGCGCCGGATATGGAGGGAGCTCTACCACGTCGGCGCCGGCTAAGGAGTCCATGTATACCCCGCCGGCGCCGGTTAGGGAGGCCAGGTCTACCCCGCCGGCGCCAGCAGGGAGGGCAGGTCTACCATGCGGTGCCAGCTTGGGAGGTCAGGTCTACGCCGCCGGCACCAGCTTGGGAGGCCAGGTCTACTATACCGACGCCGGCTACAGAGGCCAGGTCTACGCCGCTGGTGCCGGCTAGGGAGGCCAGGTCTATCCCGCCGGTGCCGGCTTGGGAGGCCAGGTCTACCCCGCCGGCGCCGGCAGGGAGGACAAGTCTAACTCTCTGGCGCCAGCTTGGGAGGCCAGGTCTACCCCGCCGGCGCCAGCTAGGAAGGCCAAGTCTATCCGGCCTGCGCCGCCTAGAGAGGAGAGGTCTACCAGGCCGCCGCCGCCTAGAGAGGCCAGGTCTACCATGCTGGCGCCGGCTATGGAGTACAGGTCTACCCCGCCGGCGCCGGCAGGGAGGCCAGGTCTACGCCACGGGCACCGGCAGGGAGGCCAGGTATTCCTTGCCGGCGCCGGCAGGGTGTCCAGGTCTACCCCGCCGGCGCCGGCAGGAAGGCCAAGTCTATGACGCCGGCGCCGGCTAGCAAGGCAATGTCTATGACGCCGACGACGGCTAGGTATGCCAGGTCTACGCCGCCGGCGCGGGCTTGAGAGGCCAGGTTTACTCCGCCGACGCCGGCTTGGGAGGCCAGGTCTACCGTGCTGGCGCCGGCTACGGAGGCCAGGTCTATGACGCCGGCGCCCGCTAGCGAGGCAATGTCTATGACGCCCACGACGGGTACGGAGCCCAGATCTACGCCGCCGGCACCGGCTAGGGAGGCCAGGTCTATGACGCCTGCACCGGCTTTGGAGGCCAGGTCTACCCCGCCGGCGCCGGCAGGGAGGCCAGGTCTAACACGCCAGCGCTGGATATGGAGGGAGCTCTACCACGTCGGCGCCGGCTAAGGAGTCCATGTATACCCCGCCGGCGCCGGCTAGGGAGGCCAGGTCTACCCCGCCGGCGCCAGCAGGGAGGGCAGGTCTACCATGCGGTGCCAGCATGGGAAGTCAGGTCTACGCCGCTGGCACCAGCATGGGAGGCCAGGTCTACCCCGCCGGCGCCGGCAGGGAGGCCAGGTCTACTATACCGACGCCGGCTACAGAGGCCAGGTCTACGCCGCTGGTGCCGGCTAGGGAGGCCAGGTCTATCCCGCCGGTGCCGGCTAGGAAGACAATGTATACGCAGCCGGCGCCAGCTAGGGAGGCCAGGTCTACACCACCGGTGCCGGCTTGGGAGGCCAGGACTACCGTGCCAGCGCCGGCTAGGGAGGCCAGGTCTACGCCGCCGGCGCCGGCTTGGGAGGCAAGGTGTACCCAGACGGCGCTGGCAGGGAGGCCAGGTCTACACCACCGGCGCCGGCTAGGGAGGCCAGATCTACGATGCCGGCGCCTGAACGGAGGCCAGGTCTAACTTGCTGGCGCCGGCTTGGGAGGCCAGGTCTACCACGACAGCGCTGGATATGGAGGCCAGGTCTACACCGCCTGCGCCGGCTATGGAGACCAGGTCTACTATACCGGCGCCGGCTAGGGAGGCCAGGTCTACTATACCGGCGCCGGCTAGGGAGGCCAGTTCTACGCCGCCGGCGCCGGCTTGGGAGGCCAGGTCTATACGGCCGGCGCCGGCAGGGAGGCCAGTTCTACTATACCGGCACCGGATACAGAGGCCAGGTCTACGCCGCTGGTGCCGGCTAGGGAGGCCAGGTCTATCCCGCCGGTGCCAGCTAGGAAAACAATGTATACGCAGCCGGCGCCAGCTAGGGAGGCCAGGTCTACGCCGCTGGTGCCGGCTAGGGAGGCCAGGTCTATCCCGCCGGTGCCGGCTAGGAAGACAATGTATACGCAGCCGGCGCCAGCTAGGGAGGCCAGGTCTACACCACCGGTGCCGGCTTGGGAGGCCAGGACTACCGTGCCAGCGCCGGCTAGGGAGGCCAGGTCTACGCCGCCGGCGCCGGCTTGGGAGGCAAGGTGTACCCAGACGGCGCTGGCAGGGAGGCCAGGTCTACACCACCGGCGCCGGCTAGGGAGGCCAGATCTACGATGCCGGCGCCTGAACGGAGGCCAGGTCTAACTTGCTGGCGCCGGCTTGGGAGGCCAGGTCTACCACGACAGCGCTGGATATGGAGGCCAGGTCTACACCGCCTGCGCCGGCTATGGAGACCAGGTCTACTATACCGGCGCCGGCTAGGGAGGCCAGGTCTACTATACCGGCGCCGGCTAGGGAGGCCAGTTCTACGCCGCCGGCGCCGGCTTGGGAGGCCAGGTCTATACGGCCGGCGCCGGCAGGGAGGCCAGTTCTACTATACCGGCACCGGATACAGAGGCCAGGTCTACGCCGCTGGTGCCGGCTAGGGAGGCCAGGTCTATCCCGCCGGTGCCAGCTAGGAAAACAATGTATACGCAGCCGGCGCCAGCTAGGGAGGCCAGGTCTACCACCGCCGGGGCCGGCTACGGAGGCCAGGTCTACTCCGCCGGCGCCAGCTATGGAGGCCATGTCTACGCTGCCGGCGCCGGCTTGGGAGGCCAGGTCTACTATACCGGCGCCGCATAGGGAGGCCAGTTCTACGCCGCCGGAGCCGGCTTGGGAGGCCAAGTCTACAACGCGGGCGCCAGCAGGGAGGCCAGGTCTACCCGGCGGCGCCGGCTATGGAGGCCAGGTCTTCCTTGCCGGCGCCGGCTAGGGAGCCCAGATCTACCCCGCCGGCGCCGACTAGGGAGGCCAGGTCTACGCCACCGGCACCGGCAGGGAGGCCAGGTCTTCCTTGCCGGCGCCGGCAGGGTGTCCAGGTCTACCCCACCGGCGCCGGCTAGGGAGGTAATGTCTACTTCGCCGACGCCGGCTAGGGAGGCCAGGTCTACCCCGCCAGCGCCGACAGGTAGGCCAGCTCTAGCCCGCCATCGACGGCTACAGAGGCCAGGTCTACCCTACCCGCACTGGCTACGGAGGCCAGGTCTATCCTGCCGGCGCCGGCTAGGAAGACCATGTATATGCATCCGGCGCCAGCTAGGGAGGACAGGTCTACCCCGCCGGCGCCGGCTTTTGAGGCCAGGTCAACCCCACCGACGCCGGCTAGGGAGGCCAGGTCTACCCTGTCGGCGCCGGCTAGGGAATCAAGGTTTACCCTGCCGGCGCCGGCTACGGAGGCGAGGTCTATCCCGCCGGCGCCGGCTAGGAAGACAATGAATACGCAGCCAGCGCCAGCTAGGGAGGCCAGGTCTACCGTGCCGGCGCTGGCTTGGGAGGTCAGGTCTACACCCCCGGCGCCGGCAGGGAGGCCGGGTCTATCCCGCCAGCACCGGATAGGGAGGCCAGGTCTACCACGCCAGCGCCGGATATGGAGGGAGCTCTACCACGCCGGCGCCGGCTAAGGACTCCATGTATACCCCGCCGGCACCGGCTTGGGAGGCCAGGTCTACTATACCGGCGCCGGCTAGGGAGGCCAGTTCTACTATACCGGCGCCGGATACAGAGGCCAGGTCTACCCCGCCGGTGCCGGCTAGGAAGAAAATGTCTACGGTGCCGGCACCAGCTTGGGAGGCCAGGTGTACCCCGAAGGCACTGGCAGGGAGGCCAGGTCTACCCCGACGGCGCCGGTAGGGAGGCCAGGTCTACCCCACCGGCGGCGGCACGGAAGCCAGGTATACCCCGACGGCGCCGGATAGGGAGGCCAGGTCGACCCCGCCGGCGGCGGCACGGAGGCCAGGTCTACCCCGACGGCGCCGGATAGGGAGGCCAGGTCTACCCTGCCGGCGCCGTCTAGGGAGGTCAGGTCTATCCCGCCGGTGCCGGCTAGGAAGACAATGTCTACGCAGCCGGCGCCAGCTTGGGAGGCCAGGTCTACCCCTCCGGCGCCGGCAGGGAGGCCACGTCTACCACGCCAGCGCCGGATATGGAGTGAGGTCTACCAAGCCGGTGCCGGCTAAGGAGGCCTTGTATACCCCGCCGGCACCGGCTTGGGAGGCCAGGTCTACTATACCGGCGCCGGCTAGGGAGGCCAGTTCTACACCGCCGGCGCCGGCTTGGGAGGCTAGGTCTACACCGCAGGCGCCGGCAGGGAGGCCAGGTCTTCCCCGCCGGCGCCGGCTAGGGAGGCCAGGTCTACCCCGCCGGCGCCTGATGTGGAGGCAATGATTATGCCGCAGACGCCTGATAGCGAGGCCAGGTCTACGCGGCCGGCGCCGGCTTGGGAGGCCAGGTCTAACCCACTGGCGCCGGCTTGAGAAGCCAGGTCTACCCGCCGACGCCGGCTAGGGAGGCCAGGTCTACGCCACCGGCACCGGCAGGGAGGCCAGGTCTTCCTTGCCGGCGCCGGCATGGTGTCCAGGTCTACCCCGCCGGCGCCGGCTAGGGAGGTAATGTCTACGCCGCCGACGCCGGCTAGGGAGGCCAGGTCTATGACACCGGTGCCCGCTAGCGAGGCAATGTCTATGACGCCGACGACGGCTAGGGAGCCCAGATCTACGCCGCTGGCGCCGGCTAGGGAGGCCAGGTCTATGACGCCTGCACCGCCTTTGGAGGCCAGGTCTACCCTGCCGGCGCCGGCAGGGAGGCCAGGTCTACCACGCCAGCGCCGGATATGGAGGGAGCTCTACCACGTCGGCGCCGGCTAAGGAGTCCATGTATACCCCGCCGGCGCCGGTTAGGGAGGCCAGGTCTACCCCGCCGGCGCCAGCTGGGGAGGGCAGGTCTACCATGCGGTGCCAGCTTGGGAGGTCAGGTCTACACCGCCGGCACCAGCTTGGGAGGACAAATCTACCCCGCTGGCGCCGGCAGGGAGGCCAGGTCTACTATACCGACGCCGGCTACAGAGGCCAGGTCTATCCCGCCGGTGCCGGCTAGGAAGGCGAGGTCTATCCCGCCGGTGCCGGCTAGGAAGACAATGTATACGCAGCCGGTGCCAGCTAGGGAGGCCAGGTCTACACCACCGGTGCCGGCTCGGGAGGCCAGGACTACCGTGCCAGCGCCGGCTAGGGAGGCCAGGTCTACGCCGCCGGCGCCGGCTTGGGAGGCCAGGTCTACCACGACAGCGCTGGATATGCAGGCCACTTCTACATCGCCAGCGCCGGCTTGGGAGGCCAGGTCTACTATACCGGCGCCGGCTAGGGAGGCCAGGTCTACTATACCGGCGCCGCCTAGGGAGGCCAGTTCTACGCCGCCGCCGCCGGCTTGGGAGGCCAAGTCTACAACGCCGGCGCCAGCAGGGAGGCCAGGTCTACCCGGCGGCGCCGGCTATGGAGGCAATAATTATGCCGCCGACGCCTGATAGGGAGACCAGGTATACGCCGCCGGCGCCGGCTTGGGAGGCCAGGTCTTCCTTGCCGGCGCCGGCTAGGGAGCCCAGATCTACCCCGCCGGCGCCGGCTAGGGAGGTAATGTCTACGCCGCCGACGCCGGCTAGGGAGGCCAGGTCTATGACACCGGCGCCCGCTAGCGAGGCAATATCTATGACGCCGACGACGGCTAGGGAGCCCAGATCTACGCCGCTGGCGCCGGCTAGGGAGGCCAGGTCTATGACGCCTGCACCGGCTTTGGAGGCCAGGTCTACCCTGCCGGCGCCGGCAGGGAGACCAGGTCTTCCACGCCAGCGCCGGATATGGAGGGAGCTCTACCACGTCGGCGCCGGCTAAGGAGTCCATGTATACCCCGCCGGCGCCGGTTAGGGAGGCCAGGTCTACCCCGCCGGCGCCAGCTGGGGAGGGCAGGTCTACCATGCGGTGCCAGCTTGGGAGGTCAGGTCTACGCCGCCGGCACCAGCTTGGGAGGTCAAATCTACCCTGCCGGCGCACGCAGGGAGGCGAGGTCTACTATACCGACGCCGGATACAGAGGCCAGGTCTATCCCGCCGGTGCCGGCTAGGAAGACGAGGTCTATCCTGCCGGTGCCGGCTAGGAAGACAATGTATACGCAGCCGGTGCCAGCTAGGGAGGCCAGGTCTACACCACCGGTGCCGGCTTGGGAGGCCAGGACTACCGTGCCAGCGCCGGCTAGGGAGGCCAGGTCTACGCCGCCGGCGCCGGCTTGGGAGGCCAGGTCTACCACGACAGCGCTGGATATGCAGGCCACTTCTACATCGCCAGCGCCGGCTTGGGAGGCCAGGTCTACTATACCGGCGCCGGCTAGGGAGGCCAGGTCTACTATACCGGCGCCGCCTAGGGAGGCCAGTTCTACGCCGCCGCCGCCGGCTTGGGAGGCCAAGTCTACAACGCCGGCGCCAGCAGGGAGGCCAGGTCTACCCGGCGGCGCCGGCTATGGAGGCAATGATTATGCCGCCGACGCCTGATAGGGAGACCAGGTATACGCCGCCGGCGCCGGCTTGGGAGGCCAGGTCTTCCTTGCCGGCGCCGGCTAGGGAGCCCAGATCTACCCCGCCGGCGCCGACTAGGGAGACCAGGTCTACGCCGCCGGCGCCGGCTTGGAAGGCCAGGTCTTCCTTGCCGGCGCCGGCAGGGTGTCCAGGTCTACCCCGCCGGCGCCGGCTAGGGAGGTAATGTCTACGCCGCCGACGCTGGCTAGGGAGGCCAGGTCTGTGACGCCGGCGCCCGCTAGCGATGCAATGTCTATGACGCCGACGACGGCTAGGGAGCCCAGATCTACGCCGCCGGCGCCGGCTAGGGAGGCCAGGTCTATGACGCCTGCACCGCCTTTGGAGGCCAGGTCTACCGCGCCGGCGCCGGAAGGGAGGCCAGGTCTACCATGCCAGCGCCGGATATGGAGGCAGTTCTACCACGCCGGCGCCGGCTAAGGACTCCATGTATACCCCGCCGGCACCGGCTTGGGAGGCCAGGTCTACTATACCGGCGCCGGCTAGGGAGGCCAGTTCTACGCCGCCGGCGCCGGCTTGGGAGGCCAGGTCTATACCTCCGGCGCCGGCAGGGAGGCCAGTTCTACTATACCGGCGCCGGATACAGAGGCCAGGTCTACCCCGACGGCGCCGGATAGGGAGGCCAGGACTATCCCGCCGGTGCCGGCTAGGAAGACAATGTCTACGGTGCCGGCGCCAGCTTGGGAGGCCAGGTCTACCCCGCCGGCACCGGCAGGGAGGCCACGTCTACCACGCCAGCGCCGGATATGTAGGGAGGTCTACCAAGCCGGTGCCGGCTAAGCAGGCCTTGTATACCCCGCCGGCGCCGGCTTGGGAGGCCAGGTCTACTCTACCGGCGCCGGCTAGGGAGGCCAGTTCTACACCGCCGGCACCGGCTTGGGAGGCTAGGTCTACACCGCAGTCGCCGGCAGGGAGGCCAGGTCTACGCCGCTGGTGCCGGCTAGGGAGGCCAAGTCTTCCCCGCCGGCGCCGGCTAGGGAGGCCAGGTCTACCCCGCCGGCGCCTGATATGGAGGCAATGATTATGCCACCAACGCCTGATAGGGAGGCCAGGTCTACGCCACCGGCACCGGCAGGGAGGCCAGGTCTTCCTTGCCGGCGCCGGCAGGGTGTCCAGGTCTACCCCGCCGGCGCCGGCTAGGGAGGTAATGTCTACGCCGCCGACGCCGGCTAGGGAGGCCAGGTCTATGACGCCGGCGCCCGCTAGCGAGGCAATGTCTATGACGCCGACGACGGCTACGGAGCCCAGATCTACGCCGCCGGCACCGGCTAGGGAGGCCAGGTCTATGACGCCTGCACCGGCTTTGGAGGCCAGGTCTACCCCGCCGGCGCCGGCAGGGAGGCCAGGTCTAACACGCCAGCGCTGGATATGGAGGGAGCTCTACCACGTCGGCGCCGGCTAAGGAGTCCATGTATACCCCGCCGGCGCCGGCTACAGAGGCCAGGTCTACCCCGCCGGCGCCAGCAGGGAGGGCAGGTCTACCATGCGGTGCCAGCTTGGGAGGTCAGGTCTACGCCGCCGGCACCAGCTTGGGAGGCCAGGTCTACTATACCGACGCCGGCTACAGAGGCCAGGTCTACGCCGCTGGTGCCGGCTAGGGAGGCCAGGTCTATCCCGCCGGTGCAGGCTTGGGAGGCCAGGTCTACCCCGCCGGCGCCGGCAGGGAGGACAAGTCTAACTCGCCGGCACCGGATTGGGAGGCCGGGTCTACCCCACCGACGCCGACAGGGAGGCCAGTTCTACTTTGACGGCACCGGCTAAGGAGGCCAGGTCTAACCCGCCGGCGCCAGCTAGGAAGGCCAAGTCTACCCGGACTGCGCCGCCTAGAGAGGAGAGGTCTACCAGGCCGCCGCCGCCTAGAGAGGCCAGGTCTACCATGCTGGCGCCGGCTATGGAGTACAGGTCTACCCCGCCGGCGCCGGCAGGGAGGCCAGGTCTACGCCACGGGCACCGGCAGGGAGGCCAGGTATTCCTTGCCGGCGCCGGCAGGGTGTCCAGGTCTACCCCGCCGGCGCCGGCAGGAAGGCCAAGTCTATGACGCCGGCGCCGGCTAGCAAGGCAATGTCTATGACGCCGACGACGGCTAGGGATGCCAGGTCTACGCCGCCGGCGCGGGCTTGAGAGGCCAGGTTTACTCCGCCGGCGCCGGCTTGGGAGGCCAGGTCTACCATGCTGGCGCCGGCTACGGAGGCCAGGTCTACCCTGCCTGCGCCGGCAGGGAGGCCAGGTCTTCCTTGCCGGCGCCGGCTAGGGATGCCAGATCTACCCCACTGGCACCGGCTATGGAGGCCAGGTCTACACCACCGGTGCCGGCTTGGGAGACCAGGACTACCGTGCCAGCGCCGGCTAGGGAGGCCAGGTCTACGCCGCCGGCGCCGGCTTGGGAGGCCAGGTCTACCACGACAGCGCTGGATATGGAGGCCACTTCTACATCGCCAGCGCCGGCTTGGGAGGCCAGGTCTACTATACCGGCGCCGGCTAGGGAGGCCAGGTCTACTATACCGGCGCCGCCTAGGGAGGCCAGTTCTACGCCGCCGCCGCCGGCTTGGGAGGCCAAGTCTACAACGCCGGCGCCAGCAGGGAGGCCAGGTCTACCCGGCAGCGCCGGCTATGGAGGCAATGATTATGCCGCCGACGCCTGATAGGGAGACCAGGTCTACGCCGCCGGCGCCGGCTTGGGAGGCCAGGTCTTCCTTGCCGGCGCCGGCTAGGGAGCCCAGATCTACCCCGCCGGCGCCGACTAGGGAGACCAGGTCTACGCCGCCGGCGCCGGCTTGGAAGGCCAGGTCTTCCTTGCCGGCGCCGGCAGGGTGTCCAGGTCTACCCCGCCGGTGCCGGCTAGGGAGGTAATGTCTACTTCGCCGACGCCGGCTAGGGAGGCCAGGTCTATGACGCCGGCGCACGGTAGCGAGGCAATGTCTACGCCGCCGGCGCCGGCTAGGGAGGCCAGGTCCATGACTCCGGCACCGGATTTGGAGGCCAGTTCTACCACGTTGGCACCAGCTAGGGAGGCCAGGTCTACACCGCCGGCGCCGGCAGGGAGTCCAGGTCTACGCAGCCGGCGCCGGCTTGGGAGGCCAGGTCTACCCCGCCTGCGCCGGCTATGGAGGCAATGATTATGCCGCCGACGCCTGATAGGGAAACCAGGTCTACGCCGCCGGCGCCAGCTTGGGAGGCCAGGTCAACCCGCCGGCGCCGACTAGGGAGGCCAGGTCTATGCCACTGGCACAGGCAGGGAGGCCCGGTCTTCCTTGCCGGCGCCGGCAGGGTGTCCAGGTCTACCCCGCCGGCGCCGGCTAGGGAGGTAATGTCTACGCCGCCGACGCCGGCTAGGGAGGCCAGGTCTATGACGCCGGCGCCCGCTAGCGATGCAATGTCTATGACGCCGACGACGGCTAGGGAGCCCAGATCTACGCCGCCGGCGCCGGCTAGGGAGGCCAGGTCTATGACGCCTGCACCGCCTTTGGAGGCCAGGTCTACCCCGCCGGCGCCGGAAGGGAGGCCAGGTCTACCATGCCAGCACCGGATATGGAGGCAGTTCTACCACGCCGGCGCCGGCTAAGGACTCCATGTATACCCCGCCGGCACCGGCTTGGGAGGCCAGGTCTACTATACCGGCGCCGGCTAGGGAGGCCAGTTCTACGCCGCCGGCGCCGGCTTGGGAGGCCAGGTCTATACGGCCGGCGCCGGCAGGGAGGCCAGGTCTACTATACCGGCGCCGGATACAGAGGCCAGGTCTACGCCGCTGGTGCCGGCTAGGGAGGCCAGGTCTATCCCGCCGGTGCCGGCTAGGAAGACAATGTATACGCAGCCGGCGCCAGCTTGGGAGGCCAGGTCTACCCCGCCGGCACCGGCAGGGAGGCCACGTCTACCACGCCAGCGCCGGATATGTAGGGAGGTCTACCAAGCCGGTGCCGGCTAAGCAGGCCTTGTATACCCCGCCGGCGCCGGCTTGGGAGGCTAGGTCTACACCGCAGGCGCCGGCAGGGAGGCCAGGTCTACGCCGCTGGTGCCGGCTAGGGAGGCCAGGTCTTCCCCGCCGGTGCCGGCTAGGGAGGCCAGGTCTACCCTGCCGGCGCCTGATATGGAGGCAATGATTATGCCGCCGACGCCTGATAGGGAGGCCAGGTCTACGCCACCGGCACCGGCAGGGAGGCCAGGTCTTCCTTGCCGGCTCCGGCAGGGTGTCCAGGTCTACCCCGCCGGCGCCGGCTAGGGAGGTAATGTCTACGCCGCCGACGCCGGCTAGGGAGGCCAGGTCTATGACACCGGCGCCCGCTAGCGAGGCAATGTCTGTGACGCCGACGACGGTTACGGAGCCCAGATCTACGCCGCCGGCACCGGCTAGGGAGGGCAGGTCTATGACGCCTGCACCGGCTTTGGAGGCCAGGTCTACCCCGCCGGCGCCGGCAGGGAGGCCAGGTCTAACACGCCAGCGCTGGATATGGAGGGAGCTCTACCACGTCGGTGCCGGCTAAGGAGTCCATGTATACCCCGCCGGCGCCGGCTAGGGAGGCCAGGTCTACCCCGGGGGCGCCAGCAGGGAGGGCAGGTCTACCATGCGGTGCCAGCTTGGGAGGTCAGGTCTACGCCGCCGGCACCAGCTTGGGAGGCCAGGTCTACTATACCGACGCCGGCTACAGAGGCCAGGTCTACGCCGCTGGTGCCGGCTAGGGAGGCCAGGTCTATCCCACCGGTGCCGGCTTGGGAGGCCAGGTCTACCCCGCCGGCGCCGGCAGGGAGGACAATTCTAACTCGCTGGCGCCGGCTTGGGAGTCCGGGTCTACCCCACCGGCGCCGGCAGGGAGGCCAGTTCTACTTTGACGGCACCGGCTAAGGAGGCCAGGTCTAACCCGCCGGCGCCAGCTAGGAAGGCCAAGTCTACCCGGACTGCGCCGCCTAGAGAGGAGAGGTCTACCAGGCCGCCGCCGCCTAGAGAGGCCAGGTCTACCATGCTGGCGCCGGCTATGGAGTACAGGTCTACCCCGCCGGCGCCGGCAGGGAGGCCAGGTCTACGCCACGGGCACCGGCAGGGAGGCCAGGTATTCCTTGCCGGCGCCGGCAGGGTGTCCAGGTCTACCCCGCCGGCGCCGGCAGGAAGGCCAAGTCTATGACGCCGGCGCCGGCTACCAAGGCAATGTCTATGACGCCGACGACGGCTAGGGATGCCAGGTCTACGCCGCCGGCGCGGGCTTGAGAGGCCAGGTTTACTCCGCCGGCGCCGGCTTGGGAGGCCAGGTCTACCATGCTGGCGCCGGCTACGGAGGCCAGGTCTACCCTGCCTGCGCCGGCAGGGAGGCCAGGTCTTCCTTGCCGGCGCTGGCTAGGGATGCCAGATCTACCCCACTGGCACCGGCTATGGAGGCCAGGTCTACACCACCGGTGCCGGCTTGGGAGACCAGGACTACCGTGCCAGCGCCGGCTAGGGAGGCCAGGTCTACACCGCCAGCGCCGGCTTGGGAGGCCAGGTCTACTATACCGGCGCCGGCTAGGGAGGCCAGGTCTACTATACCGGCGCCGCCTAGGGAGGCCAGTTCTACGCCGCCGCCGCCGGCTTGGGAGGCCAAGTCTACAACGCCGGCGCCAGCAGGGAGGCCAGGTGTACCCCGACGGCGCCGGATAGGGAGGCCAGGTCTACCCCGCCGGCGCCGGCTAGGGAGGCCAGGTCTACCCCGCCGGCGCCAGCTTGGGAGGCCAGGTCTACCCCGCTGGCGCCGGCAGGGAGGCCACGTCTACCACGCCAGCGCCGGATATGGAGGGAGGTCTACCAAGCCGGTGCCAGCTAAGGAGGCCTTGTATACCCCGCCGGTGCCGGCTTGGGAGGCCAGGTCTACTCTACCGGCGCTGGCTAGGGAGGCGAGTTCTACACCGCCGGCACCGGCTTGGGAGGCTAGGTCTACACCGCAGGCGCCGGCAGGGAGGCCAGGTCTACGCCGCTGGTGCCGGCTAGGGAGGCCAGGTCTTCCCCGCCGGCGCCGGCTAGGGAGGCCAGGTCTACCCCGCCAGCGCCTGATATGGAGGCAATGATTATGCCGCCGACGACTGATAGGGAGGCCAGGTCTTCGCGGCCAGCGCCGGCTTGGGAGGCCAGGTCTACCCGCCGGCGCCGACTAGGGAGGCCAGGTCTACGCCACCGGCACCGGCAGGGAGGCCAGGTCTTCCTTGCCGGCGCCGGCAGGGTGTCCAGGTCTATGACGCCGGCGCCGGCTAGGGAGGTAATGTCTACGCCGCCAACGCCGGCTAGGGAGGCCAGGTCTATGACGCCGGCGCCCGGTAGCGAGGCAATGTCTATGACGCCGACGTAGGATAGGGAGCCCAGGTCTACGAAGCCGGCGCCGGCTAGGGAGCCCAGGTCCATGACGCCGGCACCGGCTTTGGAGGCCAGGTCTACCACGTTGGCACCAGCTAGGGAGGCCAGGTCTACACCGCCGGCGCCGGCAGGGAGTCCAGGTCTACCCCGCTCGCGCCGGCTACGGAGGCGACGTCTACACCGCCGTCGCCGGATAAGGAGGCCAGGTCTATCCCGCCGGCGCCGGCTAGGAAGACAATGTATACGCATCCGGTGTCAGCTAGGGAGGCCAGGTCTACCCCTCCGGCGCCGGCTTGGGAGGCCAGGTCTAACATGCCGGCGCCAGCTAGGGAGGCCAGGTCTACCCCGCCGGCGCCGGCTTGGGAGGCCAGGTCTACTATACCGGCGCCGGCTACAGAGGCCAGGTCTACCCCGACGGCGCCGGCTAGGGAGGCCAGGTCTATCCCTCCGGCGCCGGCTAGGAAGACAATGTATACGCAGCCGGCGCCAGCTAGGGAGGCCAGGTCTACACCACCGGAACCGGCTTGGGAGTCCAGGTCTACCATGCCAGCACCGGCAGGGAGGCCATGTCTACCCCGCTGACGCTGGCTAAGGAGGCCATGTCTACCCCGCCGGCGCCAGCTTGGGAGGTCAGGTCTACCACGCTGGCGCGGCTACGGAGGCCAGGTCTAACCCACCAGCGCCAGCTTGGGTGGCCAGGTCTTCGACTCCGGCACCGGCAGGGAGGCCAGGTCTACCCCGCCAGTGAAAGCTAAGGAGGCCAGGTCTACCTCGCGGGCGCCGGCAAGGGAGGCAATGTCTACGCCGCCGGCTCCGGCTAGGGAGGCCAGCTCTACGACACCGGCGCCGGCTTGAGAGGCCAGGTCTACCCCGCCGTCGCCGGATATGGAAGCCAGGTCTACCCCGCCGGCGCCGGCTTGGCAGGCCAGGTCTACCACGCTGGCGTGGCTATGGAGGCCAGGTCAACCCCGCCGGCGCCGGCTTGGGAGTTCAGGTATACCCCGCCAGCATCGGTTTGGAAGGCCAGGTCTACGCCGCCAGCGCCGGCTTGGGAGGCCAGGTCTACCGCGCTGACGCCGGCGGGGACGCCAGGTCTAACTAGCCGGCGTCCGGCTAGCGAGGCAATGTCTATGACGCCAGCGCCGGAATGGAGGCCAGGTCTACCCCGCCGGCGTTGGCTACGGAGGCCAGGTCTACCCCGCCGGCGCCGGCTAGGGAGGCCAGGTCTACCCCGGGGGCGCCAGCAGGGAGGGCAGGTCTACCATGCGGTGCCAGCTTGGGAGGTCAGGTCTACGCCGCCGGCACCAGCTTGGGAGGCCAGGTCTACTATACCGACGCCGGCTACAGAGGCCAGGTCTACGCCGCTGGTGCCGGCTAGGGAGGCCAGGTCTATCCCGCCGGTGCCGGCTTGGGAGGCCAGGTCTACCCCGCCGGCGCCGGCAGGGAGGACAAGTCTAACTCGCTGGCGCCGGCTTGGGAGTCCGGGTCTACCCCACCGGCGCCGGCAGGGAGGCCAGTTCTACTTTGACGGCACCGGCTAAGGAGGCCAGGTCTAACCTGCCGGCACCAGCTAGGAAGGCCAAGTCTACCCGGACTGCGCCGCCTAGAGAGGAGAGGTCTACCAGGCCGCCGCCGCCTAGAGAGGCCAGGTCTACCATGCTGGCGCCGGCTATGGAGTACAGGTCTACCCCGCCGGCGCCGGCAGGGAGGCCAGGTCTACGCCACGGGCACCGGCAGGGAGGCCAGGTATTCCTTGCCGGCGCCAGCAGGGTGTCCAGGTCTACCCCGCCGGCGCCGGCAGGAAGGCCAAGTCTATGACGCCGGCGCCGGCTAGCAAGGCAATGTCTATGACGCCGACGACGGCTAGGGATGCCAGGTCTACGCCGCCGGCGCGGGCTTGAGAGGCCAGGTTTACTCCGCCGGCGCCGGCTTGGGAGGCCAGGTCTACCATGCTGGCGCCGGCTACGGAGGCCAGGTCTACCCTGCCTGCGCCGGCAGGGAGGCCAGGTCTTCCTTGCCGGCGCTGGCTAGGGATGCCAGATCTACCCCACTGGCACCGGCTATGGAGGCCAGGTCTACACCACCGGTGCCGGCTTGGGAGACCAGGACTACCGTGCCAGCGCCGGCTAGGGAGGCCAGGTCTACACCGCCGGCGCCGGCTTGGGAGGCCAGGTCTACCACGACAGTGCTGGATATGGAGGCCACTTCTACATCGCCAGCGCCGGCTTGGGAGGCCAGGTCTACTATACCGGCGCCGGCTAGGGAGGCCAGGTCTACTATACCGGCGCCGCCTAGGGAGGCCAGTTCTACGCCGCCGCCGCCGGCTTGGGAGGCCAAGTCTACAACGCCGGCGCCAGCAGGGAGGCCAGGTGTACCCCGACGGCGCCGGATAGGGAGGCCAGGTCTACCCCGCCGGCGCCGGCTAGGGAGGCCAGGTCTACCCCGCCGGCGCCGGCAGGGAGGCCACGTCTACCACGCCAGCGCCGGATATGGAGGGAGGTCTACCAAGCCGGTGCCAGCTAAGGAGGCCTTGTATACCCCGCCGGTGCCGGCTTGGGAGGCCAGGTCTACTCTACCGGCGCTGGCTAGGGAGGCGAGTTCTACACCGCCGGCACCGGCTTGGGAGGCTAGGTCTACACCGCAGGCGCCGGCAGGGAGGCCAGGTCTACGCCGCTGGTGCCGGCTAGGGAGGCCAGGTCTTCCCCGCCGGCGCCGGCTAGGGAGGCCAGGTCTACCCCGCCAGCGCCTGATATGGAGGCAATGATTATGCCGCCGACGACTGATAGGGAGGCCAGGTCTTCGCGGCCAGCGCCGGCTTGGGAGGCCAGGTCTACCCGCCGGCGCCGACTAGGGAGGCCAGGTCTACGCCACCGGCACCGGCAGGGAGGCCAGGTCTTCCTTGCCGGCGCCGGCAGGGTGTCCAGGTCTATGACGCCGGCGCCGGCTAGGGAGGTAATGTCTACGCCGCCAACGCCGGCTAGGGAGGCCAGGTCTATGACGCCGGCGCCCGCTAGCGAGGCAATGTCTATGACGCCGACGACGGCTAGGGAGCCCAGATCTACGCCGCCGGCACCGGCTAGGGAGGCCAGGTCTTCCTTGCCGGCGCTGGCTAGGGATGCCAGATCTACCCCACTGGCACCGGCTATGGAGGCCAGGTCTACACCACCGGTGCCGGCTTGGGAGACCAGGACTACCGTGCCAGCGCCGGCTAGGGAGGCCAGGTCTACACCGCCGGCGCCGGCTTGGGAGGCCAGGTCTACCACGACAGTGCTGGATATGGAGGCCACTTCTACATCGCCAGCGCCGGCTTGGGAGGCCAGGTCTACTATACCGGCGCCGGCTAGGGAGGCCAGGTCTACTATACCGGCGCCGCCTAGGGAGGCCAGTTCTACGCCGCCGCCGCCGGCTTGGGAGGCCAAGTCTACAACGCCGGCGCCAGCAGGGAGGCCAGGTGTACCCCGACGGCGCCGGATAGGGAGGCCAGGTCTACCCCGCCGGCGCCGGCTAGGGAGGCCAGGTCTACCCCGCCGGCGCCAGCTTGGGAGGCCAGGTCTACCCCGCCGGCGCCGGCAGGGAGGCCACGTCTACCACGCCAGCGCCGGATATGGAGGGAGGTCTACCAAGCCGGTGCCAGCTAAGGAGGCCTTGTATACCCCGCCGGTGCCGGCTTGGGAGGCCAGGTCTACTCTACCGGCGCTGGCTAGGGAGGCGAGTTCTACACCGCCGGCACCGGCTTGGGAGGCTAGGTCTACACCGCAGGCGCCGGCAGGGAGGCCAGGTCTACGCCGCTGGTGCCGGCTAGGGAGGCCAGGTCTTCCCCGCCGGCGCCGGCTAGGGAGGCCAGGTCTACCCCGCCAGCGCCTGATATGGAGGCAATGATTATGCCGCCGACGACTGATAGGGAGGCCAGGTCTTCGCGGCCAGCGCCGGCTTGGGAGGCCAGGTCTACCCGCCGGCGCCGACTAGGGAGGCCAGGTCTACGCCACCGGCACCGGCAGGGAGGCCAGGTCTTCCTTGCCGGCGCCGGCAGGGTGTCCAGGTCTATGACGCCGGCGCCGGCTAGGGAGGTAATGTCTACGCCGCCAACGCCGGCTAGGGAGGCCAGGTCTATGACGCCGGCGCCCGCTAGCGAGGCAATGTCTATGACGCCGACGACGGCTAGGGAGCCCAGATCTACGCCGCCGGCACCGGCTAGGGAGGCCAGGTCTATGACGCCTGCACCGGCTTTGGAGGCCAGGTCTACCCCGCCGGCGCCGGCAGGGAGGCCAGGTCTACCACGCCAGCGCCGGATATGGAGGGAGCTCTACCACGTCGGCGCCGGCTAAGGAGTCCATGTATACCCCGCCGGCGCCGACTAGGGAGGCCAGGTCTACCCCGCCGGCGCCAGCTGGGGAGGGCAGGTCTACCATGCGGTGCCAGCTTGGGAGGTCAGGTCTACGCCGCCGGCACCAGCTTGGGAGGTCAAATCTACCCCGCCGGCGCCGGCAGGGAGGCCAGGTCTACTATACCAACGCCGGCTACAGAGGCCAGGTCTACGCCGCTGGTGCCGGCTAGGGAGGCCAGGTCTATCCCGCCGGTGCCGGCTAGGAAGACAATGTATACGCAGCTGGCGCCAGCTAGGGAGGCCAGGTCTACACCACCGGTGCCGGCTTGGGAGGCCAGGACTACCGTGCCAGCGCCGGCTAGGGAGGCCAGGTCTACGCCGCCGGCGCCGGCTTGGGAGGCAAGGTGTACCCAGACGGCGCCGGCAGGGAGGCCAAGTCTACCCCGCCGGCGCCGGCTAGGGAGGCCAGGTCTACGCCACCGGCACCGGCAGGGAGGCCAGGTCTTCCTTGCCGGCGCCGGCTAGGGAGCCCAGATCTACCCCGCCGGCGCCGACTAGGGAGGCCAGGTCTACGCCTCCGGCACCGGCAGGGAGGCCAGGTCTTCCGTGCCGGCGCCGGCAGGGTGTCCAGGTCTACCCCGCCGGTGCCGGCTAGGGAGGTAATGTCTACTTCGCCGACGCCGGCTAGGGAGGCCAGGTCTACGCCGCCGGCGCCGGCTAGGGAGGCCAGGTCTATCCCGCCGGCGCTGGCTTGGGAGGCCAGTTCTACTATACCGGCGCCGGATACAGAGGCCAGGTCTACCCCGCCGGCGCCGGCTAGGGAGGCCAGGTCTATCCCGCCGGTGCCGGCTAGAGAGGCCAGGTCTACCGCGCCGGCGCCGGATAGGGAGCTCAGGTCTATCATGCCTGCGCCGGCTTGGGAGGCCAGGTCTACCCCGCCGGGGCCGGCAGGGAGACCAGGTCTTCCTTACCGGCGCCGGCTAGGGAGTCCAGGTCTACACCACCGGCGCCGGCTCGGGAGGCCATGTCTTCCCCGCCATTGCCGGCTACGGAGGCCAGGTCTTCCCCGCTGGCGCTGGCACGGAGGCCAGGTCTACCCCACCGGCGCCGGCTTGGGAAGCCAGGTCTACTATACCGGCGCCGGCTAGGGAGGCAAGTTCTACCCCACCGGCGCCGTCTTGGGAGCCCAGGACTACCCCGCTGGTGCCGGCAGGGAGGCCAGGTCTACCCCGCCGGCGCCTGCTACGGAGTCCAGGTCTACCCCGCCGGCGCCGGCTAGGGAGGCCAGGTCTATCCCGCCGGTGCCGGCTAGGAAGACAATGTCTACGGTGCCGGCGCCAGCTTGCGAGGCCAGGTCTACCCCGACGGCGCCGGCTACGGAGGCCAGGTCTAACCCGCCGGCGCCAGCTAGGGAGGCCAATTCTACTTGTCCTGCGCCACCTAGAGAGGCCAGGTCTACGCGGCCGTTGCCGCCTAGAGAGGCCAGGTCTACCGCGCCGGCGCCGGATAGGGAGGTCAGGTCTATCGTGCCTGCGCCGGCTTGGGAGGCCAGGTCTACCCCGCCGGGGCCGGCAGGGAGACCAGGTCTTCCTTGCCGGCGCCGGCTAGGAAGACAATGTATACGGCAGCCGGCGCCAGCTAGGGAGGCCAGGTCTACCCCGCCAGCGCCGGATATGGAGTGAGGTCTACAACGCCGGCGGCGGCTAAGGAGTCCATGTATACCCCGCCGGCGCCGGCTTGGGAGGCCAGGTCTACTATACCGGCGCCGGCTAGGGAGGCCAGTTCTACGCCGCCGGCGCCGGCTTGGGAGGCCAGGTCTACACCGCTGGCGCCGGCAGGGAGGCCAGGTCTACGCCGCTGGTGCCGGCTAGGGAGGCCAGGTCTATCCTGCCGGCGCCGGCTTGGGAGGCCAGTTCTACTATACCGGCGCCGGATACAGAGGCCAGGTCTACCCCGCCGGCGCCGGCTAGGGAGGCCAGGTCTATCCCGCCGCTGCCGGCTAGGAAGACAATGTCTACGGTGCCGGCGCCAGCTTGGGAGGCCAGGTCTACCCCGACGGCGCCGGCTACGGGGCCAGGTCTAACCCGCCGGCGCCAGCTAGGGAGGCCAATTCTACCTGGCCTGCGCTGCCTAGAGAGGCCAGGTCTACGCGGCCGTTGCCGCCTAGAGAGGCCAGGTCTACCCCGCCGGCGCCGGCTTCGGAGGCCAGGTCTACCATGCTGGCGCCGGCTAGGGAGGCCAGGTCTACGCCGCCGGCGCCGGTTTGGGAGGCCAGGTCTACCCCAACGACGCCGGCGGGGAGGCCAGGTCTACCCTGACGGTGCTGGCTAGCGAGGCAATGTCTACGCGCCGATGCCGGCTAGGGATGCCAGCTCTACGATGCCGGCGCCGTCTTGGGAGGCCAGGTCTACCCCGCCGGCGCCGGCTTCGGAGGCCAGGTCTACCCTGCCGGCGCCGGCACGGAGGCCAGGTCTAACTCACCGGCTCGAACTAGGGAGACTAGGTATACGCCGCCGGCGCTGGCTAGAGAGGCCATGTCTACGCCACAGGCGCTGGCTTGGGAGGCCAGGTCTACCCCGCCGGCGCCGGCATGGAGACCAGGTCTACACCGCCGGCGCCGGCTACGGATGCCAGGTCTACCCCGCGGCGCCGTTTTGGGAGGCCAGGTCTACGAGTCTGGCGCCAGCAGGGAGGCCAGGTCTACCCCACCTGCGACAGCTACGGAGGCCAGGTCTACACCACCGGAACTGGCTTGGGAGGCCAGGTCTACGCAGGCGGCGCCGGCTGGGGAGGCAATGTGTACGCCGCAGACGCCGGCTAGGGAGGCCAGGTCTACGTCGCCAGCGCCGGCATGGGAGACCAGGACTACCCTGCCGGCGCTGGCTTGGGAGGTCATGTCTACCGCGCCGTCACCGGCTTGGGAGGCCAGGTCTACCATGCTGGCGCCGGCTAAGGAGGCCAGGTCTACCCCGCCGGCGCCAGCTAGGGAGGCTATGTCTACGCCGCCGACGCCGGCTAGGGAGGCCAGGTCTACCCCGCTGGCGCCAGATAGGGAGGAAATGTCTACGCCGCCGGCGCCGGCTACGGATGCCAGGTCTACCCCGCGGCGCCGTTTTGGGAGGCCAGGTCTACGAGTCTGGCGCCAGCAGGGAGGCCAGATCTACCCCACCTGCGACAGCTACGGAGGCCAGGTCTACACCACCGGAACTGGCTTGGGAGGCCAGGTCTAATCAGGCGGCGCCGGCTGGGGAGGCAATGTGTACGCCGCAGACGCCGGCTAGGGAGGCCAGGTCTACGTCGCCAGCGCCGGCATGGGAGACCAGGACTACCCTGCCGGCGCTGGCTTGGGAGGTCATGTCTACCGCGCCGTCACCGGCTTGGGAGGCCAGGTCTACCATGCTGGCGCCGGCTAAGGAGGCCAGGTCTACCCCGCCGGCGCCAGCTAGGGAGGCTATGTCTACGCCGCCGACGCCGGCTAAGGAGGCCAGGTCTACCCCGCCGGCGCCAGCTAGGGAGGCTATGTCTACGCCGCCGACGCCGGCTAGGGAGGACAGGTCTACCCCGCCGGTGCCGGCTACGGAGGCAGGTCTACCCCGCAGGTGCCGGCAGGGAGGCCAGGTCTACCCCGCCGGCGCCAGCTAGGGAGGCGAAGTTTACCCGGCCTGCGCCGCCTGGAGAGGCCAGGTCTACCCGGCCGGCGCCGCCTAGAGAGGCCAGTTGTACCCCGCTGGCATCGGCAGGGATGCCAGGTCTACCCCAACGGCGCCGGATACGAAGGCCAGGTCTACCGCGCCGACGACGGCTAGGGAGGCCAGGTCTACCGCAACGGTGCCGGCAGGGAGGCCAGGTCTCCCCTGCTGGCGCCGGCAGAGATGCCAGGTCTACCACGCCGGCGCCAGCTAGGGAGGCCAGGTCTACCCCGCTGGGGCCTACATGGAGGCCAAGTCTAACTCGCCGGTGCCGCTAGGGAAGCCAGGTCTACCACGCCGGCGTCGGCTAGGGAGGCCACGGCTATCCCGCAGGCACCGGCAAGGGAGGCAATGTCTACGCCTCCGACACCGGCTAGGGAGGCCAGGTCTACCCCGCCGGCGCCGGCAGGGAGGCCAGGTCTACCCCGATGGCGCCGGCTACGGAGGCCAGGTCTACACCTCCAGCGCCGGTAGGGAGGCCAAGTCTACACCGCTGGCGCCGGCAAGGGAGGCAATGTCTACGCCGACGAAGCCGGCTAGGGAGGCCAGGCCTACCCCGCTGGCGCCGGCTTGGTAGGCCAGGTCTTCAATGTCGGCGCCGGCTAGGGAGGCCAGGTCTACCCCGCCGGCCCCGGCAGAGAGGCCAGGTCTACCCCGACGGCGCCGGCTACGAAGACCAGGTCTACTGCGCCGGCGCCAGCTAGGCAGGCCAGGTCTACCCCGCCGGCGCCGGCAGGGAGGCCAGGTCTAACTCGCCAGCGCCATCTAGGGAGGCCAGGTCTACGCCGCCGGTGCCGCCTTTGGAGGCCAGGTCTACCACACCAGCGCCGGATAGGGAGGCCAGGTCTACCCCACCGGCGTCAGCTACGGAGGCCAGGTCTACACCACCGGAACTGGCTTGGGAGGCCAGGTCTAATCAGGCGGCGCCGGCTGGGGAGGCAATGTGTACGCCGCAGACGCCGGCTAGGGAGGCCAGGTCTACGTCGCCAGCGCCGGCATGGGAGACCAGGACTACCCTGCCGGCGCTGGCTTGGGAGGTCATGTCTACCGCGCCGTCACCGGCTTGGGAGGCCAGGTCTACCATGCTGGCGCCGGCTAAGGAGGCCAGGTCTACCCCGCCGGCGCCAGCTAGGGAGGCTATGTCTACGCCGCCGACGCCGGCTAAGGAGGCCAGGTCTACCCCGCCGGCGCCAGCTAGGGAGGCTATGTCTACGCCGCCGACGCCGGCTAGGGAGGACAGGTCTACCCCGCCGGTGCCGGCTACGGAGGCAGGTCTACCCCGCAGGTGCCGGCAGGGAGGCCAGGTCTACCCCGCCGGCGCCAGCTAGGGAGGCGAAGTTTACCCGGCCTGCGCCGCCTGGAGAGGCCAGGTCTACCCGGCCGGCGCCGCCTAGAGAGGCCAGTTGTACCCCGCTGGCATCGGCAGGGATGCCAGGTCTACCCCAACGGCGCCGGATACGAAGGCCAGGTCTACCGCGCCGACGACGGCTAGGGAGGCCAGGTCTACCGCAACGGTGCCGGCAGGGAGGCCAGGTCTCCCCTGCTGGCGCCGGCAGAGATGCCAGGTCTACCACGCCGGCGCCAGCTAGGGAGGCCAGGTCTACCCCGCTGGGGCCTACATGGAGGCCAAGTCTAACTCGCCGGTGCCGCTAGGGAAGCCAGGTCTACCACGCCGGCGTCGGCTAGGGAGGCCACGGCTATCCCGCAGGCACCGGCAAGGGAGGCAATGTCTACGCCTCCGACACCGGCTAGGGAGGCCAGGTCTACCCCGCCGGCGCCGGCAGGGAGGCCAGGTCTACCCCGATGGCGCCGGCTACGGAGGCCAGGTCTACACCTCCAGCGCCGGTAGGGAGGCCAAGTCTACACCGCTGGCGCCGGCAAGGGAGGCAATGTCTACGCCGACGAAGCCGGCTAGGGAGGCCAGGCCTACCCCGCTGGCGCCGGCTTGGTAGGCCAGGTCTTCAATGTCGGCGCCGGCTAGGGAGGCCAGGTCTACCCCGCCGGCCCCGGCAGAGAGGCCAGGTCTACCCCGACGGCGCCGGCTACGAAGACCAGGTCTACTGCGCCGGCGCCAGCTAGGCAGGCCAGGTCTACCCCGCCGGCGCCGGCAGGGAGGCCAGGTCTAACTCGCCAGCGCCATCTAGGGAGGCCAGGTCTACGCCGCCGGTGCCGCCTTTGGAGGCCAGGTCTACCACACCAGCGCCGGATAGGGAGGCCAGGTCTACCCCACCGGCGTCAGCTACGGAGTCCAGGTCTACTGTACCAGCGCCAGCTAGGGAGGCCAGGTCTACCCCGCTGGCGCCTACAGGGAGGCCAAGTCTAACTCGCCGGTGCCGCTAGGGAAGCCAGGTCTACCCCGCCAGCGTCGGCTTGGGAGGGCAGGTCTACCCCGCAGGTGCCGGCAGGGAGGCCAGGTCCACCCCGCCTGCGCCGGCTCGGGATGCCAGGTCTACGCCGTTGGAGTGGGCTTGGGAGGCCAGGTCTACCCCGCGGGCGCCTGCAGGGAAGCCAGGTCGACCCCGCCGGAGCCGGCAGGGAGGCCATGTCTACGCCGCCAACTCCGGCTAGGGATGCCAGGTCTACGCCGTTGGCGTGTGCTAGGGAAGCCAGGTCTATCTCGCCAGCGCCGGCTAGGGAGGCCAGGTCTACACCGCTAGCACCAGCTAGGGAGGACAGGTCTACCTGGCCGGCGCCGCCTAGAGAAGCCAGGTCTTCCCCGCTGGCACTGGCTTCGGAGACCAGCTCTACCCCGCCGGCGCCGGCTTGGTAGGCCAGGTCTACACCACCGGAACCGGCTTGGGAGTCCAGGTCTACCATGCCAGCACCGGCAGGGAGGCCATGTCTACCCCGCTGACGCTGGCTAAGGAGGCCATGTCTACCCCGCCGGCGCCAGCTTGGGAGGTCAGGTCTACCACGCTGGCGCGGCTACGGAGGCCAGGTCTAACCCACCAGCGCCAGCTTGGGTGGCCAGGTCTTCGACTCCGGCACCGGCAGGGAGGCCAGGTCTACCCCGCCAGTGAAAGCTAAGGAGGCCAGGTCTACCCCGCGGGCGCCGGCAAGGGAGGCAATGTCTACGCCGCCGGCTCCGGCTAGGGAGGCCAGCTCTACGACACCGGCGCCGGCTTGAGAGGCCAGGTCTACCCCGCCGTCGCCGGATATGGAAGCCAGGTCTACCCCGCCGGCGCCGGCTTGGCAGGCCAGGTCTACCACGCTGGCGTGGCTATGGAGGCCAGGTCAACCCCGCCGGCGCCGGCTTGGGAGTTCAGGTATACCCCGCCAGCATCGGTTTGGAAGGCCAGGTCTACGCCGCCAGCGCCGGCTTGGGAGGCCAGGTCTACCGCGCTGACGCCGGCGGGGACGCCAGGTCTAACTAGCCGGCGTCCGGCTAGCGAGGCAATGTCTATGACGCCAGCGCCGGAATGGAGGCCAGGTCTACCCCGCCGGCGTTGGCTACGGAGGCCAGGTCTATCCCGCCGGCGCCGGCTACGGAGGACATGTGTACCCCGCCGGCAGCGGCTTGGGAGGCCAGGTCTACCACGCTGGTGCGGCTAGGGAGGCCAGGTCTATCCCGCCGGTGCCGGCTAGGAAGACAATGTATACGCAGCCGGTGCCAGCTAGGGAGGCCAGGTCTACACCACCGGAACCGGCTTTGGAAGCCAGGTCTACCATGCCGGCGGTGCCTAGGGAGGCCAGGTCTACGCCGCCAGCGCCGGATTGGGAGGCCAGGTCTACTATACCGGCGCCGGCTAGGGAGGCCAGTTCTACGCCGCCAGCGCCGGCTTGGGAGGCCAGGTCTACCCGTCCGGCGCTGGCTGGGAGGACAGTTCTACCACGCCAGCGCCGGCTAGGGAGTCCAGGTCTACCGCGCCGGCGCCGGCTACGGAGGCCAGGTCTACTCCACCGGCGCCGGCTAGGAAGACAACGTATACGCAGCCAGCGCCTGCTAGGGAGGCCACGTATACGACGCCAGCGCCGGCTTGGGAGGCCAGGTCTACCCCGCTGGCGCCGTCTTCGGAGGCCAGGTAACCCCGCCGGCGCCGACTAGGGAGGCCAGATCTATGCCAACAGCGCCAGCAGGGAGGCCTGGTCTTCCTTGCCGGCGCCGGCAGGGTGTCCAGGTCTACCCCGCCGGCGCTGGCTAGGGAGGAAATGTCTACGCTGCCGACGCCGGATAGGGAGGCCAGGTCAGTGACGGCGGCGCCGGCTTGGGAGGCCAGGTCTAACCCGCCGGTGCCGCAGGGAGTCCAGGTCTACCCCGTCGTCGCCGGATATGGAGGCCAGGTCTACCCGGCGGGTGCCGGATAAGGAGGCCATGTCTACCCAGCCGGCGCCGGCTTGGGAGGTCAGGTCTACCACGCTGGCGCGGCTACGCAGGCCAGGTCTAACCCACCAGCGCCAGCTTGGGAGGCCAGGTCTTCGACTCCGGCACCGGCAGGGAGGCCAGGTCTACCCGCCAGCGAAAGCTAAGGAGGCCAGGTCTACCCCGCTGGCGCCGGCTAGGGAGGCAATGTCTACGCCGCTGACGCCGGCTAGGGAGGCCAGGTCTACGCCGCCGCCACCGGTTTGGGAGGACAGGTCTATCCCGCCGGCTCCGGCAGGGAGGCCAGGTCTACCCCGCGGGCGCCGGCTAGGGAGGCAATGTCTACGCCGCCGGTTCCGGCTAGGGAGGCCAGCTCTACGACGCCGGCGCCGGCTTGAGAGGCCAGGTCTACCCTGCCGTCGCCGGATATGGAAGCCAGGTCTACCCCGCCGGCGCCGGCTTGTCAGGCCAGGTCAACCCCGCCGGCGCCGGCTTGGGAGGCCAGGTCTACCCCACCAGCATCGGTTTGGAAGGCCAGGTCTACGCCGCCAGCGCCGGCTTGGGAGGCCAGGTCTACCGCGTTGGCGCCGGCGGGGACGCCAGGTCTAACTAGCCGGCGTCCGGCTAGGGAGGCAATGTCTACGCCGCCGACGCCGGCTAGGGAGGCCAGGTCTATGACGCCATCGCCGGCTTGGGAGGCCAGGTCTACCCCGCCGGCGCCGGCTTGTCAGGCCAGGTCAACCCCGCCGGCGCCGGCTTGGGAGGCCAGGTCTACCCCACCAGCATCGGTTTGGAAGGCCAGGTCTACGCCGCCAGCGCCGGCTTGGGAGGCCAGGTCTACCGCGTTGGCGCCGGCGGGGACGCCAGGTCTAACTAGCCGGCGTCCGGCTAGGGAGGCCAGGTCTACCCCACCAGCATCGGTTTGGAAGGCCAGGTCTACGCCGCCAGCGCCGGCTTGGGAGGCCAGGTCTACCGCGTTGGCGCCGGCGGGGACGCCAGGTCTAACTAGCCGGCGTCCGGCTAGGGAGGCCAGGTCTACCCCGCCGGCGCCGGCTTGGGAGGCCAGGTCTACCATACCGGCGTCAGCTAGGGAGGCCAGGTCTACCCCGCCGGCGCCGGCATGGGAGGCCATGTCTAACCTGCCGGCGCCGGCAGGGAGTCCAGGTCTACCCCGCCGGTGCCGGCTACGGAGGACAGATCTACACCTCCGGCGCCGACTAGGGAGGCCAGGTCTACGCCACCGGCGCGGG